>NC_064925.1:306919429-307236096 GCF_023897955.1 Schistocerca gregaria | reverse complement strand
GTGGGTCTTTGGAAGGAGGTAAAACAATTATTTATTTTTTGGTGATGTCTAATAAAATGAAATACTTATTAATGCTACTTTGTCAATGTTAATAAGTTGATTTAATTGAGGAAAATAGTAAATTATCAGACAGAATTGCTCCTCAGTACTTACTTTCAATACATGAAATGTATAGCACCATTGATAGATGCATATAAAAGTAGAAAAAGAGGAACTAACTAGCTTTCAGCACTAATAGTTCCTTCATTGGGGAGGATTGAGGGATATATACTACAAAGTTAAAAAAGAGGGGTAGGTTACATAGACTCCAAGGTGAGAGAGATCCACTTATAGTGAGGATGAAGGTAACTGGACTGAAGCTGGCACACTGGTTACCAGTGTGCCATCTGATCTCCTCTCTGTGACTTCTCCCCCTTCACTTTTGTCCACCCTCTTCCTCACTACAGATGGGTCTCTCTCATCTTAGTGTTTGATTGACTTGTCTTTGTTTTTCACTCCTACAACCTGTCTCCCTCCTCTCCCTGAGGAAGGAACTATTATTTTTGCAAGCTAAGAAGTGCATTACTTTTATATGTGTCTGTCAGCAGTACTGCATGTTTCACCAACTCAGCACTACTGGCCAGTAATTCTGTTCCATTATTTATTAGTTTTCTTGATGTGCACTGGAAGAACTACCAGCTTGTCACTGATACATTGTTTTTTGGTAAATTGAAACATGTGCAAAATCCATGAGTTTTATTTATCCAGAAGTTAACTATTTTTGTAAACCAAAACAGTCTTCAAACACAAATTTGTTTATTCAATTCACTAACCATTTTTGGTCTTTGTTATCATCATCAGATCAATCTCAAAAGAGAAAGGACATGCATATTTAATAGTGAATTGCAACAGTATAAATAGTAGTGTTGATTCACATGACCTGAGAAGCATCAAACAGATAACATATCTGCCCCCTTGAACTTAGCAAAGTATGCAAATAAAATTCTTAGCCATGACTGGCATCATCACAAAATACGAAAACATAGTACAACTATGATGAACAGTCATGACCTGTGATGTAGGGCCACGGTTAGCATGCTGTGCTTACAGCTTGTGTACAAACAGCTGAGGAGTCTTGGCCACTATGTGTTGCTCATCATAAGCGCAGTTTACAATCAAGTTACAAAGGCAGATAGAGGATGTTATAATTATATATAAGCCAAAATAGGATGAGTTAAAAATGTAATTAAAAAAGAGCTAGAGCATAAAAATTGGACCACAGTAAAATATTTGTTAAAAGTGTAAATTATAGCTCTCAAATATATGTCTATGGCATATATAGTACATAATGATATTAATTGAAAGCAGCATACAGAGATACAGGAAGAAAGCCACAGGCACAATGAGCTCATATAAACAGAGCCAAGAAGATGCACGCACGGACAGGGACAGAAACAGAAAAACAAATGGACAGGTTCAGCATATCAGGACAGGCAAAAGCTATAACAGCCTATCATACAGTGAAAAATAGGCGGTTGGGATTTGATTCAGAATTTTAATAGTGTGGTGTGTCTTGTTCCTTTAGATCTCTTTTCTTCCAGAAGGTCCAGTAGGTGGCCCTTCGATACAGTATGTATGACTTGCATATTGTAGTCTATGTTGGTTACAGCATGCTGTTGTTCAATCAGATGTAGTACAAATATAGATATATATGTTCTGCAGATGTGTATGTTCCCAAAATCTAATGTTAAAATTTGTGCCCGTCTGTCTAATATAAAATGTATCACAATTATTGCAATGTATTTTATAGACTTCTGAATTTCACAGTTTCTTTTGTTTGTGTCTAAGCTGAATTTTCAAAGTATTATTTGTTTGAAAGCTGCATCTGATGGTTGTGCTCTTAAGATGCTTCTTTGGTTATGCTCTTATTTCTCTAGCTGTTGAAACACTTGAAAAATGTCATCCAGACTCAATTTTTGTTACTTTTTGTTGCTTTCTGTTGAATGTTTACATTCTTTAGTTTTCTATATCTTATTGTATGGTAGCATGACAAAGCTTTCTGTGTAACTTTTTGCCATGGCTAAGTGGTCTAATATGTCTAACTCTTTAAATATTTTTTGGCTGTCTAATGGTAAGTGAATATATTGGTATATGATGGAAATAAAAAATGCTCTTTTATACCCTGTAGGGTGACAGGATTTGCCACAAAAAATATCATCACTAAGTGCAGAACTTTTATAAATGCTGAACATCTGTCTATGGTATAGAAAACAGCCTTTGTACAAAGGCATTGATACTGTTTGCACTACCTTTTAACATCACCAAGATATTGTCTACACAACATTTATAAGAAATTATTTAATTTTTACTGTTTGCAAATTTATTAAAAAATTATTTTCAACTCAGTAATTAAAATATCAGCCAGTGTGCCAGCTAAAGCTGTTTCCTATTGCAAGGCCTTTCTTTGGCAATTTATTTTATTATTGCAAGTGAAGTGCTGTCGTTATAAAACAGTATGAGTTCAGTCATTTCAGTGGACTCAATGGTTTCTGCTGTACTAATTTTCTTGTGAGACGTCAGATAACATTTTATAATTTTGATAGTTTCATTAATGGGTACATTGGTACAAATGTTAGTAATATTGAGTGATGCCCACCCGGTTAGCTGTGTGGTCTAACATGCGGCTTTCTGGACCAGGAAGGAGCGGCTGGTCTCCAGCACGAATCCGCCCTGTGGACTTGTGTCGAGGTCCAATGAGCCAGACAGTCTGTAGATGGTTTTAATGTGGTTTTCCATCTGCCTCAGTGAATGTGGGCTGGTTCCCTTTATTCTGCCTCAGCTACACTATGTCGGTGCTTGCTGCGCAAACAAAGGCATTACACTTGTCTGATGTGAGACATTCCCTGGGGGAGGGGAGGGGGGGGGGGGGATCCACCAAGGGCCGAACCGCACAACAACTCTGGTAGAGTGGTTCGGTGTGGGGTAGCGGAGGGGTGAAGTGGACTGCGGTAGTCATCATGGGGTTGTGGAGCACTGCGGCTGTGGTGGGGGCAGGGCCTCTCTATCATTTCTAGGCCACCGGTTAACATACAATATGATACTGAGTGATACTAAAATTGCATGATTAGGAATGGTTATCTCTTTAATGGCATTAGCTAATTCTCAAACATTCTTTAACTCTGAAATTTTATACAATGTGTCTATCTCTTTAATGGCATTAGCTAATTCTCAAATATTCTTTAACTCTGAAATTTTATACAATGTGTCTGGTGATTTCAATTTTACATTTAGTACTTTATAAATTTTTTAACTAGGGCATCACCTATTGTTAACAACAGGACAATTTGGCTTACAGTTCTTACACATTTTTACTTGAGATGTAAGTTTGCAGATGCTGAGGTTCATAATTTTAGAAGCTTCTCTTTGTTTCTTTGTAAGTATAAATCTAGAGTCGCCTATATTTTTACTAAAGTATGTTTGGTTTTTTTAAGACCCTTACATACCACAGTAGTACCATTCACTGTGAAAAAATGTTTCATATTTGCCAGTTTAGTCATGGTCGTATGTTATAACAGTGGTATTGCATTTATTAGTTTTAGCAGCTGTAGTCTTTTGGATTTCTAGCTAGACATTGAGGGTTTTTCCAGCCAAGCCCCATCAGCTGTTTGTACTGCAACTGTAAATACTGAGCTAATGGTGGCCCTGCATCATGGCCCATGAGTGTTCATCACAGTTTAATAATGTTTTGACTCACATAAAAAAAAAAAGTTTTCCATCATCTCAGTTCCGAGAGTTCTGGAAGCTGTACAGAAAATTGGAATAGAGATCAACATAAACATCATTTCTACCACTTTTATTGCTTATGAAAACCACACATTGCATGATGTACCACCACACAGCGAGACCTTGAGAGATGGTCGTCCAGATTGCTGTACACACCAGTACCTCTAATACCCAGTAGCACAGCATCTTGCATTGATGCATGCCTGTATTCATTTTGGCATACAATCCACAAGTTCATCAAGGCAGTGTTGGTCCAGATTGTCCCACTCCTCAATGGTGATTTGGCGTAGATCCCTCAGAGTGGCTGGTGGGTCACGTCATCCATAAACAGCCCTTTCATATCCATCCCAGGCATGTTCAATAGGGTTCATGTATGGAGAACATGCTAGTTGAGCGATGTCATTATCCTGAAGGAAGTCATTCACAAGATGTGCACAATGGGAGTGCGAATTGTCGTCCATGAAGACGAATGCCTCGCCAATATGCTGCTGATATGACTGCACTGTGTTGGAGGATGCCATTCACGTATCGTACGGCCATTACGGCGCCTTCCATGACCACCAGTGGCTTATGTCAGCCCCACATAATGCTACCCCAAAACAGTGGGGAGCCTCCACCTTGCTACATTCACTGGTAGTGTGCCTAAGGCATTTAGCCTGACCGGGTTGCCTCCAAACACGTCTCCGACGATTATCTGGTTGAAGGCATATGTGACAGTCATTGGTTAAGAGAACGTGATGCCAATCCTGAGCAGTCCATTTGGAATGTTGTTGGGCCCATCTGTACTGCACTGCACTGCATGGTGTCATGGTTGCAAAGATGGACCTTGCCATGGACATCAGGAATGAAGTTGCACATCTTGCAGCCTTTTGCACACAGTTTGAGACATAACATGACTTTCTGTGGCTGCATGAAAAGCATTATTCAACCTGGTGGTGTTGCTGTCAGGGTTCCTCCAAGCCATAATCTGTAGGTAGCGGTCATCCACTGCAGTAGTAGCCCTTGGGGGTCTGACCGGGGCATGTCATCGTCAGTTCATGTCTTTCTGTACCTCCTCCATGTCCAAACAACATCACTTTGGTTCACTTCAAGACACATGGACACTTCCCTTGTTGAGAGCCCATATTGGCACAAAGTAACAATGCGATCGAACTGCGGTATTGACTGTCTAGGCATGGTTGAATTACAGACAACACGAGCCGTGTACTTCCTTATTGGTGGAATGACTGGAACTGATTGGCTGTCGGACCCTCTCCGTCTAATAGGTGCTGGTCATGCATGGTTTTTACATCTCTGGGTGGGCTTAGTGACATCTCTGTACAGTCAAAGGGACTGTGTCTGTGATACAGTATCCTCAGTCAATGTGTATCTTTAGGAGTTCTGGGAATGAAGGTGATGCAAAACTTTTTTTATATGAGTATATTTTGTGATGATAAGACTCATGGGTAAGAATTTTATTTGCTTCTTTTACTAAGTAAATGGGCACAAGTACATTATTTGTCGCAATTCATGTGAATCAATGCTACTACTTACATGGTTGTAATTTATCATAATGCTCTTACTCGTGAATATCCACATGCCTTTTTTGGATCAATCTCATGTTTATCATAATAATCGAAACCAGTTATTGAAGTCAGTAAATAAGCTTACGATCAAAGACTGTTTGGTTTCCACATATTATCAAACACTGAATTGCTGTTACCATCAAGATCAAGGTGATCATGTCACCACTCATTAACTATTATTTATTATTCCAGCAATGGAAAATGCACACCCACACACACACACACACACACACACACACACACACACACACACACACACACACACACACAAATGACACATAGAAGATAGTG
This sequence comes from Schistocerca gregaria, assembly GCF_023897955.1. Taxonomy (NCBI): domain Eukaryota; kingdom Metazoa; phylum Arthropoda; class Insecta; order Orthoptera; family Acrididae; genus Schistocerca; species Schistocerca gregaria. The sequence goes on along the minus strand of NC_064925.1, from coordinate 307,230,478 downwards.
TGTTCCACTATTGTGTCCCACTGTTGTAGGTGGAAGTCGGGTGCAGATCGTTATTTTATTATTACAGATACATATTATGACATTTTCACAACTTATAGGATTTCTTTCTTCCAGCATCTAACTAAAAATATAATAACTTTGCACTTTGGCTCCCTTACTCAGACAGCATGTAAATGAAAATGGACAGGCTCCAGTGGTGCTCTACATAGTTACTGACTTGTGGCAGGCTCCATTTAACCACTCATGATAAGATGTCAAGATATTACTACCCATGCAACCACTGTGTGAACAGCTGACTTCTTTTTGATGTAAGAAAATTGTAAAATTTAACTGCAGGTTTCTTAATTTTAAAGAAGCTAGTGTAATTTGTGTTTACATGGAAAAGATACTCTTGTTTATGGATGTTATTGGCAGACTAACACCTAACACTCTTCAATAGAAGGGGACGTTATAGTTCCACCAATGAATAATTTAAAAATTTGCTGCTCATGAAGTCTTTGTATTTGTAGCTTTACAGACTGCCAACTTCCAAGTCAATCCAGAGGATCAGCTCAACAGGCTAAAGGAATTACAACCAGATAAACCAGCAATGGTCATGGAATATTGGTCAGGATGGTTTGATCACTGGATGGAGAGCAGTCACTCAACTACATCGGTTGAAAGTATGCTTTTATATTTAAACCAGTAACATACTTGGAAATATTTGTTGGTTTAGAAATCAGAAAGTAATAGCTTATGTTTTGATAAATTTCTAGTAAAAGTGCACAATTAGTGCCTAGTTGATCGTGACAGACTTAGCTTGACCAGAATGCTGCATTGTGCAATATGAAAACTGATGATCAGATAATTATGTGAAGTGATCCATAGCCTCATGATGCTGATGATTAGAATTTTTTGTGTATTTAATCATTTTTAAATATTTCAAATCGTTGCTACTTCTGTGTGACATAAAAATTTATTTGTGAGTATCATACGAATTCTTATTACCAAAATCGTAATTTTTTGTAATTGGTAAGATTCAATAATTGTGTTCTTCTTTTTTTCTTCTAAAAAAGGTTTCCGTGATGTCTTGGAGAGGATAATAACATTTCCGGCATCTTTTAACCTCTACATGTTTCATGGAGGCACGAGCTTTGGATTCATGAATGGAGCAAACATTGCAGATACATTCCCAACTTATACTCCAGATGTTACTAGCTATGGTAATTCATTAGTTTACAATACACGGCTTCAGACTAAATGATAGCACTAGTAAATTGTAGGAAATAACATGCAACTAACTATTCTCATAATTCAGACCTCATGCTATTATACAAAATCTGGAAGAACTGAACTACTTGCCTCAACAGAGAGTACTCTATTTATTCATCTACATCTACATCTACATCTACATGACTACTCTGCAATTCACATTTAAGTGCTTGGCAGAGGGTTCATCGAACCACAATCATACTATCTCTGTACTATTCCACTCCCGAACAGCGAGCGGGAAAAACGAACACCTAAACCTTTCTGTTCGAGCTCTGATTTCTCTTATTTTATTTTGATGATCATTCCTACCTATGTAGGTTGGGCTCAACAAAATATTTTCGCATTCGGAAGAGAAAGTTGGTGACTGAAATTTCGTAAAAAGGTCTCGCCGCGACGAAAAACGTCTATGCTGTAATGACTTCCATCCCAACTCGTGTATCATATCGGCCACACTCTCTCCCCTATAACGCGATAATACAAAACGAGCTGCCCTTTTTTGCACCCTTTCGATGTCCTCCGTCATTCCCACCTGGTAAGGATCCCACACTGCGCAGCAATATTCTAACAGAGGACGAACGAGTGTAGTGTAAGCTGTCTCTTTAGTGGACTTGTTGCATCTTCTAAGTGTCCTGCCAATGAAACGCAACCTTTGGCTCGCCTTCCGGACAATATTATCTATGTGGTCCTTCCAACTGAAGTTGTTCGTAATTTTAACACCCAGGTACTTAGTTGAATTGACAGCTTTGAGAATTGTACTATTTATCGAGTAATCGAATTCCAACGGATTTCTTTTGGAACTCATGTGGATCATCTCACACTTTTCGTTATTTAGCGTCAACTGCCACCTGACACACCATACAGCAATCTTTTCTAAATCGCTTTGGAGCTGATACTGGTCTTCGGATGAAATTTTCTAGTAAATTTTAATAGTCCAAAATAAGCCCCCAGACTTTCCAGAAATTGGAAATCCTTTAGAAACCCTTAAAGATAAATAGCATCAAGTTGAAAGACTTGCACCCAGCGAACGGTCTACCCGACGGGAGGCCCTAGTCACACAACATTTATTTTACTGCAGGATGGAGGAATAAAACCAATGACCTGCATCTCACCAGCCACTGACCATAACTACTACATAATGTTGGATGACATTTAGCATGTTGAATTGCTCCTCCTGTAGCTTCCTGGATCTTGATCTATCCAGTGGCCTCCATGTGAAGGTATTGATGGATCCTTGTATTCTGGTTCCATCATGTCATATTGTCATGGTCATTACAATGTACAGGTGGGGTTACTTCTGTCAAGGCATTGCAATTGTTGGGTGTATCTTCAAGTTCCCTGTACCAGAAGCCACTGTTGTAGGTCTGTGGCCTAGGACTATGATAGGGCTTCATGTGCGTGTCTTGGAAAACACCTCTGTATTTTTGTATCCTTGATGTAAGATCAAACAGTGAAAAATCCAGGATAGAATAATGACAATATTATGAAAAGTGTAGATTGCTACTCATCATATGAGGAGATACTGATTCACAATAGGCATGACAAAAATACTGCTATACGTTTAAGCTTTCAGCAAAAAGGCCGTCTTCTCAAGTACAAAACACACACACATTAATGCATGCACAACTCATACAGACATCTGTCTTTGGCCACTGAGGCCAGACTGTAAGCTACTGCACCTAATGGGAGATGCAATCCACAGGTGGTGGGGTAAGGAGGATGTGGGACAAGGAGAGGGAGGGATGGGGCTGGGGGAGAGTGTAGTGCACATGTGGGAGCATGCAGGGATGTGGTGGGGCAGTGTAGCACTGTTGGGTGCAATTGGGAAGCTTGAGGAGGGCGAGAGGGAGTAGAAAAGGTGAGAAGTAGAGAAGAGGAAAAAGAATAGTGTGTTCATTTGTAGAGTAGAACACTGTTTAGTGCTTGGGTCAGAGCAGGGATGAGGACAGGTGTATGAAGGACAGGGACTAGTGAAGGTTGAGGTATGGGAGGTTACAGAAATTAAGATATATTGCAGCAAGAGTTCCCACCTGTGCAGTTCTGAAAAACTGGTGTTGGTAGGAAGGATGCAGATAGGGCAGGCTGTGAAGCAGTCATTGTAGTGAAACACAGTGTGTTGGGCAGCATGTCCAGCAACTGGGTGGTCCAGCTGTCTCTTGCCTGCAGTTTTTTGGTGTCCATTCGTGCAGACAGACAGCTTGTTGGTAGTCATGCTCACATAGATAGCAGCACAGTGATTGTAGCTTAGTTCGTAGATCAGATGACCGCTTTCACAGGTAGCCCAGCCTTTTATGGAACAGGTGACACCTGTGACTGGCCTGTAGTAGGTGATGATGGGAGGATGTATGGGGCAGGTCTTGCATCTTGGTCTACTGCAGGGGTATGAGTCATGACGCAAGGGGTTGAGAGCAGGGGTGAAGTACAGGTGGACAAGGATATTGCGCAGGTCTGGTAGGTCGCGGAATATCATTGTGGTTGGGGTGAGAAGGATAGTTGGTAGGATATACCTTGTTTCAGGGCACAGAGGGAAGTAGTCAAAACCCTGATGGGGAATGTGCTTCAGTGTTGGGTGGTATTGGGTCATGAAGGGGGCACTCCTTTGTGACCAGACAGAGGGAATGTGGGAGGTGATAGGTGACACAAGAAACAAGGTCCAGGAGAATTGCCTCTTTATAGGGCTGGAATGGTAATTTTGGTCTGTGAAGGCCTCAGTGAGACCCTTGGTATATTTGAAGAGGGACTGCTTATCACTACAGATATGATGGCCATGGGTGGCTAAGCTATATGGAAAGGACTTCTCAGTATGGAACGAGTGGCAGACGTTGAAGCGGAAATATTGTTGGTGACTGGTAGGTTTCATACAGACAGAGGTACTGATGCAGCTGAATCACTGAAAGGTACATTACTAAGTCTGGATTTTTGCTAGCCTTTGGATGAATCCTTTTTCAGAGCTGTAGAATATACATACATACACACAAGCACAGAACTGTACAGCTACCTTGTCTCACCTGACTGCACTGTGTTGCCACTGCTATTGAATCTAGCTTGTTTTTGTTTACTATAAACTCATCTGAATGAGGTTGGTATTTTTTTTCATTTTTACTGTAGTAAAACATTTTAAATTTAATTTAATTAATGGCATATTAAGATTTGAGTGGAATCACTAGATACGTTTCTCCTGCATGATTTGTGACAGTGGAACTTTGATAGCTTTATTGTTTGGTTTCAGATTATGATGCACCACTTTCAGAGGCAGGAGATTACACAGAAAAATACACAGCAGTAAAAGAGCTTTTGGAGCAATACGCTCCCAGACAATTCCTCAAGGCAGATGCTCCAAAAGAGAGTGATAAAGTGGCCTATGCTGATGTTCCTCTTCTTGGACAGCTGACTTTAGATGAAATTGTTGCACAAGTGGTATGCTGTTATACATATATGTATGGATATGGGCTTGAAGGCAGTCTCAAGTGAGAGTTGCATGTCCGAAATGTAGCCGAACGTAGCTGAACTCTCACACTCTCACCCTGCTTAACTAGACAGATATTTTAACTTTCAGTACCAGTTTGAAGAAAGCAAGAACGTGTAATGGAAAAAATATTTTGTCATTCTCTCTAAAACTAACAGAAGTTTCCCCTCTCTCTCTTGAACCTTTTTGTGAATTCAGAACAACTTTTTTTCTTTCTTTCTTTCTTCTTCTTCTTCTTCTTCTCTCTCTCTCTCTCTCTCTCTCTCTCTCTCTCTCTCTCTCTCTCTTTTTTTTTTTTTTTGGTGGTGGGGTCTTGTTGCAAAATTCACCTTGATATTTGGCCAAAAGTATTCATACTAAAAACAGACTTATGTGCTAGCAGTTTTTGCCAGAAATTTTTGCTTTTTGAATGAACATTTAACAGCAAATTCGCATATTTAAAAATGGTTTTCATTGTTGAGGTTTCCATACAGATTAATACTGTGTGCCAGACCTTGGATTAAACCCAGAATATTGTGTATGATAGGCAAAAATCCAACTAACTTTGCCATATGAATATGCTTTATAGCCTTACTGCTCCAAAGCTTCACTCTGCCAATGTTGCTCTCTGAGTATTAAAAGCTATTACTCTTTCCTATGAAGCAACTGCTGCATTTAGTTTCTCTTTCGTACCTGGTGTTCCATGTCTGATAGATTCCTTCACAGAACATCTACATTTACATCTACATCATACTCCGCAAGCCACCTGACGGTGTGTGGCGGAGGGTACCTTGAGTACCTCTATCGGTTCTCCCTTCTATTCCAGTCTCGTATTGTTCGTGGAAAGAAGGATTGTCAGTATGCCTCTGTGTGGGCTCTAATCTCTCTGATTTTATCCTCATGGTCTCTATATACATAGGAGTGAGTAATATACCGCTTGACTCCTTGGTGAAGGTATGTTCTCGAAACTTAAACAAAAGCCCGTACCGAACTACTGAGCGTCTCTCCTGCAGAGTCTTCCAATTGAGTTTATCTACCATCTCCGTAACACTTTTGTGATTACTAAAAGATCCTGTAATGAAGCGCACTGCTCTCTGTTGGATCTTCTCTATCTCTTCTATCAACCCTATCTGGTACGGATCCCATACAGCTGAACAGTATTCAAGCAGTGGGCGAACAAGCGTACTGTGACCTACTTCCTTTGTTTTCGAATTGCATTTCCTTAGGATTCTTCCAATGAATCTCAGTCTGGCATCTGCTTTACTGACGACCAACTTTATATGATCATTCCATTTTAAATCACTCCTAATGCGTACTCCCAGATAATTTAGGGAATTAACTGCTTCCAGTTGCTGACCTGCTATATTGTAACTAAATGATATGGGATCTTTCTTTCTATGTATTCGCAGCACATTACACCTGTCTACATTGAGATTCAGTTGCCATTCCCTGCACCATGCGTCAATTCGCTGCAGATCCTCCTGCATTTCATTTCAGTACAATTTTCCATTGTTACAACCTCTCGATATATCGCAGCATCATCCGCAAAAAGCTTCAGTGAACTTCCGATGTCATCCACAAGGTCATTTATGTATATTGTGAATAGCAACGGTCCTACGACACTCCCCTGCGGCACACCTGAAATCACTCTTACTTCAGAAGACTTGCCTCCATTGAGAATGACATGCTGCAGTCTGTTATCTAGGAACTCTTCAGTCCAATTGCACAGTTGGTCTGATAGTCCATATGCTCTTACTTTGTTCATTAAACGACTGTGGGGAACTGTATCGAACGCCTTGCGGAAGTCAAGAAACACGGCATCTACGTGTGAACCCGTGTCTATGGCCCTCTGAGTCTCGTGGACGAATAGCGCGAGCTGGGTTTCACAACCCATGCTGATGCCTACAGAGTAGATTTCTAGTTTCCAGAAAAGTCATTATACTCAAACATAATACGTGTTCCAAAATTCTACAACTGATCGATGTTAGAGATATAGGTCTATAGTTCTGCACATCTGTTTGACATCCCTTCTTGAAAACAGGGATGACCTGTGCCATTTTACAATCCTTTGGAATGCTACACTCTTCTAAGAAGCACTGTAATTAAATGATGTATAAAACTGATGGAAAATAAATAGTGATATGCAGAAAGGCAAGTACCCACAATAGGTAAGAGTCAGATAGAAAGTGTTTATTATTATTATTATTATTATTATTGTTGTTGTTGTTGTTGTTGTTGTTATAACCTTATTTGAAATGAAGCTTAAATTCTTTTGTGGGAAGATACATAACTAAATTTACATCATAGATCAGTTCATAATCCACATTTTGCATTTGAGACTGGTCTAGCTTCTGGCTGTGATTCCATTTCATCACATTTCATTTATTTATTACAACGCCCCATTCATGCCTCTCTGCAACAACTTAATATCTGTATTCTATTCTGTGAATTTTCCTTTTGTTTCTGAGCCTTATTGAAGGGCCTGTATCATGACAGTGACACGTCTACAGCAACTGAAATTTCTCAGGCCAACTCTTGCTACTCTTCTTTGCATACAATCAAACTGCAAAGTCAGATTTGATTGGAATGGATCCCAGAGACAACTACAATACTCTAACTCAAACCTAACCCAGGATCATTTCATTTCTTCCTTCACTGCACTTGAGTGACCGTACAAAAACCATATCACAAGAAGAAGACCTTGTTTTGCAGCACAGCTAGCAACATACAAAATTTATGTACTTCATCAGAGAGAACAGTCCCTTTGAACCCTCTCTGTCTCCCTGAAAATTACAGACACATTTTGCGCTTCACAAAGCACAAAAACATAAATATTGTATGACTGCAATTTTAATGAGTCACAATTGGCATCAGCCAACAAACACAAATACCTGGGAGAAACAATTAGTGCTGAGGTAAAATGCACCAGTCTTGCAAGCTCAGTCATAGATAAAGCAGGTGGCAGACTGTGGATCATTGATAGGATACTGGGAAAAATCGACTTGCAAAATCCTTTTGTACCTCTCCTAGAATAATGCTTAAGCATGTAGACTCTATATCAGATAGAACAAACAGGGGATATCAAACATATACAAAGAAAGACAACAAAATGCCCACAGGTTTGCTTCAAAATCCTAAAGGACATGAAATGACAGATGCTAGGAGATAGATGGTGACATATGAAATAAAGACACTTTTACTATCAACATTTTTATGGTAAATTGCCAAGGCATTCATAACAAGGTTTGTGAATTTACTATCTATATCCAAATCCCGCTCCAGCTACTGCCAGGTTTGTGTGTTGACTAGTCCTCTCCATTTGGCTCGGTCCTCCCACCACTTTTCTTCCTCCACTTGCTGCCAGGTCACACCTCTCCTTTCTACAGATACTCTCACTCCCATTTTCCACCATGTTCTTGGGTGCCCTCTAGGTCTTTTCCAATCCATCTTTAGTTCTTCCATAATTTTCGGGAGTCTCTGCCCATGCATCCTCTTAACATGCCCATACCATCTTAATCTCTTTATTTCAATTTCTTTTCTCATACTTTCTTGTTTAAGGTCCTTTCTAATCTCTACATTCCTTACTCTGTCCATTCTTGTTTTTCCCTTAACTGCTCTGAGAAATTTCATTTCCCCTGCTTGCAGTCCCTTTCTGTCATTGTCCATGTTTATCCACCATAGGTGACAATAGGAATGTAATAATTCTTATACATAAGGAGTTTTGCTCTTTCTGAAACTTAATTATTCCAAATCAGATGTTTTATTGTTTGGTAGAAATTGCCTCCCTTCTGTAACCTACTATTAATTTCGTTAGTTATTCTTCCATCCCTAGAAATTTCACTCCCTAAATAAGTGAAACTTTCTACCACTTTGAGGGGTTCTCCATTCAAGGTAATATTTCCGTTGATCCCTTTCTCTCTTCAAAATGCCATTACTTCACTCTTATCATATCTTTATTTATTTTTAAACCATACCTTTTCATTATTTCCTTCCATGCATCAAGCTGTAACTGTACATCTACCTCTTTATCACCCCATATTACCATATCATCTGAAAAAATCATCTTTTTGTCTTTTTCTTTTACTGTATCTTTAACTGCCCTATTCATTTCCTCCGTCACAACATTAAAAAGTGCAGGAGATAGAATACTTCCTTGCTTATGTCCTTGTCTTATTTCGAAGTATTTAGAGTTCCCCAATGGTGTTCTGATTCTACAATTGTGTCCTCTATACGTTGTCTTTATAACATTAATGTATCCATCTTCTGTATCTATCTTCTTCATTTCTTCTCAGAGTCTTTCCCTGTCAGCTGAGTCATATGCTTTTTCTATGTCTATAAAAACCATTATCACTCTTTTGTTATACTCCCATCTATTTTCCATCAGTTGGCGGAGAGAAAATACCAGGTCGATCGTGCTTCTTCCTTTCCTAAACCCATGCTGTTCTTCACTCAGCTTCTTTTCTAACTTTTCACTTATTCAATTTAGTAAAATTCTTTCAAAAATCTTGGCTGTATGACTCATAAGGGTTGTTTCTCTGTAGTTTTTACAAAGTCTTTTATTGTCATTCTTGAAGATGGGAACAATGTCTCCTGTTCTCCAGTCATCAGGTATTGTACTATTTCTCCACATGCTTGATAGTACTCTATACAGCCACTGCATTCCCACTGGACCTGCTGCTCTTATCATGTCCACTGATACTTCATCAGGTCCTGGGGCTTTCCCCCATTCATCTTCTTCACAGCTTTTTCCATCTCTAACCGTGTAATTTGTCCTAATTCTGCTTCCCAACTTCTCTCAATTTCTCCATTATTTGTTGTTTTGTCATGTACCTGCTTCTCAGCGTTTAACAGCTTCTTAAAATTGTGAATTTACTACCTTCCTGAAATTATTCTCAGATCACAGAGCTGAATAAAACCTGAAGTATAAAACTGAAATATTTGATGAGGCAAGGAACATACAGTTAGATGCCGTAGGAGAGGGAGTGTTCCTTGCAGTAGGGGAAAAAAAAGTGTCTGTTGAGGTCAAAACAGAGTCTGACTGTGAAGTCACCTGGATGCTAGTAACTGATCTAGGTGAACAGAAGACAATTGGCAATCATCAAACATTTTTATTGGCCACCCGATTCTGCCATAACAGTCGTGGAATTATTTAAAGACTACCTATGCTCAGTTGTTTTGAAATAGATTAAAACTGATTTACTCAAGAAAATTTGGATTCACAATGCCTGTGATCTCAGATGTCCCCCCCCCCCCCCCCTCTCCCACCCCACCCCTCACCCCAGACCTAAATCCTACATTCAGTTAGGCTTATACGTAATCAACTTGACTTGTTTGGCATGTAGTATATATACCCCTACAAAGAATCATAATTACTCCTTTGATAACATAAGAAGTAAAAGTCACCTACAGACCTTACCACAGAATAAAAAAATCACATGAAAAAGGTGTGAAATCCAATGGGATCAAATTTTACAACGAATTTTTTTCACATCTCAAATTAATCAAACAAACTATAGAAGCAGAAGCCAAACTGAAGAAAAACTTTGTATTACACCATTTTTATTGTGCTATAGGACTTCTAGAAACTTCTTTTCTTCCAAGTAATTACTCTAACACTGACATATACTTTCATTTAATTGTGATACACCTGATGCATCACATATAAACTGGACAATTATGTATTGATTTGGTCTATGATGCTATGCTGCTGAAAGTGACAAATAAATATGGGTTTTGACAGTTCTTTTACTTTCACGGGGGGGTAGAGTTCTTTATGATGCAACTACTCTCTCTCTCTCTCTCTCTCTCTCTCTCTCTCTCTCTCTCTCTCTCTCTCTCTCTAACCCACTCACTCCCCCTCCCCCCACCTACCCGCCCCCACTCTCCCTCCCCCCCCCCACCTACCCGTACCCACTGCCCCCCCCCCCACACAATTGATATTGTATCAAGATAGGACAAATGTTAGGACCATGACTAACAACGATTTTCATGCTTATGGTGTAAATATAGGTATCAGGCTTCATTTTTTCCACAGTCTCTTCTCTTAATAAAAGTTTGTAGCTTGCAGTTACAAGTTCTAATGGATGTTGTATTATTTCAGTCTGCAAGAAGCCAAAATATATTCTGAACAGCAACTATTATTTTTCTCCTGAAATAGTAATTATTATAAGAACTATAAACAAAGATCATGTGACTTACCAAACGAAAGTGCTGGCATGTTGATAGACACACAAACACAAACATACACACAAAACTCAAGCTTTTGCAACCGCAGGAAAGAGGGAAGGAGAGGGAAAGACAAAAGGATGTGGGTTTTAAGGGAGAGGGTAAAGAGTCATTCCAATCCCGGGAGCGGAAAGACTTACCATATGGGGAAACAAGGACAGGTATACGCTTGCATGCACACACATATCTATCCGTTTCCAGTTCACAAACAGTTCCTTTCACCTAGGTGAAAGGAACTGTTTGTGAACTGGAGAGGGTAAGGAGTAATTCCAATCCCGGGAGGGGGGAAAGACTTGCCTTTGGGGGAAACAAGGACAGGTATACACTCGCACACACACACACACATATCCATCTGTTTCCAGTTCACAAACAGTTCCTTTCACCTAGGTGCGGATGGATATGTGTATGTGCGAGTGTATACCTGTCCCTTATTCCCCCTCAGGTAAGTCTTTCTGCTCCCGGGATTGGAATGACTCCTTACCCTCTCCTGTAAAACCCACATCCTTTCGTCTTTCCCTCTCCTTCCCTCTTTCCTGATGAAGCAACCGTTGGTTGCGAAAGCTTGAATTTTGTGCGTGTATTTGTGTTTGTGTGTCTATCTACATGCCAGCATTTTCATTTGGTAAGTCACATCATCTTTGTTTGTAGATATATTTTTCCCATGTGGAATGTTTCCCTCTATTACATTTATATCATTAATTATTATAAGAGATATACAGGGTGACTGTAAATAAAGTTACAGTTTCAAAATACTAAGTTAGAAACACTGCTCAGAATGACGTCAAATTTGTACTGAATATTACACTGAATTGCCAAAGAAACTGGTGTAGGCATGTGCATTCAAATACACAGCCATATAAACAGACAGAATATGGCACTGTGGTCGGCAATGCTTATATAAGACAACATGTGTGTGGCACAGTTGTTACAGCAGTTATTGGGCCTACAATGGCAGGTTATCAAAATTTAAGTGAGTTTGAATGTGGTGTTATAGTTGATGCATGAGCGATGGTACACAGCATCTCCGAGGTAGCAATGAAGTGGGGATTTTCCCATATGACCATTTCACAAGTGTACTGTGAATATCAGGAATCCAGTAAAACATCAAATCTCTGACATTGCTGTGGCCAGGAAAAGATCCTGCAGGAACGGGACCAACAATGACCCATTCATGTCTATTGTGCATTCCCATAGACTTGGACAATCCCAGGAGGGCAATGCAGTACCCCACACATTCAGAATTGCTACAGAGTGGCTCCAGGAACACTCTTCTGAGTTTAAACATTACCACTGGCCACTAAACTTCCCTGACATGAACATTACTGAGCATATCTGGGATGCCTTGCACCACGCTGTTCAGAAGAGAACTCCACCCTATCATACTCTTACGGATTTATGGACAGCCCGGCAGGATTCATGGTGTCATTTCTCTCCAGCACTACTTTAGACATTAGTCAAGTCCACGCCACATCATGTTGCGGCATTTCTGCATGCTGGCGCGGGGGCCCCACACGGTATTAGGCAGGTGTACTAATTTCTTTCGCTCTTCTGTGTATTGAAGAAGGGCAGAATGTTATGGAAACAAAAAAAACAAAAAAAAAAAAAAAGAAATTAATGAAAATGTTCCCATTAGAGTATGCTGTAAGCGTCTTAATGAAAATGGGTTTGGCTACAAATGACAGATGAATCCCAATACAATGGCTACGAGTTGGGTTACAAATTAAACCAACCATCCTGTGCCATGTGTATGACTGCACATGTTTCACATTCTACTGTTGTGGCATTGTTAATTAGGTAAGTCCATCCACCATGGCATTGGATGGGAAAAATCAGTTTTTAATTGTTCTGAAGCCAAAAAATGCATAAAAAGTGACAGTGAAATCAGTTTTTAATCATCCTGAGGCCAAAACCGAGATCAGTTTTTAATTGTTGTGAGACTGGTGCAAGACATGTGCAGTATACTGTCCACCTTTTCTGCTACAAATTGAAATAGAGAAACAGTATGTTCCAAATGATTAATGGAAAATCTCATGTAAAGATGTGAAACAAATACTAACAAAGAGATAGAGGAGCTGGCCAGTACTTACCTCAGCTCAGTACAGCCAATAGATACACAAAACAGAACAGAAAATTCACGTATTGTAATAATAATAATACTAATTGTTTAGTTGGATAAGTAATTGAGAGATTAAAATTTACACCGTGAATTTATCGAGCTTCGCACGTCCGAAGATGTACGGAATGTAGCCAGGGCTCATTACATATTTTTTGTAGACAAAGTCTACTCAGCTTCAATCATGACAATGGGGTGACTAAAACTACTAAAACAGAGAAAAGCATATTATTAAATAAAACATGTATTCATTACAACATATACATCACGGTCTGAATGACACGTAAAATTATAGGTAAATAATTGCAGAAAATTTACAAATGAGAGCGACTTATTAATTTTGCACCTCTTTTCTGCAAATAAGTATCAAATGGCTAACTGTGGAGCCACACAAAATATTACGTCCTTCTAGGACAACGAATGACAGAAGAGTGTAGATGCCTACTGGCTGCGACAAGAGAGCGGTGTTAATTCCTTTATTTTGCATTCTCTTGTCTTAAAAAATCGATACATATGATCTAAGTTAACTAAATTAAATATTGTCTGTGCTTGAGTGCAAATCGTTCCTTAAAGTATCCTAGCTTTTAGAACTTTGTTCCTTCATCAGGGAGGAGAGAGGGGAAAAAAGGGGAAGAAGGGAAAGTGGATTCAGTTACTCACAACCCAGGTTATAAAGCAACAGGGGAAAGGTAAACAGGGAGGGTAGCAAAGATGGAGGCATGGGTGTCAGAGGGAAGCCAAAGATATTCTACTGTAATACAGTTACAGTGTATTGAAAATGGAGCTTTCATTATGATCACCTTGTGTAAATAAGTGTGTTAAGCATTTGTGATCTACTCATTAAAGTGAACACAATACATACAAAACTAGCACAGCATGTAAATAAGTGAAACCTTTACAATGTCTGTTTATCAGGAGTATTTTGTCACCAACAGCAATTGGTTATCTCAATTTGTGATTTAAAAACACTATACTGATTTCTTTTCTTTTTTTGTTAAAAACAGGATTTTTCATAATTCTTCTGCAGATAAGAACAATTACATTGTGATGTGTAATATGTTTTAGGATGCAGGAGACTGGGTTAATTCAACAGAGATTCTGCCAATGGAATATCTTGATATCAACAATGGCAATGGCCAAAGTTATGGGTTTGTGCTTTATCGAAAGACTGGCGTAACAATTGGAGAAAGCTCGGTCTTACAAATTATTGGACGTGTCCGAGATCTTGCTATAGTGCTTATAGATGGAGAAAGCAAAACTGACCCTCTTACCTCAGTTATACAGTTAGAGGGATTTGGTTTCTGGGAACAGAGGTATTGGACAGTTTGATAATATTTTTTTATATCTAGTCTAAACTACAAAAGTAGCAGCTTGTCTAACAGACAGTGGACAAGCCAGTTTATGTATTAGGTAATGCATACATATATGTATATATATATGAACAGATGAAGGTGAGATGCAACAGATATATACACATTATTCAAATAATATCATTTCTATGTATACAAATTTGAATTACAGTATTACGTTCACATAAAATGTATGTTTAGGAATTTTGTGACTATAGCAGACAGTGATGGTGATGGGCATATCTATTTAAGTTGTCATTATATAATTTAAATATTCATCAGTAGAATAGAAGCACTGATGCTGTAAATTAGATGACAGATATGTTGTAGAGGTTATTGTTTTAGTATTTTTTTTTAGGTGCAGTCATAAAATTTTAATTAACACATCAAAGTAATAAACTCACATAATTAATTAGTTGCTTGTTTGCAGGTACATGTCTGCAGTACTGGTATGCATTGAAACCCTTGCACTACAGTACCACAGTATGTCGTTAGAAGGCTAAAACGAAATGGTGCTGCCCATCTTCACTTTAACAGTGTGCTGTGCCACTTTTGTTTTGGTTTCTGTAGCAGTATGCTATGGTACTGTGATACAGGGATTGCAGACCTGTACCTACAAACAAACAACTAATTAATTATGTAAGTTTACTGTTTCAAGACAATAATTAGCATTTTATGGCTAACCCTCATATGTGTTCAGAAACTTACTTATCAAGTGTAAGTCCCCGTATATAAAGTGCATTTCTGATACCAGGAAGTGTCAATTTGGGTTAAATGTAATTACCTGCTGTGTGGTTTGTTATGTTCAAGTATATCCCAAGATACCTCTTCCCCCAGATTGGTATCCTTAACTGTACCATTTGTTTGAAAGACCATGACAGTTTCTGTGATGCATATAAAGGGTAAAGAAGGAATACCTGAAAGCTGAAAGAGCATTTTACATGACGCTCAAGGGCTTTCACGCATTTGTGATTCTGATGGTCATTTTTTGTGATCCGAAAGTTCCAATAGCTGTATTTCAGTTTCTTTAAAGTATGACACCTGATTTAACACTTAAGAGACCAAGCCCAATATCAGCTTGGGCAACAACTTTGTGTTAAAAAGACTGTGCCTGAGTCATGCCATGACTTTCTTGACATGTGAGCCCCTTATCACTTGAAAACTGGACCCATTTCATATGACAACAATGTATGAACACCTCACTACCTGCTCCTAGACTGGTGCTGCCTTCTGTTGTAAATTTCTAGAATTATTTTGAAAGAAATGTTAGCGAACATAATAGCAGCTATTCCAAATGGCTGAGCCAGTATGATCACATTGACATAATGGTGTGTGTGTGTGTACTCATTAGATTTCACAATTTTCTGTAATTCTGCTACAATTACATCACATTTGCTGAGTGAGCAAGAAATTTTGGAAACTCAATTCACCTTGCACCATGTCTTGGGGGGATAATCATATCTTCTGTCAGTATTATTTTAAAATTTGTATTTATCAAAAAACTAAAAGTAAATATGAAACATAAATCTTGAAGCTTGGTTCTTTTGTAGTATATATTACTCTTGAAGATACATCAATTTCATACACTGATGACCCAAAGAAAATGCTGCACCTGCCTAATATCAGGTAGGGCCCCCATGAGCATGCTGAAGTGCTGAATCATGACGTGGCATAACTTGACCAATGTCTGGAGAGAGCAGACACCATGATTCCTGCAAGGCTGTTCATAAATCTGTAAAAGTGGAAGGAGGTGGAGTTCTCTTCTGAACAGCATGTTGCAAGGCATCACAGATATGCTCAGTAATGTTCATGTCTGAGAAGTTTGCTGGCCAGCAGAAGTGTTTAAACTCAGAAGAGTATTCCTGGAGCCACTTTGTAGCAATTCTGGATGTGTGAGATGTTGCGTTGTACTGCTGGAATTGCCCAAGTCCATCAGAATGCACAATGGACATGAATGGTTTCAGGATGTTATGTACATGTCACCTGTCAGAGTCATACCTAGATGTATCAGAGGTCACTCCAACTTCAGATGCCCCACACCATTACAGAGCCCCCAACAGCTTCAACAATCCCCAGCTGATATGCAGGGTTCATGGATTCATGAGGTTGTCTCCATACCGATACACATCCATCTGATTGATACAACTTGAAATGAGACTTGTCTGATGTTGGTGTTGGCATGTCCAGGCAAGGCTTAAAGCTTTGTGTCATGCAGTCATAAAGGGTACACGAGTAAGCCTTCGGCTCCGAAAGCCCATATCGATGATGTTTCATTGAATGGTCGCATGCTGACACTTGTTGATGGCCCAGCATTGAAATCTCTTGTGTCATGTTGAACAATTCTCTTCAGTCGTTGTTGGTCCCACTCTTGCAAGATCTTTTTCTGGTCACAGATTTTGGAGATTTGATGTTTTGCCGGATTCCTGATATTTACGGTACACTCATGAAGAGATTCTGTGTCCCATTCATTTAAATCTTGATAATGTGCCATTGTAACTGATATAACAACTGTACCAGACAATTGTTGTCTTATATAGGCATTGCCAACTGCAGTGCTGTATTCTGCCTGTTTACATATCTCTGTATTTGAATATGCATGCCTATACCAGTTTCTTTGGTGCTTCAGTGTATGTGCCAGTAACACTTTAAATAATGGCATAAATGGCCAGTTTGCTAGACATGTTATTCTTCTAAGTGGCCGGTCTTCAAAGTGTTAAGATGAGAATGAATGTAGGAATGTAACAGGTGGGTCTTTCTCATTCTGTTGTCAGAGTGACCTTCCCTTCATTTTTAACCTTTCACAATCTATCGCTCTCTTTTCCCTGATGAAGGAGTTGTTGGATCCAAAAGCTAGGACATTCTATGTACTTTATATGTGGCCGTTGGCAGCACTGACATGCCCTCTAAAGGTAAATTCTCTCTGGCAAGTCTTGCTCATAATAAACGATTTTTACTGTTTTCTCACTACATTACTATTTCAGTTTACAAAGTTCAAGGCAGGTTTCACTTAATTTTGTATTGAAATTTTCTGTTTGCTTATTACAGTTTGAATTACTTTGTAATCAGAAGCCAAAGAATTTAATTTCTGTTCTATTACCAACTAGTTAATCATTGATAGAAATAAGTGGGGAGCATGGATCATTGTTTGGAAAATTGGAATTTTAGTGTGACAATATTTTTACTGTTTATTATTAAGCAATCATTCCATGGCCAGTTGCTAAATTTTTGTGTGACAGTGTTTACCAACTGCTTCTTCAGCATGGTGATTCTTCCGGAAAACCTAGAATTTTCAGGAATTTACATTTTATCTGGAAAAAAATTAGGGAAATCTGAGGGAATTTCAGAAATTTCATAAAATCTCAGGGAATTCTGCATTTTTAACCTAGCCTTGAAATCGAATTTTGTTTGAGTTTTATAACTCACACATGAGACTGTTTTAATTTATGAATGTTATTCCTTATAAATTATCAATGTTTAGAAACTGCAGTTAAACTACTGCTTATGGCCAATAATAACTTAGCTGAGAGGAAAGAAAAGTCATTATTATAGTGCACTGCCCCTCCACCCTGCTTACCATTCTTGACACTTCCTCACACGTGGAATTAGCCATGCTGTTCTTCTTTATTATCCCGTTTTAGCAGAATTTTGATGTCATCAACAAACAGGTTGGTTTTATGATTGTCCATATTTAGATATGGGTTGTTAATATATAACACCATATTTGATTACATGATATCACAATAATATCTATGTAATTGTGTTCAGATTTTTTGTTAGTATGCTTGGTGTTTACCGCTTGTTTACATTTACTTAGGAGTGAGCTGATCCAGCTGTTGGACGTTGTAGATAATTGCAATAATCTTCAAGTTTTGAGAGCAGAATTTTATGACCCATCGTGTCAAATACTTTTAAGAGGTCAAGAAATATTCATGTTTCTTGTCATCAGGTTTACTCTACATTTAAGGCATATTTTTCAATCAGTTTTGTTCATTACATAATATTTTATTTTTACTGACGAATTTTGTAAGTTCATAAGTTATTTTCAATAATATTTTATAAAGGTAAGATAAAATTTTAGTGGATCTGTAGTTTTGTGTGTTGTCCCTCCTATTTCAGTTGTGAACTGGAATCACCTTGCAGGTTCTCAGCAAATCTGGAAAATTGCATGCTTGGAGTGAGAAGTCACATATCTGTATCAGTGCTTCATTTAAATTTAATGCGCTCTTGTTTAAGACTGTTGCCGGGATACCATCAATACCTGCTTAGTTTCAGTTTTTTAGCCCTTTTATTATTCTTTCTACTTTACCTTATATGGCTGTACTGATTTGCTTTGGTGTAGAACATGTGCTTATTTCATGTTTTCATCTTGGGTAGAGTTGCTTTTGTTTGAGTTATCATATTCTCTGCTCTAACATTAAAAAAAGTTTTAAATGTGGTCATCTGTGTGACTTGGTTCCTGACATGAAATATTTTATTTATCTGATGACTTTCATAAATGTTCCAATAAAATACAACTCATGCTACCAGTCCATTATTATTCAATAAATTCTATTCAGTTCTGTTTCATTGCATTTTGTAAAGGTAGTAAAAAGGTTCACCTCATCTGAGCATTAAGAACTTATTCTATTTCTTTGCATTCTTTTCCTTTCAAAATATTTGAGCGACCATATCTTTGTTTCTGTGATAAATTATTCCAATATTATTACATCTGTCTTCTGCAAAAATATTATAATCAATGCCTATGCCTTTGTTATAACATGTAAATAGTATTCTTACTATGAAATGGTTACAGTAATGCCAGCACAACACTGAATGCAGATGGCAGTGTGCCACACACACTGGATATACTGGTTGAGAACTGGGGACGCAACAATTTTGGAAGTCTTCTCAATGACAAGGATTTTGATCAGCGGAAAGGAATTGTGTCAGGACCTGTACTGGTTAATGGGACAGCTCTTTCAGACTGGCAAATATTTGCTCTTCAATTCAAGAAGAAATGGTTACAGAGGTTAGATTGCACACAAAGTCTCTGCTTTAACTCACTGATATGATACAATTCCTGTTATAGTACCTAAATTTTGTCCTTTTCATACTTGAGAATAAGATATAAATTATAACTACTCATTTCATTATGCATTTTGTGTCAGACTGACTGGATGGCAACCAATAAGTGGAGAATCAGTTCATGGACCTGTACTGATTCGTGCCACCTTCAATGTTGATTCTACACCACAAGACACTTTCATTGATATGAGTGCCTGGGGGAAAGGATCAGTCTTCCTGAATGGCTTCCCTCTTGGCCGCTACTTCAATCTTGGCCCCCAGAGAACATTATATGTGCCTGCTCCATTGCTTATCCAGGGGGAAAATGAGGTAAGTGTAAGTGAAATAGGTCAGTTCAGCACTAGACATGGTAATTAGTGTACCTACTTTAAGTACTTGAATTTCTACTGTTGGCTGATGGCTGATTGTGTTATCTTCTTGGTGTAATTTGTTCTCGTGTATTATGATTTCATCATAATACATTACAAAGTTTACATAATTTTAAAAAAGCATGGATTGTAGCTGGTATAAATCTAATGAAAAATTTAAATGAATAGCCACACTTTTGTGATATGCAAATAATTTGAATGCACTGTCAAAGATTTTCATAGATGTCAAGGAAGTTAAAAAGAATAGAGCTGTGCTACAGATTCAGATCATTGAGTGGACAGTTAGAGGCCTGAAATGCTGAATATGATTAAGAAGAATGAATTGTAATAAGATAAATTGGTAATAGTGCTCCATTTTCAGATCTTTTGTCTTCTTGTTCTCATAACATATGGATCCTCATCAATGTGGGGACTCTGAGTGAACTGCCCTGTCTTTACACCATTCCCCAATCAATCCCTATTTCTTCCCTAATAAAAGAACATACAAGTTATAAAAGCTAGGAACAGTATTTTGTACTTTTATGTATTGCTATTGGCAGTACCTTGAATTTCACTGACTGAATATAAGTTATAATCAGTCAGAATGTAACAGTTTTCTCTGTTGAATTTTCATTTTGACAAAATTAAATATTTATTATTTTAGTTATATCTGTCCCACTCCTCTCTCTAGATGAAGAAACCTAGTCTGATAATATTTTTTAAAGTTTTTAGTTACCTATCATCAGTGGTCTAAAACTGCCTATGAGACCTTGGTTACGATTTTGAAGCACAAATGCCATTTAAAAAAATATAAGAACTGCAATATAAGGTACTGTTGAAACATTGTCATCGCACACTATTTGTCTTGTTTGCTACTTACCTGATAGTTCACAAGAATAGTGAGAACTCAGAAATTTGCCAAATGTACAATCTAGTTCTCAGTCTCAACTTTCTCAATTAAACCCTGAAATGAGATCCTCTCTCCTTGATTCCTTGATACCCTCATTACTTCACCAAATATCTCATTGTATCATCCTCATAACATTCTAGTCAAACCATCTAAAATAACCAAACCACTCCAAGCTTCTACCCTTGCAATTGTTCCTGTCCCATGCACCCACCCACTACCACCTACTGCAGCTCCACCACTGGTGAATTCTACAATAACAAAGTCAGAGCAGTTTGTGAAATGACGTATGTTGTTTGTTTATCTACTAACTTGTGACTACTGCACAGCATTTTATTTAGGAGTGACCACCACTAACTCGTCTTGAGTGTGTGAATCAGCATAGGAGAAATGTCAACCATGGGGACACCCAGCACAAGTTGCTGAAATTATGTGTATATGTAGTTTGCGCTGAAATTTTGATACAAATGTGGTGGCTGAAGAACACAATATAACTAAAATATGAAAAGAAAGGTACAGGAAAAACAAGTTGGTATTCGAAGCATGTTGAAACTGTACAACATATATTTATCATATTGAAATACCTCATATAATGTCAACATGGGTGTGATTGCAGCAATCAAAGATTCAATACTTTAAGTAAAGCTGTTAACGATGCTTCTTATGTTTTCCATAGCAAGTATGAAGCCCTGATCTTATGATAGGAAGGGTATGTTAAAGAGTTAAGGAGAAAGACTGCCTTCAGCAAAATCTGTCAAGAGTATCCCAGACATTCTCCTTACATTTCAGTTTGGGATACTGAGCTGGTTACGCCAGGCACTGAATTGTTCACTGAATTATTTTTGGTGTGACAAGTGTGGTTGAACATCTTATGCTTTAGTGATCTTATTCATACTTAATTTCTTAAGAGCCACAAAAGATATGCTTGTGGTTAATACTTCCCAGACAATCCTGGTATACAATAACATCACTAATACTGGAACTGAGTGGTTGGAAGTTCTTTGTTATTTCACCTATGATGTGGCAAGGATTTTTGGTTTATTTCAGACTTATTCAGTTATCTCTGTTGACTCATTCTGGCTGCAAAGATATGTATGATGTTGATGCACTGCTGCTCCATTTATGGAATCTTGGATACAAGGCCTGACATCATACAGAGAGCATTCATTGGCTACAAGCATATATTTGAATGACTGAAGCAGATTGTAGTGCTACTATTTTGTATGTAACATGTTCATGCAATGATATTCACATGATAATGTACTGAACTTTCATTTCAGTTACTTAAAATTTTCCTGGGTTATTGCTTATTGTGAGTTTTTCCATGTTTAAGGAAAACTTATCTGTGTAGTGTGGCTGTCAGAAGGGAGCTGTATTAAGGGTAGCAAGTTATGTTTTTGCCAATAAAGCTGAAAATTGATGGCTGGCATATATTGATGATAATACTGCTGACATTAGCCTACTTCTTGCAAACTTGCAAACATAACTTTCTCAGAAACTGTGTAAATTGCCATATTAGAATGGCGTACTTCCTCATTCACTCCCAAATGGTTAAGGATTGCACCCATCCAAGCCAAAAGATATTGAACAAGATAATTTTCATTAAAATAATTATGAGCTTCTAACTTTTTGAACTTCTTTTTCTCACTAATAAGCATAATAATCAAACAGAATTCTTATTGTATTATCATTAGTTCTGATGCTATCTGCTGAACATAATGTAGTGAACTGTCAAAGTATCTGGAACTTATTTATTTGGAAAGCATTTCAGTCTTAGCCCTTGATTTATTTTAATATTGTTACCCACTTGTAGGTGGACATGAGCTAGAACAGAAACAGGATAAGGTGAATTTAAATACCCATTGCCCCTCCTAAGAGTCTTGAGGTGCATTTTCTCTGATGTTTTAGCAGATATGTGCAGTTTCATTTTTGCAATGTGTAGGTGCAATCAACCCAAACAAATACTGCTCATCGCATCTTTCATGTGACATCCAATGTTAATGGAAGGCATCAAATTGTTTCCCATTACAAATGAAATGATTTTTAGAGCGAAATTTTAGATGACCATTTGATAGACCTGTTTCATAGTAGTCTAGTGTGATATTTGTTTTATCAATATGTATTAACAGTGATAGTAAAACATGAAGAATAACCAGAACTCCAGCAGCAACTAAGCTGGACTGCTGCATACAGTAGCAGCCAGCACTAGGAGGGGTGGTGCTGTCACTGCTATAGTACTGGTTATTCTTCATATTTTACTACCTCTGTAACTGCTCCATGAAGTGATAGATAAAAATCTGCTTTTCACATGAGAGACATGACAAGCAGTATTTCTTTGGCAAAAACAGAATTGCGAATATCTGCCAAAATACCAGAGAAAATGGATTGTATAACTTTTATGAGTGACATCCTGTTATTTACTTACTAATTTACCAAGCCTGATGTTCCATGGATTTGTATGGTGACTCACAACAATGTGGAATGAGTCATTTTACATTCAGGCAAGAAATTAATTTGTAAATAAAGCTATGTGCTTCCATTATTTATTTATTTTTTAAATTTACAGATTTATTTTAGCAATTACCTTGGCAGACTAGAATGGTAGAAATTCTTCTGTGGAATCATGCAGAAACTTTTTCAGTTTATTTTCAAATTTTACTTTGCTGTTTGTTAAACAGTTTATGTTACTGGGCAGGTATTCAAAAATTTTCGTTGAAGCATTGTGCACCCTCTTTTGTGTTAAACTCTCTCCACCTCAACAGTGAGTGGCACTAGACATTGCCAATTTGACATGATTTTTATAGCTCTCGCGTGCTCTATTCTCGAATCTGATTGGACTAGCCATCAAGGCTTGAAATGGCTACTTATTCGCGTATAGTTCTTTCTGAGGGAGAGGTTATAGAGCTATTAGGGGGATCTCTAAGTGAAAACAAGAGTGACAATGATTTTGATGAAGTCAGTGAGCCATTTGCAAATGATTCAAGTGAAAACAATGATGAGAACTGTGAAAAATGTTCATGTTTCTTGTGATTCAGTAGGAGATTCAAGGCAAATGTGGATTAATGATGACTCTAAATTTACAGATTTTCCTTTTGACATTTCAAAGTGTGATTCTTATTACTGAAATTAGTAATGTTTTGGCATCACCAGTTGGTTTCTTTCACTTAATTTTGACTGACAATATACTTAAAGAAATAGCAGATGAAATGAACAGGTATGCTACAATAAACATATGAAAAGTGACACCATTTTCATGACATTCTGTGTGATGGAACTGCAGAAATGTTACCACAGAAGAAATGAAATGCTTTTGTTGCATGCTACTGAATATGGCATAACAAAAATGTAAAAATTTGTAGAACTTTGTTGTGAAGACTATGATTGCAGTCATTTGCTGTCTTACCAGACTAGTTTTTGCTGCATGGGGTAGCTGCACGGTCTGAGGCATTTTGTTACGGTTCACGTGGCTCCCCCCTTCGGAGGTTCGAGTCCTCCCTCAGGGATGGGTGTGTGTGTGTTGTCCTTAGTGTAAGTTAGTTTAAGTTAGATTAAATAGTGCATAAGCTTAGGTACTGATGACCTCAGCAGTTTGGTCCCATAAGACCTTACCACAAATTTCCAACAGACTGGTTTGGTTAAGGACAATTTTTTGCATGTTTTTGGCCACTTCATGTTTCTTCATCTCGAGACCGCCACACATGTCAACACTCAGGCTCAGTCATGTTAGTAAAGTGAAAAATTTGTTGGAATATTTGCCTGCCCCCCCTCCCCCCCCCCCCCCCCCCCCCCCCCCCCCCCCGAACCATGAACCTTGCCGTTGGTGGGGAGGCTTGCGTGCCTCAGCGATACAGATAGCCGTACCGTAGGTACAACCACAACGGAGGGGTATCTGTTGAGAGGCCAGACAAAACATGAGGTCCCTGAAGAGGGGCAGCAGCTTTTTCAGTAGTTGCAAGGGCAACAATCTGGATGATTGACTGATCTGGCCTTGTAACAATAACCAAAACGGCCTTGCCGTGCTGATATTGCGAACGGCTGAAAGCAAGGGGAAGCTACAGCCGTAATTTTTCCGAGGGCATGCAGCTTTACTGATTGATTAAATGATGATGGCGTCCTCTTGGGTAAAATATTCCGGAGGTAAAAGAGTCCCCCATTCGGATCTCCGGGCAGGGACTACTCAAGAGGACGTCATTATCAGGAGATGCATTCTACGGATCGGAGCACGGAATGTCAGATCCTATTAATCGGGCAGGTATGTTAGAAAATTTAAAAAGGGAAATGGATAGGTTAAAGTTAGATATAGTGGGAATTAGTGAAGTTCGGTGGCAGGAGGAACAAGACTTCTGGTCAGGTGACTACAGGGTTATAAACACAAAATCAAATAGGGGTAATGCAGCAGTAGGTTTAATAATGAATAGGAAAATAGGAATGCAGGAAAGCTACTACAAACAACATAGTGAACGTATTATTGTGGCCAAGGTAGATATGAAGCCCACACCTACTACAGTAGTACAAGTTTATATGCCAACTAGCTCTGCAGATGACAAAGAAATTGAAGAAATGTATGATGAAATAAAAGAAATTAATCAGATAGTGAAGGGAGGCGAAAATTTAATAGTCATGGGTGACTGGAATTTGAGTGTAGAAAAAGGAAGAGAAGGAAACATAGTAGGTGAATATGGATTGGGGCTAAGAAAGAAAAGAGGAAGCTGCGTGGTAGAATTTTTCACAGAGCACAACTTAATCATAGCTAACACTTGGTTTAAGAATCATGAAAGAAGGTTGTATACATGGAAGAACCCTAGAGATACTAAAAGGTATCAGATAGATTATCTAATGGTAAGACAGAGATTTAGGAACCAGGTTTTAAATTGTAAGACATTTCCAGGGGCAGATGTAGGCTCTGACCACAATCTATTGGTTATAACCTGTAGGTTAAAACTGAAGAAACTGCAAAAAGGTGGGAATTTAAGGAGATGGGACCTGGATAAACTAAAAGAACCAGAGGTTGTACAGAGTTTCAGGGAAAGCATAAGGGAACAATTGACAGAAATGGGGGAAAAAATACAGTAGAAGAAGAATGGGTAGCTTTGAGGGATGAAGTAGTGAAGGCAGCAGAGGAACAAGTAGGTAAAAAGACGAGGCCTAGTAGAAATCCTTGGGTAACAGAAGAAATATTGAATTTAATTGATGAAAGGAGAAAATATAAAAATGCAGTAAATGAAGCAGGCAAAAAGGAATACAAACGTCTCAACAATGAGATCGACAGGAAGTGCAAAATGGCTAAGCAGGGATGGCTAGATGACAAATGTAAGGATGTAGAGGCTTATCTCACTAGGGGTAAGATAGATACTGCCTACAGGAAAATTAAAGAGACCTTTGGACAAAAGAGAACCACTTGTATGAACATCAAGAGCTCAGATGGAAACCCAGTTCTAAGCAAAGAAGGGAAAGCAGAAAGGTGGAAGGAGTATATAGAGGGCCTATACAAGGGTGATGTACTTGAGGACAATATTATGGAAATGGAAGGGGGTGTAGATGAAGATGAAATGGGAGATACGATACTGCGTGAAGAATTTGACAGAGCACTGAAAGACCTGATTGAAACAAGACCCCCGGAGTAGACAACATTCCATTGGAACTACTGACGGCCTTGGGAGAGCCAGTACTGACAAAACTCTACCATCTGGTGAGCAAGATGTATAAGACAGGCGAAATACCCTCAGACTTCAAGAAGAATATAATAATTCCAATCCCAAAGAAAACAGGTGTTGACAGATGTGAAAATTACCGAACCATCAGTTTAATAAGCCACAGCTGCAAAATACTAACACGAATTCTTTACAGACGAATGGAAAAACTGGTAGGAGCCGACCTCGGGGAAGATCAGTTAGGATTCCGTAGAAATACTGGAACATGTGAGGCAATACTGACTTTGCGTCTTATCTTAGAAGAAAGATTAAGGAAAGGCAAACATACGTTTGTAGCATTTGTAGACTTAGAGAAAGCTTTTGACAATGTTGACTGGAATACTCTCTTTCAAATTCTAAAGGACGCAGGGGTAAAATACAGGGAGCGAAAGGCTATTTACAATCTGTACAGAAACCAGATGGCAGTTATAAGAGTCGAGGGGCATGAAAGGGAGGCAGTGGTTGGGAAGGGAGTGCGACAGGGTTGTAACCTATCCCCGATGTTATTCAATCTGTATATTGAGCAAGCAGTAAAGGAAACAAAACAAAATTTCGGAGTAGGTATTAAAGTCCATGGAGAAGAAATAAAAACTTTGAGGTTCGCCGATGACATTGTAATTGTGTCAGAGACAGCAAAGGACTTGGAAGAGCAGTTGAATGGAAAGGACAGTGTCTTGAAAGGAGGATATAAGATGAACATCAACGAAAGCAAAACGAGGATAATGGAATGTAGTCGAATTAAGTCAGGTGATGCTGAGGGAATTAGATTAGGAAATGAGACACTTACAGTAGTAAAGGAGTTTTGCTATTTGGGGAGCAAAATAACTGATGATGGTCGAAGTAGAGAGTATATAAAATGTAGACTGGCAATGGCAAGGAAAGCGTTTCTGAAGAAGAGAAATTTGTTGACATGGAGTATTGATTTAAGTGTGAGGAAATCATTTCTGAAAGTATTTGTATGGAGTGTAGCCATGTATGGAAGTGAAACATGGACGATAAATAGTTTGGGCAAGAAGAGAATAGAAGCTTTCGAAATGTGGCGCTACAGAAGAATGCTGAAGATTAGATGGGTAGATCACATAACTAATGAGGAAGTATTGAATAGGATTGGGGAGAAGAGAAGTTTGTGGCAACAACTTGACCAGAAGAGGGGATGGGTTGGTAGGACATGTTCTGAGGCATCAAGGGATCACCAATTTAGTATTGGTGGGCAGCGTGGAGGGTAAAAATCGTAGAGGGAGACCAAGAGATGAATACACTAGGATAGAGTAGCATGGAGAGCTGCATAAAACCAGTCTCAGGACTGAAGACCACAACAACAACAACAACATTTGCATGGCAAATTTTTTAAAGTTTATAGTCTATATAAGCATTTAGCTGCTGATGGCCTACAGCATTGTAGTGACCACACGTTTGACCATTCGTTTGTGAAGAAACAATAAAGGAAAGAAAATGAAGACAAGTTTTGCACTCTTTGTGCATTGTTGTTTATAGTATATTTTTGCTTGTTGTAAGAGGTTTTCATGTAGTGTAAAATAAAATAAAATAAATGTGTGTAACATAAGACCTATGTTGTGATCCTGCAAAGGAACACAGGAAAGAATAACCTTAAATATGGCAGTAGAGTCAAGTGGGAGGATACACATCAAGAAACACACACAATATGTACACTACATCAACACATTGACATCCTACACAATCTATGATACCAGGACAAGGTAGGACTTCCACCCATGTTAAATTGCCTTTGTTATTGACTATGAGACCTAAGTTATAGTTCACTCAGGCAGAAAAATTTTCAGTCAGCATGGCATCAGCAATGTTAAGGAACAATTTCAGTGTGTCTTTTCCCACTTGAATGAAAGTCAGATTGTCCAAGCAGAGGCCTTGCAAACTGCCTGATTGAGCATTTCACACCAGCACCTAAGGTATGGCTACAGAGATTACTTACAGGTGAAAGAAACAGATTGCCCAGACAACTATTGCAAGAGCTGAGGTCACTGACAGTGAGGGATTTGTTACCAGAAAATTCCTTATACATGTTGTGGCTTAAACGCCTCCATACAAACATTGGGATTGTTTTGTTGAAGCAGGATTGAGGTTCTGACTTAATATGCTAGGAGATAAGGTGGAAGCTGTTGCAAGTTGTTTGCAGCACAATGTTGGCAATGTGAAACAAAATACTACAGGATGGTGGCCCAAACCACACATGTTAGGAACAGAGCCGCCCAGCAGCCCTGGGTCATGCATTCCAAGCAGTGTGCACTCAACAACCACGGATCAGCTGATTGCTAGCTTTAAAGAGCTGAGCACTCAAAATGCAACACTTAAAAGCATGTAACATACTGACTGCATGATGCAGACTAACTAGTTAACACATGATCATGCTGCGAAATTCAATGGATGCTAGTATCACCAGTGATTCAGAAGCATAGCTCACAAATGTGTGGCACCCTGCAGTCATACAATCACTTCTGATGGCCATCAAAGGCCACCAGTGGTCATCAGTCTCTTTTAAATAGTTGTCCTTCCCACTGTCCTCCTTTCATGGTTACTGCATCAGGAAATCTCAAGATGTGTGCTTCTGTTATGACTGTGGAGTGCAACTGGTACAACACTCAAGAAGATGTCCACGAACAGGTAGTCACAGCAAATTTCCTACAACACTACTGTTTTGACTGATTGGTGTTCCATTGAAGGCAATGAACAAATGGAACATGAATGGCTCCAGCATTGATTGCTCAGATTCATTTCAAACAAAGTGGAGGGCAAGTGCTACAGACTCCTCGTCAGGGCAGAATAACATTAATATTCACAAGGCGAAGATCGCGTCTGTTAATAGAACTTTCTTGAGATAGTTAATTTTTGTCTTTGAGAGCCTGCCAGTTCAGTTCCTTCAGTATCTCTGTGACACTCTCCCATTGATCAAACAAATCTGTTTCCATTCGTGCTGCCACATACACTTGAGCAATATTCTAGAACTGGTCACATGAGTGATTTGTAACCAATGTGTTTTGTAGACTGATTGCACTTCCCCAGTATTCTACAAGTAAACCAAAGTCTACCACATGCTTTACTCATGACTGAACCTATGTGTTTAATTCTATTTCTTTTCCCTACAAAGTGTTACATGCAGGCTTTTGTATGGTTTCGCTGATTCCAGCAGTGACTTATTTATATTATAATTATAGAACATAACATTTTTTCACTTTTTAACTTGAAAAATTTTACATTTCTGAACATTTACAGTGAGTTGCCGATTTCTGCACCACATTGAAACCGTATCAAGATCTGATTGAATATTTATACAGCTTCTCCTTTCAGATAGTACTTCGTTATAGATAACTGCATCATCTGTAAAAAGAAAGCCTGATTTTAGTATTAATATTGTCTGCAAAGTCATTAATATACAACATGAACAGCAAGGGTCCCAACATACTTCCCTGGGGCACACCTGAAGTTACTTCTACATCTGATGATGACTCTCCAGCCAAGATAACATCTATGTCCTCCCTACCAGAAAGTCCTTAGTCCAGTCATGAATTTTACTTGATACCCTATACTGTCATACTTTTGACAATGAGCTTCGGTGTGGTACTGAGTTAAATGCTTTTCAGAAATCAAGAAACTCTGCATCTTCCTGGTTCCTGGATTCAATGTTTTTAGTATGTCATGCGAGAAAAGTGTGAGTTTCTCATGATCAGTGTTTTTGAGATATATGCTAACTGGTATTGAGGAGCTCATTCTGTTCAAGATACCTCTTTATTTTTGAGCTCAGAATATGTGCTAAGATTCTGCAACAAATCGATGTCAAGGATATTGGTTGGTAGTTTTGTGGATCACTTCTACTACCCTTCTTGTAGACAGGTGTGACAAGTGCTTTTTTTTATTTATTGCCATTAGATCCAATATATTTTCACTATGCGTGGGATTCCTAACTATCTGTTCTCAGATAGTTACGCATTTAGTAAAGTTCCACAGGGTGTCTTAACATGTCCTGTTCTGAGTTCTGATACAACAGTCATGGATAGAGTTCCAAAACTAATAAACAGAAGGCACTATTGCTTAAACTTTATGACAGATTAAAAAAAAAAAAAAGAAAAAAAGAAGAGTGAATTGAATATCAGAAAAGTTCTGAGGCCTTTCATAAAGAATTGTTCCAACAGTTGTGGAGAATTGTTTGTGCAGTCAGTTGGAAATGATTCTGAAAGACTATTTGTGGTAGACAGGTGAACAGGAACCAAATTTCTGGTGGACACAGGATCCGGTGTCAATATATTCCTGCAATACAGCTTCGTTATAAATGATTCTGCAAGATCACAACTTTTGATGGTAGCTAATAACACTTTCATTCAAACATATGGGAGGGAGCAGTTGAATTTGGACCTTAGTTATGACAGAAAGTTCCAGTGGACCACCATAGCTGTGAACATTACTGAACCTATAACGGGGCCAGATTTCCTTCACCACATTCTGCTGGCACCAGATCTCCACAACAGGAAACTACTTTCTTATAGCAACAGTAGAATTAACACAGTGGAACTGGAACTTTGACAGCATCATAGAAGAATTTTGAGAGATTAAGTCAGTAGAAAAGGCAAGATGCTTGGTGCACACAATATTATGCATTTCATTCA
Source organism: Schistocerca gregaria (assembly GCF_023897955.1). Lineage (NCBI taxonomy): Eukaryota > Metazoa > Arthropoda > Insecta > Orthoptera > Acrididae > Schistocerca > Schistocerca gregaria. Next base: position 307,199,453 of record NC_064925.1, on the reverse strand, counting down.
GACATTGTCTCAACCACTGGCGGTGAACAAGCCTTGCTATCTAATGTGTGAAAAATTTTGCAGCTCTGTGAGAAGACATTAATAAGGAGTTCTAAGAGGGTGGGGTGCAACCTTCAGACAGTCAGTGGGCCTTGTCACTACACGTGTTGTTAAAGTGGAACAACACGCGGTGCTTTTGTGCTGACTACAGAACTCATGAAAAGGATTTCAACAATGCTACTGCAAAAGCTCAAATATTCAGCATCATTGATGGTGAGAAGGCCTATTTACAATATCAGAGAGCCACCACTCACCGTTTGGTCTGTTTGAGTACCACTTCATGTTGTATGGTTTGAAAAATATGGCACATATGTGGCTATATTTTATTTATCAGGTTCTGAGATGCATTTATTTTGTGTTTTGTTACTTGGAAAATATTCTGGTGTTTTCAGGTTCACTAGAATGGCACGAGAGCACCTCAGACAGCTTTTCCGATGCCTGTGGCAATAAGGTGCTGTCATCAACAAAGACAAACACATCTTGGGCAATAGCAATCTAGACTGTATTGGTTTTAATGTGACAACAGGGGCACAGCTTCAGTACTTGAGGGTGGAAACCATTTGTAAAAAAATGGTTTCCACCCTCAAGTACTGAAGCTGTGCCCCTGTTGCTGATCCCACATATGCACAAAAATCTGTGGCATTGCCTCAGAGTGCTTACTTATTACAGAAGGTACATACCGAAAGAAACCAAACTGCAGGGACCCCTTACGGAGGGGAAGTGGTGGTGGTTAGTGTTTAACGTCCCGTCGACAACGAGGTCATTAGAGACGGAGCGCAAGCTCGGGTTAGGGAAGGATTGGGAAGGAAATCGGCCGTGCCCTTTCAAAGGAACCATCCCGGCATTTGCCTGAAGCGATTTAGGGAAATCACGGAAAACCTAAATCAGGATGGCCGGAGACGGGATTGAACCGTCGTCCTCCCGAATGCGAACGGAGGGGAAGGAAAATATAAGTGCAGCAGGAGAAAAGTGATGTAAAGGCAAGAAAAATTGGTGGTATTTAACTCAATTAAGGAATGTGCTGGTCAGGTAGTGCACCTCACACACCCATGGCATAATGCACTGATGGCATTAACGGTGTACCTGAACCAGGTAGTGGTCAACACTGTCTTGCAGCAACCTGTACACAAAGTCTGGTAGCCTGTAATGTTTTTCTTGCAATTGTTTCTGACAGCATAGCAGAAATGGAGTGCAGAAGACAGGGAGTTACTTGTTGTACCTGCTGAAATAAAACATTTTTGTGCCTCAGTGGAAGGCAAACACCTCACCATCTACTTGGACCGTGCACCACTTACCGTCGTCTTTTCTAAAGTCTCTACACTGGCTCACTGAGACAGTGTAAACAAACTGAATACATTTCCCAATTTACTACAGATGTGAAGCACATGAGCAACAGCAGAAATGTGGTTGTTAATTTTTTTTCACTTCAATAGGATACCATTGTGGAACAACAGAATGACAATGGCCTATGTTTTATGCTTGAGCAGCAGCAGTCCAGCTTCAATTTGTCTCAGACATGTGTGCCTGAATTACAAGCTTTATTGTGGTGTGACACATCCCAAAACTTACTGTGCCCTTTTATACCCACAAAAATCTGGCACTACATTTTTGAAGCCTTCCACGATTTAGCATATGTGGGAATGTGAGCTACGGTCAAGTTGATGAGAAGAAAAGTTGTTTGGTTGGCCATTAAGAAAGACTGCTGAAAATGGGCTCAAGTATGTGCCAGATGTCAACAGCCCATTGGCACCATAATCATGCCTACAGAGCGTTTCATGCAAATTCATGCTGATCTCATGAGGTCTTTGCAATGTATAGTACAGTATAGTTACTTATTAATGGTGGTTGACAGATTTGCAAGCTAGCCTAAGGCCTTTTTGATCAGTGATATGGTCGCAGAAATGGTGGCCAGAGCTTTTGTAAATGGCTGGATTGTAAGGTTTGAGGTACCTCAGATGCTAATATTAAACTGTGGAAGATAGTTTGAATCATTACTGTTCCAGGAGCTTCTATGACTATGTGGCTGCTTGCTTAACAAAATAACCGTGACCAATAAATTCACTGCACTGGATTTTGAAGAATGTTACGAAATACCACGTGAAAAAAAGACTTCGGCACTCAATTGCTAATGAATATAAGACGTCTGATGTGAAAGTGGAGCAGTGCCCGCAGAAACATGATGTGATATTATTTGGGGACAGCCAAGCATGAAATATTTCAAATCTAATGTCAGTGCAGGCCAGGAGCAGTAAAAGTATATACATAGAAGTAAAATCAGGGGCAAATTTAGACACAGTTACTGCTGGTATAAACAATGAATGCTCCGACAACGCCAGTACTCGTCGAGGGAGCTGGCAAAATGTGCACTGCCCAGTGAAAGGATGTGGTCACGAGAGTGCACAATCACATTGAGGTCTGGATTCAGTGAGTTTAAGTTGAATGGATCGTTATATTTGAGTAGTGCAACTTTCACTTGTGTGTGTTCCGTCAAAGTGACCTCATGCCATCAAGCTGTCAGTTGGCGGTTTTATACCCCGATGTTTCCCTTGCCTGACTTGATTGGCAATGCTCAATGGTTGTTCGGTTGATCGACTCAGTCGACGACGTGTATCTGGTCTTTTAACTGTTTCTGTGTTCTTAGCGTTCATGTCTACGTGCAATTTGTCTTGTTGCTGTATAGTGACTGTTTTAGCATTGTTTGAGTTGTTTGTGGAATTGTCTTTTGCGGTTCCATGTGCATCTAGTCAGATTTTAAATAGGCAGTTTGGTCTTAACCCTGTCTGCATACTAGGATTTGGTGGAGTCATTTGACGATTGTAACTGTTGTTCTATCATGGTACTGGTTATCGCATCTTAGGTGGATTTTGCAAGTGTGCTGGTCGGCATTTAAGCTGTCCCTAGTTTAAGTTGCCATCCTGTTAAGTGAGCATAACTCTAGGCTGCCTGTCTCACTGCTTACGCAGTCTTAAGGACCTTTCTCAGGTCGATCCTTAGAGGACTGTCTGTGGATCATTCCCTTCTTTATTTGGTTTGATTGTGTCAATTGTTTAAAAATATTTTGTTTAAAGTATTCCTATTGCTTGTGGCCTTCAACTGACAAATAATTTGAATTCTTCTTAATAAGGCCTTCAGCTGTGAGTGTAGCTTGTGTTACAGTAATTTTTTTCAAATGATTGTTTTAAAAAAATTATTTCCTTAAATAAAGTGTATGTGTGTAATGTGCAACCAATGGTAACTGATTAGGAACCGTCCACACCTTTTCCTGTCTTCCCTAAGTCCCACGTCTCAGACACCAAAGTGGAGCAAACATGTTCATGATAGTGTGGAATGATAGGGTAGAAACAGTCTCCATCAAAAGACTGAAGCCAGACCATACATAGGAAGGGAGACTTGGCATATCAGAGGCCACAGGCTACACTTCCTACTCCATTGGGCTCTCACTTAAGCCTTTCTCAATCAATACAAATAACAGATACCTGGAAAATGTGGTGGAAGAGTCTCTGGCACATAAGTACCACAAGCTACAAATACCTCCACCACTGTGACCAGCAGTGGTAATAAAACGGGTACAGCAGTAAAACACCAGTTTCCTGACAATCCCAGTGCCCTGGGGCTCAAAACTAAGGCTGGGAAGGGGGAAAGGGGAAGGGGGGGGGGGGGAGAGGGGTAGGCTGGTGTAGCAACCTCAGAGTTGACTGATTAATTGTGATCTTTGAACTACACTTCTGGAAATTGAAATAAGAACACCGTGAATTCATTGTCCCAGGAAGGGGAAACTTTATTGACACATTCCTGGGGTCAGATACATCACATGATCACACTGACAGAACCACAGGCACATAGACACAGGCAACAGAGCATGCACAATGTCGGCACTAGTACAGTGTATATCCACCTTTCGCAGCAATGCAGGCTGCTATTCTCCCATGGAGACGATCGTAGAGATGCTGGATGTAGTCCTGTGGAACGGCTTGCCATGCCATTTCCACCTGGCGCCTCAGTTGGACCAGCGTTCGTGCTGGACGTGCAGACCGCGTGAGACGACGCTTCATCCAGTCCCAAACATGCTCAATGGGGGACAGATCCGGAGATCTTGCTGGCCAGGGTAGTTGACTTACACCTTCTAGAGCACGTTGGGTGGCACGGGATACATGCGGACGTGCATTGTCCTGTTGGAACAGCAAGTTCCCTTGCCGGTCTAGGAATGGTAGAACGATGGGTTCGATGACGGTTTGGAGGTACCGTGCACTATTCAGTGTCCCCTCGACGATCACCAGAGGTGTACGGCCAGTGTAGGAGATCGCTCCCCACACCATGATGCCGGGTGTTGGCCCTGTGTGCCTCGGTCGTATGCAGTCCTGATTGTGGCGCTCACCTGCACGGCGCCAAACACGCATACGACCATCATTGGCACCAAGGCAGAAGCGACTCTCATCGCTGAAGACGACACGTCTCAATTCGTCCCTCCATTCACGCCTGTCGCGACACCACTGGAGGCGGGCTGCACGATGTTGGTGCGTAAGCGGAAGACGGCCTAACGGTGTGCGGGACCGTAGCCCAGCTTCATGGAGAGAGTTGCGAATGGTCCTCGCCGATACCCCAGGAGCAACAGTGTCCCTAATTTGCTGGGAAGTGGCGGTGCGGTCCCCTACGGCACAGCGTAGGATCCTACGGTCTTGGCGTGCATCCGTGCGTCGCTGCGGTCCGGTCTCAGGTCGACCGACACGTGCACCTTCCGCCGACCACTGGCGACAACATCGATGTACTGTGGAGACCTCACGCCCCACGTGTTGAGCAATTTGGTGGTACGTCCACCTGGCCTCCCGCATGCCCACTATACGCCCTCCCTCAAAGTCCGTCAACTGCACATACGGTTCACGTCCACGCTGTCGCGGCATGCTACCAGTGTTAAAGACTGCGATGGAGCTCCGTATGCCACGGCATACTGGCTGACACTGACGGCAGCGGTGCACAAATGCTGCGCAGCTAGCGCCATTCGACGGCCAACACCGTGGTTCCTGGTGTGTCCGCTGTGCCGTGCGTGTGATCATTGCTTGTACAGCCCTCTCGCAGTGTCCGGAGCAAGTATGGTGGGTCTGACACACCGGTGTCAATGTGTTCTTTTTTCCATTTCCAGGAGTGTATATTGTCTGAAATAGGCAATGCACCACTAGCTCATGGCATGTCTCCAGAGAGACTGAGCTATTACTAAACATCTCGACAAGAGTGGTGATTCAAGAAAAGTCAATTAGCCACTGACCTGTTTCACTACTGACATCATTTTCCGAAATTTTTATGAAAGTGATTTATTCTAGAACATCATTTCACCTAAGCAACAATAATATCCTCAGTAAATCACAGTTTGAATTTCAGAAGTGTTTCTCAACTGATAATGCCATTTATGCCAATTCCTGCAAGCATTAAATAACAAAGTTCTGGTTGGAATTTTCTGTGACTTATCTAAGGCATTTTTATGTGTGAACCTGATATTCTAGATAAATTTTGGTTTTATGCAATGGATGGCATATCTAACCAATGGATAATGTGATATACAACAAAAAGAATGTGGAAAGGTGTACTTCGTAATTCAACCAACATGATCAAGGGAGATCCTTCTGACACAGCAGAAGGTATGCATGGGGTTCATCATGGCTCAATCTTAGGTCCAATATTGTTCCCCATGTTATTAAATGACCTTCTGTCTGATACTCAACAAGCAGAACTAGTACTTTTTTTGGGTGATATTAGTATTGTACTCAATCCAATCATACATACAGCAACAAAAGAAATGGTAAACAGTGTTCTTAAGAGTATCATTGGCTGGGATTCTGTGAATGGTCTCACTCTCAGTTTAAAAAAATAAAATAAAAACACAATCTATTCAATTCAGTACATCTACAGGTACTACACCAATGAGAAGTGTTAACACACAGTGAGGAAATAATAAGTAGGGTGGGAACTACAAAATTTTTAGGAGTCCATATCGATGAGAGTTTAAAATGGAAAAAGCACATTTTGGAACTCTTTAAGACAATTTTGTTGCATCACACTTGCACTTAGACTCACTGCAAAAGTTGGGATAGATAAATCAGTAATATGACATATTTTGCAAATTTTCATTTAATAATGCCATTTGAAATAGTGTTCTGGGGTAATTCATCTTTTAGTAAGAAAGTCTTCATTGCTGAAACACATACTGCTAGTATATAATGTGGTGCTCATCCCTATCATCTTGTAGTAGGCTGCTTCACTGTACATTTATTTCCTCATGATGTTTGTTGCAAATAATCCACTGCAGCTCACAGGGAACAGTGATGTACATAAATACATTACCAGAAAAATTGTTCTTTGTAATGCAGACAGAGGGCATCTCTATGCACTCTTATTTAAATCAGCACCACCTTGGCAGTGAGCATGCCACAGGGAATGACATCACTGAGTAACAATTAGGGTATACGTTAGAGCAAAAAGCACACTTTCATTCAAATATATTTACATAAGCATTAAATAGAAAACTATTTGTTGTGCGATATATTTCGAAACCTTTTTAGGATGGAGAACCGGGTTTCAGGTGCAAGTTTCACATTAATACGCAGTTTCATGCATCCCATCTTCCTTTTTGCTGTCTGAACACATTGCACAATCCTTATGGTTTTTCCAAGGAAGCTTATCAGTAATGTGCTACTTTCCATTTAAGATTTCCTCATTTCTGTCGTCTTATTTCTTCATCAACTAAGGTTCTAATAGCATTTTTCCAGAATTCTTTGTGAGACAGTATTGTCAAGCTGTTTTTATTCACAGTGATTCTTGCATAGCAAATAGCTGTTTACAAGTCCTTTCTGCAATAAGCAGAAGCACAGTTTTCACCACCACTTTAAGATTTTTCATTAAAAAGCCATAACTGGAAATAAAATGGCCAGATCAATCAACTCCATCAATTTTTGAAGTATAATCAATAATCACTTTTGGTTTCATTATTTCTTCTCTAGCCTTTCTGTTTCTTCTCTCTGTAAGTGACACTAAGTTACTCACTTTTGTAGAAAGCATGAGAATAGTTCATTTATCCTGTCATGCCAGAATCATAATTTTATTATTGTGGAGGCATTTAATTTCATGCTACTTTACACAAAGGATGCCTTTCTTGATTGCAGCTGAAAGGTTCTTGCAACTGGTCTCAATAACTCCTGAGAAATGAACATTCTGCTTGAACAGTTCTTCAACAATTGCGACACCTGTACAAAAATGGTCAGTGTGCAAATCATAACCCAACTGCCCTCCAGCATTTCTGATATTAGACAGTAACTGAAGAATTATTCTCTCAGAAAAATTCAATTCAGAATAAATCAATGACTCTGTTGTAATAGTGCCAAAATAGGGTACCAAACTGCAAATATAACCATTTTATGACTCTGCATTAACATAAGTTCTGAGTTGTCATTCTGTTGGTTTTTGAGGATTGTACATTTTGAATAACACATGACCCTTAAATGGTACTGTAGGTTATCTATGTTCACGAAGTAGACAGACATGACAATGATTATGCAGACAAGCTCTCTTAATACACATGTTAATTTTACTTTACTTCACACCAGATGAAATCATCTTATAACAAGCAAAACTGCATGGTAAATGAGAAAGTTCAAAGATCTCTTTGACTCTTTGCCTTTAAATATGTCTGCTTGTGTCTGTGTATGTGCGGATGGATGTGTGTGTGTGTGTGTGTGTGTGTGTGTGTGTGTGTGTGTGTGTGTGTGTGTGTGCGCGTGTGCGCGCGAGTGTACACCTGTCCTTTTTTTCCCCTAAGGGAAGTCTTTCCGCTCCCGGGATTGGAATGACTCCTTACCCTCTCCCTTAAAACCCACATCCTTTCGTCTTTCCCTCTCCTTCCTGAAGAAGCAACTATCGGTTGCGAAAGCTAGTAATTCTGTGTGTGTGTTTGTGTGTTTTGTTCATTGTGCCTGTCTGCCGGTGCTTTTCCGCTTTGTATGTCTTAGAATCTTTGTTTTTAATAGACAATATAGTCCTTATTACATGGGATCAAATCATTAGTACTCTGTTGGAAATGCCATCAAATCCAGATGAGCTTTTATTTTTGAGAGAATATATAATCTTACTTTTAGAAGGAGAAGTTGGTGATACATTAAAACAGCTGGGTTGCTTTTTCAACATGCTGCTGAGATTTATCTGTTGAACTGTTTATCTCTATATTTTCTACTATATTTAGTAAATGATTATTAAACATATTTGCTACCTGTAACTGATCCTGTATAGTCCTTCCATTTAATTCAGTAGAAATGTTATCTTGTTTTGTGGCCAGTTGTTCTGTCTCTCATTTCACTACATTCTATGTAGTCACAAGCCTGTTGTTGAAATCACTGATTTCTGGCATAATGTGCATGTTCATTGATTTTTTAGTAACTAATCTATCCTGTGCAAGCTCCTTCATTTCCCAGTACCTACTGCAACCTATCTCCTTCTGAATCTGCTTAGTGTATTCATGTCTTGGTCTCCCTGTACAGTTTTTACCCTCCACGCTGCCCTCCAATGCTAAATTTGTGATCCCTTGATGCCTCAGGACATGTCCTACCAACCGATCCCCTCTTCTAGTCAAATTATGCCACAAACTTCTCTTCTCCCCAATCCTATTCAATACCTCCTCATTAGTTACGTGATCTACCCACCTAATCTTCAACATTCTTCTGTAGCACCACATTTCGAAAGTTTCTATTCTCTTCTTGTCCAAACTATTTATTGTCCATGTTTCACTTTCATTCATGGCTACACTCCATACAAATACTTTCAGAAACGACTTCCCCACACTTAAATCAATACTTGATGTTAACAAATTTCTCTTCTTCAGAAACACTTTCCTTGCCATTGCCAGTCCACATTTTATATCCTCTCTACTTCGACCATCATCATTTATTTTGCTCCCCAAATAGCAAAACTCCTTTACTACTTTAAGTGTCTCATTTCCTAATCTAATTTCCTCAGCATCACCCAACTTAATTCGACTACATTCCATTATCCTCGTTTTGCTTTCGTTGATGTTCATCTTATATCCTCCTTTCAAGACACTGTCCTTTCCATTCAACTGCTCTTCCAAGTCCTTTGCTGTCTCTGACACAATTACAATGTCATCGGCGAACCTCAAAGTTTTTATTTCTTCTCCATGGACTTTAATACCTACTCCGAAATTTTGTTTTGTTTCCTTTACTGCTTGCTCAATATACAGATTGAATAACATCGGGGATAGGTTACAACCCTGTCGCACTCCCTTCCCAACCACTGCCTCCCTTTCATGCCCCTCGACTCTTATAACTGCCATCTGGTTTCTGTACAGATTGTAAATAGCCTTTCGCTCCCTGTATTTTACCCCTGCGTCCTTTAGAATTTGAAAGAGAGTATTCCAGTCAACATTGTCAAAAGCTTTCTCTAAGTCTACAAATGCTACAAACGTATGTTTGCCTTTCCTTAATCTTTCTTCTAAGATAAGACGCAAAGTCAGTATTGCCTCACATGTTCCAGTATTTCTACGGAATCCTAACTGATCTTCCCCGAGGTCGGCTCCTACCAGTTTTTCCATTCGTCTGTAAAGAATTCGTGTTAGTATTTTGCAGCTGTGGCTTATTAAACTGATGGTTCGGTAATTTTCACATCTGTCAACACCTGTTTTCTTTGGGATTGGAATTATTATATTCTTCTTGAAGTCTGAGGGTATTTCGCCTGTCTTATACATCTTGCTCACCAGATGGTAAAGTTTTGTCAGGACTGGCTCTCCCAAGGCCGTCAGTAGTTCCAATGGAATGTTGTCTACTCCGGGGGTCTTGTTTCAATCAGGTCTTTCAGTGCTCTGTCAAATTCTTCACGCAGTATCGTATCTCCCATTTCATCTTCATCTACACCCCCTTCCATTTCCATAATATTGTCCTCAAGTACATCACCCTTGTATAGACCCTCTATATACTCCTTCCACCTTTCTGCTTTCCCTTCTTTGCTTAGAACTGGGTTTCCATCTGAGCTCTTGATGTTCATACAAGTGGTTCTCTTTTCTCCAAAGGTCTCTTTAATTATCCTGTAGGCAGTATCTATCTTACTCCTAGTGAGATAAGTCTCTACATCCTTACATTTGTCCTCTAGCCATCCCTGCTTAGCCATTTTGCATTTCCTGTCTATCTCATTTTTGAGACATTTGTATTCCTTTTTGCCTGCTTCATTTACTGCAATTTTATATTTTCTCCTTTCATCAATTAAATTCAATATTTCTTCTGTTACCCAAGGATTTCTACTAGGCCTCGTCTTTTTACCTACTTGTTCCTCTGCTGCCTTCACTACTTCATCCCTCAAAGCTGCCCATTCTTCTTCTACTGTATTTTTTCCCCCATTCCTGTTTATTGTTCCCTTATGCTCTCCCTGAAACTCTGTACAACCTCTGGTTCTTTTAGTTTATCCAGGTCCCATCTCCTTAAATTCCCACCTTTTTGCAGTTTCTTCAGTTTTAATCTAGAGTTCATAACCAATAGATTGTTTTCAGAGTCCACATCTGCCCCTGGAAATGCCTTACAATTTAAAACCTGCTTGCTAAATCTCTGTCTTACCCTTATATAATCTATCTGATACCTTTTAGTATCTCCAGGGTTCTACCATGTATACAACCTTCTTTCATGATTCTTGGACCAAGTGTTAGCTATGATTATGTTATACTCTGTGCAAAATTCTACCAGATGGCTGCCTCTTTCTTTTCTTAGCCCCAATCCACATTAACCTACTATGCTTCCTTCTCTCCCTTTTCCTACTGTCGAATTCCAGTCACCCATGACTATTAAATTTTCGTCTCCCTCCACTACCTGAATAATTTCTTTTATCTCATCATACATTTCATCAATTTCTTCATCATCTGTAGAGCTAGTTGGCATATAAACTTGTACTACTGTAGTAGGCATGAGCTTCGTGTCTATCTTGGCCACAATAATACGTTCAATATGCTGTTTGTAGTAGCTTACCCACACTCCTATTATTTTATTCATTATTAAACCTACTTCTGCATTACCCCTATTTGTTTTTGTATTTGTAACCCTGTATTCACCTGATCAAAACTCTTGTTCCTCCTGCCATCAAACTTCACTAATTCCCACTATATCTAACTTTAACCTATCCATTTCCCTTTTTAAATTTTCTAACATACCTGCCCGATTAATAGGATCTGACATTCCGTGCTCCGATCCGTAGAATGCATCTCCTGATAATGACGTCCTCTTGAGTAGTCCCTGCCCGGAGATCCGAATGGGGGACTCTTTTACCTTCGGAATATTTTACCCAAGAGGACGCCATCATCATTTAACCATACAGTAAAGTTGCATGCCCTCGGGAAAAATTACGGCTGTAGTTTCCCCTTGCTTTCAGTACCACAACAGCAAGGCCGTTTTGGTTAGTATTACAAGGCCAGATCAGTCAATCATCCAGACTGTTGCCCCTGCAACTACTGAAAAGACTGCTGCCCCTCTTCAGGAACCACACGTTTTTGTCTGGCCTTTCAACAGATACCCCTCCGTTATGGTTGCACCTACAGTATGGCTATCTGTATTGTTGAGGCACTCAAGCCTCCCCACCAACGGCAAGGTCCCTGTTAAAGCGCCGGTAGACAGGCACAATAAAAAAAAAACCACACAAACACACACACAAAATTTCGAGTTTTCGCAACCGGCGGTTGCTTCGTCAGGAAAGAGGGAAGGAGAAGGAAAGATGAAAGGATGTGGGTTTTAAGGGAGAGGGTAAGGAGTCATTCTAATCCCGGGAGCGGAAAGACTTACCTTAGGGGGAAAAAGAATAGATATATACTCGCACACACACACACATATCCATCCATACATATACAGACACAATTAGACATATTTAAAGGCAAAGAGTTTGGGCAGAGATGTCAGTAAGGCGGAAGTGCAGAGGCAAAGATGATGTTGAATGACAGGTGGGGTATGAGTGGCGGCAACTTGAAATTAGTGGAGGTTGAGGCCTGGCAGGTCTGTGTACGTGTGGATGAATATGTGTGTGTGTGTGTGTGTGTGTGTGTGTGTGTGTGTGTGTGTGTGTGCGCGCGCGAGTATATACCTATCTTTTTTTCCCCCTAAGGTAAGTCTTTCTGCTCCCAGGATTGGAATGACTCCTTACCCTCTCCCTTAAAACCCACATCCTTTCATCTTTCCTTTTCCTTTGCTCTTTCCTGATGAAGCAGCCACCGGTTGCGAAAGCTCGAAATTCTGTGTGTGTGTTTTATTCATTGTGCCTATCTACCGGCACTTTCCCGTTTGGTAAGTCTTGGAACCTTTATTTTTAATATATTTTTCCCATGTGGAAAACTTCCACATGGGAACAATATATTAAAAACAAAGATTCCAAGACTTGCCAAGCGGGAAAGCGCCGGTAGATACGCATAATGAATAAAACACACACACAGAATTTCTAGCTTTCGCAACCGACGGTTGCTTCTTCAGGAAAGAGGGAAGGAGAGGGAAAAATGAAAGGATGTGGGTTTTAAGGGAGAGGGTAAGGAGTCATTCCAATTCTGGGAGCGGAAAGACTTACCTTGGGGGTAAAAAAGGATAGGTGTACACTTGCACACACACATATCCATCCGCACATACACAGACACAAGCAGACATTTGTAAAGGCAAAGAGTTCGGGCAGATATGTCAGTCGAGGCAGAAGTACAGAGGCAAAGTAGTTGATGAAAGACAGGTGAGCTATGAGCGGCGGCAACTTGAAATCAGCGGAGGTTGAGGTCTGGCGGATATCGAGAAGAGAGGATATACTGAAGGGCAAGTTCCCATCTCCGGAGTTCGGATAGGTTGGTGTTGGTTTTAAGTATCCAGATAACCCGGACAGTGTAACACTGTGCCAAGATGTGCTGGCCGTGCACCAAGGCATGTTTAGCCACAGGGTGATCCTCATTACCAACAAACACTGTCTGCCTGTGTCCATTCATGCGAATGGACAGTTTGTTGCTGGTCATTCCCACACAGAAAGCGTCACAGTGTAGGCAGGTCAGTTGGTAAATCACGTGGGTGCTTTCACATGTATCTCTGCCTTTGATCGTGTACACCTTCCGGGTTACAGGAGGATTAGGTGGTGGTGGGAGGGTGCGTAGGACAGGTTTTACACCGGAGGCGGTTACAAGGGTAGGAGCCAGAGAATGGGGAAGGTGGTTTGGGGATTGCATAGGGATGAACCAAGAGGTTACGAAGGTTAGGTGGACGGCGGAAAGACACTCTTGGTGGAGTGCGGAGGATTTCATGAAGGATGGATCTCATATCGGGGCAGGATTTTAGGAAGTCGTATCCCTGCTGGAGAGCCACATTCGGATTCTGATCCAGTCCCGGGAAGTATCCTGTCACAAGTAGGGCACTTTTAGGGTTCTTCTGTGAGAGGTTCTGGGTTTGAGGGGATGAGGAAGTGGCTGTGGTTATTTGCTTCTGTACCAGGTTGGGAGGGTAGTTGCGGGATGCGAAAGCTGTTTTCAGGTTGTTGGTGTAATGGTTCAGGGATTCAGGACTGGAGCAGATTCGTTTGCCACGAAGGCCTAGGCTGTAGGGAAGGGACAGTTTGATATGGAATGGGTGGCAGCTGTCATAATGGAGGTACTGATGCTTGTTGGTGGGTTTGATGTGGACGGATGTGTGAAGCTGGCCATTGGACAGATAGAGGTCAACGTCAAGGAAAGTGGCATGGGATTTGGAGTAGGACCAGGTGAATCTGATGGAACCAAAGGAGTTGAGGTTGGAGAGGAAATTCAGGATTTGTTCTTCACTGTGAGTCCAGATCATGAAGATATCATCAATAAATCTGTACCAAACTTTGGGTTGGCAGGCTTGGGTAACCAAGAAGACTTCCTCTAAGCGACCCATAAATAGGTTGGCGTACGAGGGGGCCATCCTGGTGCCCATGGCTGTTCCCTTTAATTATTGGTATGTCTGGCCTTCAAAAGTGAAGAAGTTGTGGGTCGGGATGAAGCTGGCTAAGGTGACGAGGAAAGAGGTTTTAGGTAGGGTGGCAGGTGATCGGCATGAAAGGAGGTGCTCCATTGCAGCGAGACCCTGGACGTGCGGGATATTTGTGTATAGGGAAGTGGCATCAATGGTTACAAGGATGGTTTCCGGGGGTAACAGACTGGGTAAGGATTCCAGGTGTTCGAGAAAGTGGTTGGTGTCTTTGATGGGTTGAAGGTGTTGATCTACGTAGGCAGAGATACGTTCTGTGGGAGCTTGGCAACCAGCTACAATGGGGCGGCCGGGATGTTTGGGTTTGTGAATTTTAGGAAGTAGGTAGAAGGTAGGAGCGTGAGGTGTCGGTGGGGTCAGGAGTTTGATGGAGTCAGGTGAAAGGTTTTGTAGGGGGCCTAAGGTTCTGAGGATTCCTTGAAGCTCCGCCTGGACATCAGGAATGAGATTAAAGGCCTTTAAATATGTCTGCTTGTGTCTGTGTCTGTATGGATGGATATGTGTGTGTGTGTGTGTGTGTGTGTGTGTGTGTGTGTGTGTGTGTGTGTGTGCGCACGCGCGCGCGCCCGCTTGTATATACCTATCCTTTTTTTTCCCCTAAGGTAAGTCTTTCCGTTCCTGGGATTGGAATGACTCCTTACCCTCTCCCTTAAAACCCACATCCTTTCATCTTTCCTTTTTCTTACCTCTTTCCTGACGAAGCAGCCGCCGGTTGCGAAAGCTCGAAATTTTGTGTGTGTGTGTGTGTGTGTGTGTGTGTTTGTGTGTTTTTTATTGTGCCTGTCTACCGGCACTTTCCCGCTTGGTAAGTCTTGGAATCTTTGTTTTTAATATATTTTTCCCATGTGGAAGTTTCTTTCTATTTTAAATATGAAATCTCCAGGTAGGAATAACAACAATGCACAAAAAGAAAAGACAGATTGCTACTTGCCATACAGAATGCCAGCATTACGGTCCAAGATGCTGGATTGGTGGTTATGTATGCATGAGGAGTGCTTGCTTGTGTGTATGAATGGTGAGTGTATCTCTTTTACTGATGAAGGCTGTGGCCAAAAGATTTATGTGAGTGTCTTTTAATTGTACCTATATATGGAATTCTATTATCTCTTAAATAATTTCAATATGTAAGAAGGTGTTCACCAAGGAATAGGTTTACATCACATAAAATTTGTTGAATATTGGGTTCCTTACTTGTAATTATTTTCAGGGTTGTTTAATCTATTATTGAGTTGTGTACCAATCCATTTTCTTTAAAATACTTACACAGTATTTTTTTCGCTTCATTTTCAGATACTCATATTTGAACTTTATACATCAGCTTCAAAAGTTGTCTTCAGTGATGTGCCCATTCTGGGATGAAACAGAAGCAGACAATAAGGTTAATGTATAACAGGCAGAATAATTTTCTAATCTTTGTAACTGCAAGGGAAACTTTTTCTGTTAATAAGTGTCAACAGAAATTACATTACGAAGTTCAAATTTTTGTCACATTTATTATGGTATAAACATGACATTATAATTATTGTGAAATGTGATTTGTTTTTCTCTAAACTTAGAATTTTTAAATAATTTTATTTGCCTCACATGGGACACGACATGTTTTAATGAAAAAGAATGAAATGTTTTATAACATTTTACTCAATTTGTTACAAAATCATTCAATGTTACAACATTTTTTATGCAAAAGATGTGTGAAATGGATAATAAAATAATTTCTTACTAACAAAAAAGAATAATTTTATTGTATAACACCTTACTATAGAATCATAGCTTCTACAGTGAATAACTAAATGTGTCATTATCCTCCTTAAATTGTAAAACTGTACTCCATCAACTAAAATATTATCAAGCAACCTAGTCAGAGTCTTAATACGTATGTTAAATATATTTCAGTGAATGATTATGATCCAAATTTTTTTAAATAATGGGCATTATAAAAGTCTCTACTGAGTAACTCACATCCTTAACAAACTTTTTTCTGTTGCATTTACTACATTGTATTACTAAATGATTTTTTCACAAAAAATATGCCTTATTGAATAACTGACTCAAAGTAACTGTGATTCATTATGTTTCTGTTATCAACCCAAATGGCACCTGATAAAATATAAACATATTCAAAAAGTAAAGGCTGTTCACTTACACTTAAATGTTGATAGCTCAGAACAAAGCAGTATGAATGTATCACCACCTATTGAATGTTTATTGTGCCAAAAGTCATTCTTTTGATGCAATAATCCTTGGACTGTGGGATAAAGCAAGCAACAGTGGTTTTGAAAATCAGTCTACATCTATATTCCTACTCTGCAAACCACTATGAAGTGCATGGCAGTGGGTACTTCTCATTGTACCAATTATTATGGCTTCTTCCCATTCTACTCCCTTACAAAACATGAGAAATAAGTGGTTGCTTAAACATCTCAATGTGTGCTGTGATTTTTCTAATGTTGTCATTGCAGTATCTATTAAACTGACACATAGGAGATTGTAGTATATGCATATGTTCTTACTCATAGTTCTTGAAACTTTGCAAGTAGACATTCATGGGATAGTTTGCATCTATCTTCAGGTGTCTGCCAGTTCAGTCTTTTCAGCATTTCTGTGATATTCACCCTTGGATAAAATAAACCTGTGACTATTCATGGCTGGCCGCGGTGGTCTCGCGGTTCTAGGCGCGCAGTCTGGAACCGTGCGTCTGCTACGGTCACAGGTTCGAATCCTGCCTCGGGCATGGATGTGTGTGATGTCCTTAGGTTAGTTAGGTTTAAGTAGTTCTAAGTTCTAGAGGACTGATGACCACAGCAGTTGAGTCCCATAGTGCTCAGAGCCATTTTTTTGACTATTCATGATGCACTTCTTAATGTGTGTTCAACCTTCAATAATTCCTATTTGGTGCAGGCCTGTTGTATATGGCATTTTATTTTGAGTTGGACTGTACAAGCATTTTGTGAGCAATCTCTTTTGTAGACTAATAGCATTTCCTTAGATCCTACCATTGAACTGAAGTCTACCACCTGCTTTACCTACATCTGAGCCTGTGTCATTGTTCCACTTCATATTTCAATTAATTCTTGCACCCAGATATTATTATGAATTGACAGAGTCCAATTGTGACTATATATTGTAGTGATTGGATTCCATATTATTATTATTATTATTTTTCCTTTTTTTGAAGTGCAAAAATTTATATTTCTGTACATGTAAAGAAAGTTGCCAAACTGTGCACCACTTTAAAATCTTATCTGGATTTGATATTTGGGCAAATTGTTTCAGACAGTTCTTCACTGTATATTACTGCATCATCTGCAAAAAGTCTGCATTATTTACTAATATTGTATGCAATGTCGTTAATATACAACATGCACAACAAACTTCCACGGGCACACCTAAAGTTGCTTGTACATCTGTCGGTGACTCTACTACCAACTGCAAAGTGTGCACTGTAATTAGATTTTTGCATGGCAAAGGATCTAGAGCTGTTCAAATTCTTTAGGAGCTGTGCATGATTTATGGGCCTACAGTAATGAGTGATGGAAAGATTACACAATGGTATTGGGATTTTAAAAATGTACAAATGTGCACGAAGAAGAGTGAAACAAAGGACCAAGTACCCAAGCTGATGACATTGTACAACAGGTGAACCATGAACTGCGATCTGATCAACAGTTGATGATTGGTGCCCTGGTTAATGCTCTTCCTCATGATGAACACAATATTATCTACACACTTGTAATAGAACAGCTGAGATATCACAAAATTTCTTACTGATGCCCAGTTTTAGACCATTTTGATGCAAACAGTATTTAAGATTCTCTAATGTATTTTTCATGCTAACAGGAATCTTTCTAAGAGATTTTGAGCAGGTACAGCAACATGACTGAAAGTGTTACTAAGATTTTGGACCACGTCCTTTCTCAAAGTTGACAGCTGAACAACTGCAACCCAGGAAAAAATAGTAGAGAGAGAGAGAGAGAGAGAGAGAGAGAGAGAGAGTTAATCTGAGTAAGGAAATAGCACCTGTCAACTGCCCAGTGCCTCACTTATTATTGTATTTCAACCATGACTTTCTTATATCATATTACCTATAACAGATACAGATAAAGTCTCAGAATCAAACAATGTTGGATGCATGGAAATTGTTTCTTCCTTAATCTAATGATGATCATGTCTGTTCTCTAAACATTTATACATTTTTCCCTTTCTATGGGCTACTTACTTTTTGAAGATAATATTGTTCTGTGTAAATAATTGAAGACTAAAGGAGACTACTCACTGTACTACTATTGCTGCTGTACACTTAAAATGATAGACTAGCCTGATATGTAGTGGAACTCAGATAATGCAAGGCACAAAAACCCAAATTATAATTCAACCTTAACTTTTTCTCTGCAGCTATTCTGAATTCCATGCCTGGAATTTTTGGTTTGTATGTTAAGCTCACTCACAAACTCACAAGGAAATTCTGTACTTATGATAGAAGTACCTACTCACCAACAAGATATTGCTGACAAAATATCCACAACTTTAGCTCACAGCCTTTGATTTGTTACGAAATACATTATGCATGACACTCTTAAGATTGCAAAAATTCATCAAAAATCTACATTTAATCCCAGGGTTCTCATGGAGTATAGGGGAAATGATTTGTCTGTATGGCAATACTACTGTTAAAATTTGTAGAAAGATCGTATATATAATTCACAAATGAAGATACAAAATTAATTACATTTTTTGCAACACTCATAAATGGTCAAAAATATGCAGGGTATTAAATACAAACGATTCTGATACAATGTGCGAAAAAAATAATAGGGAGACAATACAAACAGCATATTCAGTTTGTATGTGAATTTGGAAGAAAATTTATCTGATACTTGTGCTCTCACTTAATAAAATAATTTTACAATAATTTTCAAGGACGTGCTATATTTTTGGAAATATTACTACACTGCTTGTTTCTCTCATTTAATGTAATGAATAGAAAGACATTTTCTCGTGGTCCTCTAAAGAAATTAATTTATAATCATAACATCTGTTAAATTGTAGATTAACAACTGTGGGTAAAGCTATCTTCTAAAGTCCAAGGTCCATTCATACTTGATTCATAACTGATCTATGTGGCAAAGCTATCTGTTTCTCTAAACAGGCAGTTACCATACGGAATTTTTGGTCAGGAGACCCAGTCGAGGGTTCCAGAATGAGATCTTCACTCTGCAGCCGAGTGTGTGCTGATATTAAACTTCCTGGCAGATTAAAACTGTGTGCTGGACCGAGACTCAAACTCGGGACCTTTGCCTTTCGAGTCTAGGTCTGGCACACAGTTTTAATCTGCCAGGAAGTTTCAATCTGGGGTTATTCGGCTGCCTAGTGCAAGTCTTTTTATTTGACACCACTTCGGCAACTTGCAGATAGATGATGACAACAAAACAACACCCACCCCCTGAGCTCGTAAACTATCCAACATGGCTGACAATCAAACCTGCTTTCTACGTAAGGCATTCAGCCAAACTGACTACTCCATTATTTAGGCAGACACTTACACAGTGGCAGTTAAGCTATGTGATCCGTTGCACAGCTGCTCTTACCAACAACTGGCTACAGCGATTCAGCCATTTTTTGCCTTACAAAGTGGATGACTCAGCAGAGTGGCTACTACCACACAATGAGCATTAGCAGTTGCCTCCTCACATGGTGTTCGTTGTCAGCATTGTTATTGTCAAAATTTTCGTGTTTCTGGAATCATATTAAGATCTGTGTAGGGCAACAATGACTTTTCATACTGAAAATTTTATTGTTTGAGTGGAATGTCATTCTGTAATTCAGAATTCTAAGGATTAGATCAAAGAATGTAATAGTTGTGATGGAACATAAAAAATATG
Source organism: Schistocerca gregaria (assembly GCF_023897955.1). NCBI lineage: Eukaryota > Metazoa > Arthropoda > Insecta > Orthoptera > Acrididae > Schistocerca > Schistocerca gregaria. The sequence goes on along the minus strand of NC_064925.1, from coordinate 307,179,544 downwards.
TGTCCCTGTTTTCAATATAAAACATAAATGGAAAAAATTAATCTTTTATACATACTTTCATTTATTACATATCACTAAATATTTGAAGACCACAGAGGAATAAGGGGCTGAGTCCACTTTTTTGTCAAAGTTATGTTATGTTTCGCTTGCTTAACTGAAGTTCAGTATATTAAGTGTGAACAAATGCCTTTTAGAAGAAGAAGTTAGTCAAAGAAGTACAGACTTTATTACACACACAGGGTAGAAAGGAAAAAAGTTTACTGGAGAACAAATTAAGGATATCTTTGCATGTCACTCTATATCAAACAATGGAAAATTTTTGAAATATAATGAGGAGCTGGCTATAATTTTCTTATTCCAGTGTCCAGGAAAAATGTTTTCATTGGAAACCCAACCAGTGAAACAGGTTCAGTTCGACAGTGACTCCTATTTTGCAACAAAATAATCAAGTAGTGATGGACGCAAAACTCTGAGAAGGAGGATGTCAGCATCTTAAAACTGGATGCCAATGTAAGAATCATATGCAGAAACAGGTCACCTGTAATGTTTCACAACTACCACAGTCATTTTATATGGCCTAACAATGAGTGCTATTTTTTCAGCTTTTCTGTCAGTATCTCAACAGAAGTTTGTAGACTTCTAATAACATAAAATTATTTTGTTCCTACAAAGCCAAATACTGCAACCCTTCACTACCACATGCAACATTCAATATTACTTAAAAAAAAAAAAATAAACAATGTTTACAAAAATATAAAATCTTTTCATGTTTTCATACATATGTTGTTGTTATGGTCTTCAGTTCAAAGACTGTTAGATGCAGCTCTCCTTGCTGCTCTATCCTGTGTAAGTTTGTTCATATCCAGATCACTACTGCAACTTACATCCCTCTGAATCTGCGTACTTTATTTTATCTCTTGGTCTCCCTCTATAATTTTTACCCTCCCACACTTCCCTCTAGTACTAAATTAGTGATCCACTCATGTCTCAAAAATTGTCCTATCAACCAGTCCCTTCTAAACAGTTTGTGCCACAAATTTATTTTCTGCTCAGTACCTTCTCATTAGTTACGTGATCTACCCACAAAATCTTTAGCATTCTTCTGTAGCACCACATTTCTGAATTGTTTATCATCCATATTTCACTCCCATGCATGGTTGAACTCCACGTAAATACTTTCAAGAAAGACTCCCTAACACTTAAATCTATAGTCAATGTTAAAAAATTTCTTTTCTGCAGAAACACGTTTCTTGGCATTGTCCATATACATTTTGTATCCTCTCTACTTCAGCCATCATCAGGTAATCTAGTGTCCAAATAACAAAACTCATCTACTACTTTAAGTACCTCATTTCCTAATCAAATCCCATCACCATTGCTTCATTTAATTTGACCGCATTCTATTATCCTTGTTTTGCTTTTGTTGATACTCATCTTATACCCTCCTTTCAAGACACCGTCTTTTCTGTTCAGCTGCTCTTCCAAGTCTTTTGCTGTTCCTGACAGAGTTACAGTATAATCAGCAAAATTTCAAAGTTTTTACTTCTTCTCCCTGAACTTTAATTTCTACTCCAAATATCTCTTTTGTTTCCATTACTGTTTGCTAAATGTGCAGATTGAATGACATTAACAATGGGATACAACCATATCTCACTCCATTCTCAACCACTGCTACCCCTTCATGCCCCTTGACTCTTGTAACTGCAGTCTGGTTACTGTAAAAGCTGTAATCAGCCATTAATTCCCTGTGTCTTACCCCTGCTGTCTTCAGAATTTCAGAGAGAGTATTCCAGGCAACACTATCAAAAATTTTCTCTAAGTCTACAAATGCTGTAAACATGGGTTTGCCTTTCCATAACCTACCTTCTAAGATAGGTTGTAGGATCAGAATTGCTTCACATGTTCCTACATTTCTCTGGAATCCAAACTGATGCTCCCCAAGGTCAGCTTCTACCAGTTTTTCCATCTTCTATAAAGAATTTTGCAACCATGACTTATGAAACTGATAGTTCAGTAACATTCACATCTGTCAGCACTCGCTTTCTTTGGAATTGGAATTATTACATTCTTCTTGAAGTCTGACGGTATTTCACCTGTATCACACATTTTGCACACTGGGTGGAAGAGTTTTGCCATGGCTGTCTCTCCCAAGGCTGTCAGTAGTTCTGACAAAATGTCGTCCAATGACCGAGCTTTGTTTTCGCTAAGGTTTTTCACTGCTATGTCAAATTCTTCTCGTGTTGTCTTGTCTCCCACCTCATCTTCATCTACATTCTCTGCCATTTCTATAATATTGCCTACAAGTACATTTCCCTTGTTTAGATCCGCTATACATTCCTTCTGCCTTTCAGCATTCCCTTCTTTCCTTAGGACTGGTTTTCCATCTGAGCCCTTGATATTCATACATCTGCTTCTTTTTTCTGCAAACACCTCTTTACTTTTCCTGCAGATAGTATCAGGAGAAAGAAAACTGGTGTTTAACGGATTGGAGCGTGGAATATCAGACCCCATAATCGGGCAGGTAGGTTAGAAAATTTAAAAAGGGAAATGGATAGGTTAAAGTTAGATATAGTGGGAAATAGTGAAGTTCGGTGGCAGGAGGAACAAGACTTTTGGTCAGGTGAATACAGGGTTATAAATACAAAATCAAATAGGGGCAATGAAGGAGTAGGTTTAATAATGAATAAAATAATAGGAGTGTGGGTAAGCTACTACAAACAGCATATTGAACGTATTATTGTGGCCAAGATAGACACGAAGCTCATGCCTACTACAGTAGTACAAGTTTATATGCCAACTAGCTCTACAGATGATGAAGAAATTGATGAAATGTATGATGAGATAAAAGAAATTATTCAGGTAGTGGAGGGAGATGAAAATTTAATAGTCATGGGTGACTGGAATTCGACAGTAGGAAAAGGGAGAGAAGGAAGCATAGTGGGTTAATATGGATTGGGGCTATGAAAAGAAAGAGGCAGCCATCTGGTAGAATTTTGCACAGAGTATAACATAATCATAGCTAACACTTGGTCCAAGAATCATGAAAGAAGGTTGTATACATGGTAGAACCCTGGAGATACTAAAAGGTATCAGATAGATTATATAAGGGTAAGACAGAGATTTAGCAAGCAGGTTTTAAATTGTAAGGCATTTCCAGGGGCAGATGTGGACTCTGAAAACAATCTATTGGTTATGAACTCTAGATTAAAACTGAAGAAACTGCAAAAAGGTGGGAATTTAAGGAGATGGGACCTGGATAAACTAAAAGAACCAGAGGTTGTACAGAGTTTCAGGGAGAGCATAAGGGAACAATAAACAGGAATGGGGGAAAAAATACAGTAGAAGAAGAATGGGCAGCTTTGAGGGATGAAGTAGTGAAGGCAGCAGAGGAACAAGTAGGTAAAAAGACGAGGCCTAGTAGAAATCCTTGGGTAACAGAAGAAATATTGAATTTAATTGATGAAAGGAGAAAATATAAAATTGCAGTAAATGAAGCAGGCAAAAAGGAATACAAATGTCTCAAAAATGAGATAGACAGGAAATGCAAAATGGCTAAGCAGGGATGGCTAGAGGACAAATGTAAGGATGTAGAGACTTATCTCAGTAGGGGTAAGATAGATACTGCCTGCAGGAAAATTAAAGAGACCTTTGGAGATAAGAGAACCATTTGTATGAACATCAAGAGCTCAGATGGAAACCCAGTTCTAAGCAAAGAAGGGAAAGCAGAAAGGTGGAAGGAGTATATAGAGGGTCTCTACAAAGGTGATGTACTTGAGGACAATATTATGGAAATGGAATGGGGTGTAGATGAAGATGAAATGGGAGATACGATACTGCTTGAAGAATTTGACAGAGCACTGAAAGACCTGAGGTGAAACAAGACCCCCGGAGTAGACAACATTCCATTGGAACTACTGACGGCCTTGGGAGAGCCAGTCCTGACAAAACTCTACCATCTGGTGAGCAAGATGTATGAAACAGGCGAAATAACCTCAGACTACAAGAAGAATATAATAATTCCAATCCCAAAGAAAGCAGGTGTTGAAAGATGTGAAAATTACTGAACCATCAGTTTAATAAGCCACAGCTGCAAAATACTAACACGAATTCTTTACAGACGAATGGAAAAGCTGGTAGGAGCCGACGTCGGGGAAGATCAGTTAGGATTCCGTAGAAATACTGGAACACATGAGGCAATACTGACCTTACGCCTTATCTTAGAAGAAAGATTAAGGAAAAGCAAACATACGTTTGTAGCATTTGTAGACTTAGATAAAGCTTTTGACAACGTTGACTGGAATACTCTCTTTCAAATTCTTAAGATGGCAGGGGTAAAATACAGGGAGCAAAAGGCTATTTACAATCTGTACAGAAACCAGATGGCAGTTATAAGAGTCGAGAGGCATGAAAGGGAAGCAGTGGTTGAGACAGGAGTGAGACAGGGTTGTAGCCTCTCCCCGATGTTATTCAATCTGTATATTGAGCAAGCAGTAAAGGAAACAAAACAAAATTTCGGAGTAGGTATTAAAGTCCATGGAGAAGAAATAAAAACTTTGAGATTCGCCGATGACATTGTAATTGTGTCAGAGACAGCAAAGGACTTGGAAGAGCAGTTGAATGGAATGGACAGTGTCTTGAAAGGAGGATATAAGATGAACACCAACAAAAGCAAAACGAGGATAATGGATTGTAGTCGAATTAAGTCAGGTGATGCTGAGGGAATTAGATTAGGAAATGAGACACTTACAGTAGTAAAGTAGTTTTGCTATTTGGGGAGCAAAATAACTGATGATGGTCGAAGTAGAGAGGATATAAAATGTAGACTGGCAATGGCAAGGAAAGCGTTCCTGAAGAAGAACAATTAGTTAACATTGAGTATAGATTTAAATGGCAGGAAGTCATTTCTGAAAGTATGTGTATGGAGTGTAGCCATGTATGGAAGTGAAACGTGGGCAATAAATAGTTTAGACAAGAAGAGAATAGAAGCTTTCGAAATGTGGTGCTACAGAAGAATGCTGAAGATTAGATGGGTAGATCACATAACTAATGAGGAGGTATTGAAAAGAATTGGGGAGATGAGGAGCTTGTGGCATAACTTGACTAGAAGAAGGGATCAGTTGGTAGGACACGTTCTGAGACATTGAGGGATCACCAATTTAGTATTGGAGGGCAATGTGGCGGGTAAAAATCGTAGAGGGAGACCAAGAGATGAATACACTAAGCAGATTCAGAAGGATGTAGGCAGCAGCAGGTACTGGGAGATGAAGAAGCTTTCACAGGATAGAGTAGCATGGAGAGCTGCATCAAACCAGTTGTGGGGTGGTGTATGGAATTTTTAGTTATTAATGAATGATAAATGTCTTTCCCAATGATGCACCATATGTGGGGCGGCGTAAGGAATTTTGTTGTTATTAAAATGAAATGTTCCTATCATTTATTTATTTAACTCTGTTGTTTGCCGTTCTCAACACTGGCTCTCTAACTACAACATCGGCAACCAGAAAGTGATTAGCAAAATGTGAAGCCTGTAATTAGAATTCCTAGTGCCCACTTCATCTGAGAAATACACTTATAGCTACAGCTTATAGCTCTGAGGAATTAGGGGATTGTCTGGGATTCATAAAGAAAACAAAACATTTTCTCTAAAATGTTCACTATATTCTGAAAGCCACAGACCAAAAAGAATCCACACAATCCAACTACCAGAGCAGTTCAGAGTCTAATGCGCTGATGCAACTATAACTGTTGAAATTAAATGCTTAAGTGAATGCTCGCCATAATTTGATGATAGTATTCATCAAACGCCACACTAAATGATGGTAGAATATCTGTCGGCACGTGAAAATACGACATATGCAAACTGAAGATAGATCATTAAAGGCATCCCAGAATTAACACTTCACTTGAAAATGATTTCATGGTTACGCTTATCCCGAGTAACTTATTACGGCATCCGAGTCTGTTTCTAGCATTGATACCGACGCGACGCGACTCCTGGGACAGGTGGTGCGCTGATCAGCGTCTGGAGAGAACTGGGGCCTTTTTTTTTCTCACGCAGCATTCTTATATATAAAGCTGCGGTGCGAATGGCTAAGGCAACGCCTGAATAAATCCGCCTTCCCGACTAGCTGCTGGGCTAGTAATGCACCACTTCAAATTACTGAATAAATCATTGCTTCCTTTGCTGATGGCCAAGGAAGCTCTCAATTTAAATGTGCAATCAGCACACAGGTAAGTAATCATAATAAAAGTCTGACGTGGCTCAGTCAAATATTTTGGGTGAGAGAATTAATTTAATTACACTACATGCAGCAGACGAGCTCTGAACTTGCCCTTTGGAGATATGCTATCGCTATAGTTTTATAGTTATTCAGTTGAAACTTCTCACATCTTTATGATTATAGCGGATCTCCCTTCTACTTAAATTTAAACATCCTAGCTTTATTTATTCTCTACTTAATCTATCTTGCTTCCTTAATTTTTAAGACAAAAACCAGAAAATCATGAATTTCAACTAAAATTTTAGTTTATGAGATCCAGAATACTGTTTCTACTAAATTATTATGAAAAAGGAATCTAAATATAAATTTTTAAGTTTCGAGCTCTTTTCTGTTGTGCCAATGATTTTTACAGTAAAACGTCCAAATTTCGAAAGCGGTTAAAGTTATTGAACTGATACTCAACACATACTGATTTAGTATTACTCTTGACATGCTAGAAACGTTTCAGGTTATTTACTTGATTTTTAAAGTATTGCGCAACATTTATGACGTCAGAGTTAGTTACAGCGGACTGGCTGGCACACAATGGAAAGACTGATGTGAATTTTATACGGTGTGAGTAGGCTGCTTCCCTACACAGTCTCAGGACTGAAGACCACAACAACAAACAACAACAGTATCTATGTTTCCTCCAGTGAAATATGTTGAAAATCCTTACATTTGTCCTCTAGCCATTCCTGCTTAAGCATTTTGGACTTCTTGTCAGTCTCTTATTTTAGACGTTTGAATTCCCTTTCACCTGATTCACTTTCGTATTTTCTCTTTTCACCCATTGAATTCAAGATCTGTGTTATTCCAGGATTTCTATTAGGCCTTGTCTCTATAACTATTTGATTCTCTGCTGTCTTTCTCTGTTTCATCTCTCAAAGCTACCCGTTAGCCTTCTACTGTGTTGCTTTCCACTGTTCTAGTCAATTGTTGCCTAATGCTCCTTCTGGAACTTTCAACCACCTCTGGTTCTTTAAACCTATCCAGGTCCCATCTCCTTAATTTCCTACATTTTTTCAATTCATTCAGTTTTAATCTCCAGTCCATAACCACATAATTGTGGCCAGAGTACACACATGCCCCTGTAAATGTCTTACGATTTAAAATCTGGTTTCAAAATCCCTCTGTCGTACCATTACATAATCAGTCTGAAACCTTCTGGTGTCTCCAGGTCTCTTCCACTTATACACCCTTCTTTCATGCTTCTTAAACTAAACGTTACTGATGATTAAATCATACTCTGTGGGAAATTCTACCAGGTGGTTTCCTTTTTCATTCCTTTCCCCCAGTCCATATTCACCTACAGTTTTTCCTTCTCTTCTTTTTCCTACTATCAAATTCCAGTACCTCATCACAATTAAATTTTCGTCTCACTTAACTATCTGAATAATTTCTTTTATCTCATGATGTATTTCTTCAACCTCCTCATCATCTGTGAAGCTAGTTGGCCATTAAACTTCTACTGTTGTAGTGCATGTTGGCTCTGTGTTTATCTTGGTTACAGTAATGTGTTCACTGTGTTGTTCGTTGTAACTTACCCACATTCCTATTTTCTTATTTATTAGTGAACATACTTCTATTTGATTTCATATTTATGACCCTGTATTCATCCAACTAGAAGTCCTGTTCATCCTGCCACTGAATTTCATTAAGTCTCACTATATCTAACTTCATCCTATCCATTTCCCTTTTCAAATTTTCTAACTCATCTGTGCAATAAAGAGATCTGACATTCCATGTTCCAATCCGTAGGATACCAATTTTGATTCCACTGAAGACAACTTCCTCCTGGGTAGTCCTCATCCGGAGATCTAAATGTGGGACTATTTTACCTCTGGATTATTTTACCACAAGAGGATATCATCATCATTTGACCATTGGGTAAAGTTGCAAGCCCTCAAGAAAAAGTATGGCTGTAGTTTCCCCTTGCTTTCAGCCATTCACAAGACCAGCACAGCAAGGCTGTTTTGGCTGATGTTACAAGACCAGATATTAAACAACTGAGAAGGCTGCTGCACCTGTTCAGGAGCCACATGTCTGTCTGTTGCAGTTTCACCTATGGTGCAACTGTCTGTATTTCTGAGGCATGCACGATCCATGGTTTCATAGATGGTGGTTTGTAAATATATAAAACTCAGAAGTGAATTAAATGTGCTTGTTTACATGTAATTTGGTATTATCTCTTCTGCCCCAGAGCTGTTTCCTGTCAATGGTTTCTGTCGTATTTTGATTTATTTTAAAAATGCTCATATAATAGCTAAAAGGTACAATCTCTTCCATGTGTATGAATTACTAAAACAGTAAAGTTTCACATAACATTGATGTATGAATCATTGCTTCATCTTTTGATATTGCTATCTATTAATATTTATTTACATTTATTCATCCCATTTTCCCCTGCGGTCTGAATTTAAGATAATCTCATTTTCCAAGGAACAGCTCTTATGCTAGCAAAGAAATTTGTGAACCTACCTTGTACACTAACAGTAAAGCATCTTCTTATAGGATATGTCTGTTTCCTCGTATTGGCATTTGGTAATAAACTAGTTCTATTTATGCCACTTGCATCTGTATTTTCTTTTCAATAAAGAGCAACAACTTTTCTCTTGCACAAGCAGACAGATATAGTCATTGTCCAAGAAGTCAATGGTATGATGCTTGTGCAGTTCAGTGAGTAAACTGTGTGATTAAATTGCCATAATTAAATTCATTATTTTTTTTGCTATTAGTACTTTCACTCTCTCAGATTGAGTCCTTTTCTTATTGTCAGATCAAGTTGTTCTCATCTTCTTGAGGTTTTCTGCCAAGCCAACTGTCCAGTTATGAATTTTGTGCCTAAAATTCTTTTTCTGGTATTTCTAATTGTGTTATTCTGTCTTTCTACAGTTCTTCTTTTTTTTACCACTCCATTTTATATATATATTTTAAAAGCTACTAGCCTCATCTCCATGGCTTCACTCCTCCTCCCTCTCTCCATCTCCTCCTTCCCCGTTTATCCATTCACCCTCCTATGTCTACTTGTCTGGATCCTCATCTCCATTCTCTCTGACTATCCATCTCCTTCTCTCTTTGTCCAGCTCCTCTACCCTCTCTCCTTTTCCATTCCCTCCTGCCCCCTTCTCCATTTCCATCCCTCCCCCTTCCCATTCTTACCAACTTTATCTACCAATCTTCTATAGGCTTCAATGGTAAGAACTACCCAATTTCTTTTTCTTGTAATGATTTCATTCATTTTGTATTTAATTTGCTTGATTCATAAGCCTCTAACATATTAAATACATTTTGAAAGAAATTATATCTTTATTCAAGAATTTATTGTTTTACTTGAAACAAAAGTATCAAATGTGTGTAGTACACAGAGCCGTTCCAAAAAACATATTTTCTGATATGAGAATGAACTGTGCAATCACAGTTGCATACATAGGCTTCAGATATCACAATTTATGGGCATTCATCTAAGGCAGTTAATTAAGTACATAGAATATCACAACATCGATACAAAATATTCTCACAAATACTCAGTATCATTTGCAGCCAGCACTTATTTTCCTCTGACACACCAGAGAATGAAGGCCCACTTTTCAAGCACACAACATACATCACAAACACATATTTGCTATCAGTGTCTGACAGTAATAGTAATAATAATTCATATAATGGAAAATCCAGGATGAAATGTAACAGTATTATGAAAAGGAAAGTTGCCACTCACCATATAGTGGAGATGCTAAGTCACAGATAGACACACACACACACATACACACACACACACACACACACACATACACACACACACACACAGCATCTCCGTTATATGGTGAGTGGCAACTTTCCTTTTCATAATATTGTTAATAATGCATATACATTTATATAAATGTCCTGTGATGTAATGTATCACTGACATAATTGACACGGATGAATACAAAATAAATAAGTACATTTGTAATAACTAACGTAATAAAACAGAGGATGATTTATCACATCTGCCACCAGCAACAAGGCTTTCACATTGTAGTTTAACATCAGTATGGAAATGAGAAGTTACACTTTCCAATGTTGTTATTATTTACTACAATGAATTATGGAATGAATCAATTAGCTATCCAAAAATATAAAACAACAAAGTGCCATTTTAATGCTTTGGATTTCTCAATTTAAGTACAGGAAGTAAACTGATTTATCACCTCCCACTGTCATTGTCATCATAAAAAATAGTAATTTTGCCTGTACCAGATAAAAAGACCATAACAGAAGACATGGTGGAATTAAAACTGCAGGGACCAATATTATGAGAGGTGAGTTACAAAAAAGTCATTGAGTCACTAATATAAAAGAAAATGAACATAGGCATCTTGTACACAGGATGCCTAAAGTTTACATGGCTATGGAAGCAAGATCACCAAGAAAAATACTGTGTTAACTTATTGGTATTAGTAACATCCCTCTCCAAAATATGTGCGAAAATGGATAGCTTATCAAGTGCTGGAAGGTTAAATGCGATTAAAAAATAGTCTGTGGTGAAGCTGAGAAAAAGAGCGTGTTTCTTGATAATCTTGGCAAGTTCTTGCTTTAAAATATCATGTACAGCATTAAATTAAACAATCATTTACAGTTATGAAGATAAATTATGGATGTCAAGTAGCATCTGTTATTCTTGATTTTGTACTGTTTCCTATGTCCTGAACAAAAACACAATACTGACAAAAAGTATATTTGTGTCCATACATAGTTTCTTCTGGAAATCATTAAACTGTTTACAGCTAACCATGCTTCTCTCGAAAGAAGCAGTTGGATACGATGGATTTTATGAACTGGAGGAACATATGGTTTTTGTCCTCTTCTACTTGATATATATTCTGTTCGCTTTAGTTACACTAAGCCTGCATCCTTGGCCATGCTGTAGAAGATAGAGGTCCTGTCCTCCAACAGTGATTGAGGTGAATCAAATTCTACTACTTTTCCTTTGTCTAACACAATAATTCTGGAAACAAAGCAAATCAAGCAATTAAAAATCGAAATTCAAGTTTTTCAGTACACATAATGTATCAGTACATCACCCCAAGCAAAGCAAGCAGACAAAATGGAGCACACAATATTTATTTTGGATCATGTTGTACATGTGAACTATTTTCTGAGAAACTTCCTGCTTTGCCTAAGAGAATGGGGTGTGAGGACTAACTTGTGAGGAAGGAGAGGACAATGAAAGAAAGAAAGAAAGCAAAAACTTGTGGGATCAATAGGATTTTTCATACTGAGTTAGATAATGGTAGAGGAAGATTGGGAATGTTAATGAATATGCACATGAGCATTAGAGTAAAGTGTCAGTAGTTTCAGACAGATTGAAAACTGATGGTGGAATTGAATGAACTGACAGTGTGACCTGTCTTTGATTTTTGTGTCTGCTGCTACCTATGATAAGTGACATTTTATAATAGTATCTGGCACAGGAATGTGGTATTGCCCAAGCATCGAATTTTATAGCTGTGCTTCCACCACTACACCATGCAGCATTTGTCCTTGTGCTTGATGTTTATGACATCATACCTCCTGAAGTACTTGTTGTACAATGATACAATTTTTTAGCTACATTCAGCAGCACATGTGTGTACCTTCTGCAAAATATGATGTGAATGGAGTTAGTAATGACGAACTAATAAATTTAAACATCATGCATGATGCAGCATTTTTTAATAAATCCCACTGTTTATGATGTCACATCTCATGAACTATGTGTCATAAAATTATATGGTATTGTAGGTACATGCAGCAGAATATGTGGGTACTGTCTGAAAAAGAATTGTGAATGGAGTTAGTGAAAAAGAAGAAATAAATTTAAATGTAATTCTTGATGTGGCATTTTTCATACATCTAATTGTTTATAACATCATATTCCCTGAACTATGTTGTACAATGATATAATTTTGCATTTTCATGGTATATGAGCATACTGGATGCAAAGTTTGTTGCAAATACAGTTAGTAGTAAAGAAGTAATGAATTATAATGTCATGACACATATGCGTGAACAGTGCAAAAGTAGTAAGCAATAAACTGTTTTTCCTTTCATCATTTTGCCGGGGTTGTTAGTGAGAAAACATTTTCTGAATATTTGAAATTATGTGTAAAGTTTTTTGCAAGTCAATAAGTGTACTCATTTGCAAATACAATCATAAATTTATGCATTGTGGGCTATACTCCTTTTCATACCCACCCCCATATCTTTGATAGGGAGATAGTTCTTAGCTCCACAGCAATTGTGGTTTAGAAGGAGATGTGTAAGAAACACGTACACACACACGCGCGCACACACACACACACACACACACACACACACACACACACACTCACACACACACATACACACACACACACACAATCTCTCTCTCTCTCTCCCTCTCTCTCTCTCTCTCTCTCCCTCCCTCTCTCTGTTTCCATTATTTTTGTAGTACGTATTGATATCAACTTTTATTGCTAGGTAAAATATGTAGAATATGAACAACCAATGCGACATCTAATGACAAACCTTCTTCTCAACTACACATCTAATGTGTGGGTTCTTTGTTCTTTGGCAACTTCAGTAAAGGGGGTGTATGACCCAATTTCTGCCTTGCCTGATCTGCCACAATAAATTAATGTTTAAGAGAGCATTTTTCTGTAACATCTGATGTTAATACATCCCCCCCCCCCCCCCACACACACACCTTCAATAACAAAATATATTTCTATTGCATTATTACCATAAGGCTCCAATTCCAGACTTTCTATGTGTAGTAATAAAACATATTAGACTCATAATCACCTTTACAATAATATTCAGTTTCTAACTAGCTAAGACACTGAAACATTCTAAGGTTTGCACATGCAGAATCTAGCACACAGGATATAAAAAGAATGCCTCAAAAACTGAAATGAAGCATTCACTGAAAAACAGACAATTACCAATTAGTAGAGCACCTGATACAAGTTCTTATTCTATTTCCAATGTTGGCTATTTTTTCTATTATCATTCGTTAGTTACCACAGAATAAATAAAATATCCTGCACACTTTCTTACCCAGTTAATACTATAGACCCAACAAATGTTAGTTCATATGGTTTCTCTCAGTTTTTTGCATCTGTAGATGTAATCCTATCATTTACATGCCATGACATATAGGCTATATACCTGTTGTAATCCATGATTGTGTTTAACCTATGAGCAATTGTCAGGACTGTGCACTGTTCAAATTCTGTGCGTATTGTTTTCTGGAAGAAAGAAAAAGAGAAATAATTTAGAAATACGGACATATTAACAGTAAATCAGGAGACATATTCTGAGCTGACAAATTCTTTTTCACATTTCAAGGAAAGGTGACAAGCAGCGCAAAAGATTTAAAAATGACTACAGCTCACAAGCGACTTTTTAGTGAAAAGCTCCATTACAAATATATATTATGTTTCAAAACGTTCACTGACTGCACATTAAATATATTCTTCTCAAAACTAAGGAAAATGGTATAGTTATAACTACAGGAAAAAAAACTTTTGCCTAGAATTGCATCCCATGAATATTTATATTTACTGAAAGCCTTGGGACAGACACAATGCATCTGCAATAGATTACTTTCTCTCTCTCTCTCTCTCTTTTCTCTCCAACTGAGTTATCATCACTGTGTATGCAGACATGCCTGTGCCGCACACATGCACACGTACAGAATGCCATGGCAGTTTCGGGTTAATGGGAGCAATTCAGTAATACTTTATTGACAATTTAAATATTCTTTCAAGTTTGGAGCTGCAACTCACTACCAGCTTCAGTTCCCCAAAGTACCTACATTCCCAACAGAACTATGGATTTACCAGATACCACCATTTTTGTGCTCTGCTGAAGCAACTAGCCGTGCAGGCCTACAGGCAGCCTATAGTAGGTGTGAGAAAGGTTTCATGTGATAGTTGCTTGCTGAATCTCTGAAGTCAGAACACAGCCTAGTCTCTCTTTTGTGATTCAGATTTCAGACTGAGCAGGTGGCTTCCTGTCATCTTCTTGCTTGTTACAGAGTACATGGCTTAGGCTGTCTACCTCTGTCTCAGTTCTCTTTGTCCTGCCACAAACCACCCCCCCCCCCCTCTTTTTTTTTTTTTTTTTTTTTTTTTTTTTTTTTGCAAGTAGCAGCAGCTACTTCATATTTAAGCACATATTGTTTTGAAACATCATAATTCTGGCTATTTTTCACATTTTAGCCCATAAATTAGTTCTTTATTTTTGTATTTAACTAAACAAAACTGCTAACAAACTTGTTGTCCTCTATTTAATACTGTGATTTTGAAGTTACAGATCACCATTTCAGTAAATATTTGTATCATTATCACCACACTAATTATAGGTTGTTCTTCAAAATTAATAATTAATGTAATCTGGTAGACTAATGATACATGTGAACTTCATGCTGTAAGATATTTCATGTAAATTGTGACCATCCAAGACTAATGTATCTGTAAACTCTCAAAAAGATAAGATAAAATGGGAGCTCAAAGAATACACAAATTTCACTATCAGCCAAAAGAAACACATAACATGCTGGAATGAGTCTACGTTTACACTGTTTCCTAAATCAGGGTACATTTATGAATGCAGATGATCAAGGGAAGTATGCCATCCAGACTATCAAGAACTGACCGTGAAGAACTGAAACATCACTAGTTGCTGCTCTCAGTATGAGTCTTTGCATGTAATGTTAATATACTATGTTTTTTGCATAGAGTTGTAACACCTTTCTAGTCGGTGGAATAATATTTAAAGAGGAGTAGGCTGGTAACAGTATTAATCAACTAGTTTTCATTTGAATTCTGACAAAGACAAAACTGCTTGGTTTAATAAACTATTTAAGTGTGAGAAACACAGCTCATTTATGTCAACTGATGTATGAACAATGATAAGTGAATGATTTCATGAGTGTGGCTGACACACTATGCCTAGCAGTTCATAAGTGACTAGTGCACTTGTGTTCTCAACAGAGTAATATAGCCTCTGCTGATGCAGTTCCATCAGCTTCAAATCCTTCCCAGCAGCCTGCATGTGCCTACGGTGCATGCACGGGGATGCAGTGTTGTGATTTTCAGCTGCAGCAGTCAAGGAATATCAGGAATCATCCCAGTGCCTTGTGTAGGTAGACCCACACCTGTGCAGTGAGTGTGTTTTTGTTTGCTGCACTCATTGTGGCCACAACTTGTTTGATGCACAAGGTGGCATATTGACAGTAAATAAAGAGCAGGTGTGGTGTAATACTGCCTAACAATGTGTAGTCACTCCTGGGATGCACAACTGGTTAATGTGGATGTGAAAGGTGGCAATGTTTGTAGGAACCAAATGGACCAAGAGTAGGAGGTTGTTAAGCAAAGATCAGTTGTAGGAGATAACTGTAATGATTTCAGTTATGTCTGTTGTGGAGATGGTAGTGTTGATAGGTATACGAAGGTATCTAATGGTGAACAGCAGGTTGTAATGTAGCAAGATTCTGATCATAATGTTGAGAGGTATAAGTTTCCACAAATGGGATTTGTTGTTGCAGATGCCTGATAATATTGGGAAGCAAATAAAGCTCACTTAAATCTGAAGTTGGTTATGTTAAATCTGAAGATGGTTCAACTAAATCTGAAGTTCAATTAAAACCAGTGTGGATTCAATTGAAACTGAGGTGAAATTTATTAAGTTGGAGCTGAATTCTGTTAGAGTGAAGCTCAAGAAAGACCTTGAGGTTATCAGAATCGAATGTTACTACAGAAATAGTGAGTTGAGGCTAGAATATCTGAGCAGATAGAGGAGACTGATAACAACTGTCATAGTAAGAGACAAGAGTTAGAGCCATTCCTTCACAGACTTTTGCCAACAATGGGTGGATAAAATGAAGTATTTCGACAACAAACTTGATGCTGAAATAACTATACTCGGCCTTGAAAATGAACTGTGTACCCAGATAAGGCAGCACCTACAGATACCATTGAAGGATTTATTAATTTCCTGCAAAGAATTTGGAGAGTTTATCCTCACAAAGAGCCAAGGAATTATGGTATAATCAATGCACCAAGAGATATAGGGTAACATGGAGTCAACCAAATGGGAGTGAATAATAGACATGCTGGGCAGAGGATGTCAGACTATTGGAATAACAATCATTGTAGGTGTAGTCACCAGACATGGATAGGAATATTGGACCCATGGGTATAAATGGGGAACAACCTCACCTCAAGAGTGCAGGCCTGAGGAATAGGGATTAGCTTCTGCCATGGCTCAGGCAGGAGCAACATTGGGGAGAGGCTCACAATAAAATGGGAACTGGGAGGACCATATGGGGAGTAGGATGCTGATTGAAAGTGGAGTCACACCAGAGAGTTCTTGTAGCTACAAAAAAAAAGGGGGGAGAAGTAGTTCTGGTCACCTGAAAACATAAATAACCAGGTAGCTGAAGATATAGTCTTAGACAAGAGGAAATACAGTTGTTATGTGGGAGAAACACTGGAATTTGGATCTTTGGGGGGACAGGTGGATGAAATAGAACGGGTTGCTTAAAACAAGGTGGAGGGGATGGCATTAGTCATGTAAACACTAAAAGAAAAGACATTGGTTGGTTGAAATTTTGGTCCATTGAGGATGGAGTGGAAGACTATCGGAAAGAAGAGTATGACCCGGAAGAGGAGAGGATGCCTGAAGGAGAAGAAGCAATGGGAAGTGAGAGTGAAATGAAAGGTGAAGACGTTACATGGGATTTTGTTTTTGATGAGGATGATGTGTTAGTCAGCAAATCTGAACATGTTGTAGATGAGTCAGTAATGGACAAAGTAATACTGGCAGAACAACTAAAACAGTATTGAAATCTTGATGTGTTGGTTCGATAGGGAAATCTGTGGATCATAGGTAAATTTGCAACTTCACCTGGGCTTGTACACAACCTTTTATCATGACTCATCTGCAAAAGGGGTTCTGTTGTGCACACTTGCATTTGCACCCTATATTGAGTAAATAGCCAGCCTAAGTACAGCAGTGAATGAATTCATGTATTTGTCTAAATCACGATTGTTCACAAATGATTTACACCGACAACAGTTTTGAATGAAAACATTTTTATTTTACTAAATCACATCCACAAAACAAACTGATGGCCACGTGATACTATGTCGGCAGCTCTTAGCTGCACTGACCTTACTGCACCGACGGACCATAATCAAAAGACCTCAACCTTTGTCCCCTATCCTCTGTCCTGTGTCCGGTCACGTGACACTTCATTAGTCAAATATATTATTTCTAAACATGGCCATCATGCATTTACAATGTTACAATATTAAAATACATAAAACTAAATACCTTATATTATTTTGTAGACAATCATCAGATTATTTACATATTTAAGGGCACTCCACTTTTTGGCAGTTTCACCCCTCTTCTTTTGTATAATCACGTCTTTGCCTAAAAGGTGTGGCATACGAAATACTCATTTTTGCTCTACATAGATCAAAAACTGAACAGTACCTTCACAATAAAAGACAATAACTTATTATGCAGAGGTTCTCAAACATCCTTACAACTTAATTTTTATATAAAACATGTTCTTTAATGTCCAAAATATTATCCCTGCTACTATACTTTAAATTTGAGTTTTGAACTATTTTGAAGAGCTCTTATGTTGATGGAGTACTCCTATTTCAGTGATCAGATACCCAGCAAATCCAATGATTAGCAAGACAATCACACCTTACATTATTAACCTACTGATTTGCCCAGATATTTCTATAACATGCACTAAAGATGATATTTTGAAAGTCAATGACAAAGCAATCTACGTTGCTAATTACTGGGAAGGGAAGATATAATTGGTGCATCCGGATATGGAAGAAGAAGAAGAATTAACAAATGTACCAAGTTATGCACTGAGACATAGGCAATTATGTAACTAAGTAATTCAATGTGAAACTGTTGTATGCTGCCTCCTCTCTTTATCAAGAAGGTGACTCCATAAATATATTGACTTGTGCTTGCTACATCCCACCTGTTCTTCCACAGTAAACATTACCACATCCAGCAAATTAGTTACACTATTACAGTATTCCTTGTAACCTTACAAATTTGGAGATGAACATGGGTGCAAGGTAGTCAACTGTGATAAGAGACAACAGATTAGTGCTAAGTTATTAGATGAAGGCCAGTCCTTGGTGAATGAGGTGAAAGAGAACCACCAAGTTAGTCAAGATTAAATAGGGGGTGTTCCCATGAAAGCTTTGCTAGACAGTGGAAGTGTCATGTGTGAGATATCACAGGCATGACGAGAGTCAACAGTTAAGCAGACTGAGTTAGTAACAATGTTAGTAATGGATGTAAAGATAATTGAGGTGACAGACAAATTGATGAAAGTGATTAAGTTGAGAGTTTTATTGTAAATTTCAATACTGGGACGCAGAACAAAATTTCAGTTCTTAGCAATACCTGGGCTAATGATGGAACTGCTTTTTGGGGTAGACCTTTTCAACAAACTGAAAGGGATAACAGACTTTGCAAAAAGGGTATTTTTCTATGATTTAGAAGGAAACATTAGGAAGATTCAATTTTTTGGCCAGGTAGATATGAATCATGTGGAACTACCTTTAAGGTACATCCATCTGAAAATGGAGTATAATGTATATGACATAGGAATATGACCTGAAGCAACATGGGTGCCTAGTGACCAGGAGAAAATGTTCATCCAGAAAGTGAGAAGTACACTAGAATTAACAGGCAAACAGCAAGAAGATTTAAGGTAAGTTCTGAGTTGAAATAAAAGAGCCTTTTCTGATAGACCAGGAGTGGTGAAATGGGTTGAATGTAAAATAGCAATATAGGACCATTATCCATTTTTTTTGGAAAGTCCTATTTAATACCTGTTTCAAAACAGGAAGTAATGATGTAAATAAGTCAGAAGAGTGGTGGACTTGGAGATCATTGAGCAGTGCCAAAGTGGTATAATGGCTACTTTGTAGTTGTGCAGAAGAAAAATGGAACTGTGTGAATAATCATAATGCTTATGAAAGAAGACACTAAGACACAAAAAGAAACATGGATATTCACAACTATGAAACAAGGCATAGAAAAGATTTTCGTATGGTTAGCAGAAGATGAAACTTCACAGCATAAAACCCCTATGTCAAAGGAAATCTTTTTAATAATTTTTTTACCAAATGAAGTTAAGATATTGACAGGGGATACCTTTAAAAAGTGAATCAAACAGTGGCTTATTCAAAAATGCCTTTATAACTTGAATTTATCATGAATTAGAATGTAATAAGAAATAATGTAAAGCAAAAAGCTTGTAACAGTAAACACTTTATACTAAGTTGAAAATGCACATGCATGTAAAATTACATGTTACAAGCAATAAATTGAATTGAATTGAATTATATCATTGATGCACATCATTTCAATGAAATTGTGATACAGCAGAATGACAAACCAGGCAATATGGAAACTATTTTATGAAAGTTTCACAGAACCAAATATGTAACATCATCATTCATTACTTGTGGGTACTAGAATACAAAGCTTGCAGAAGAGTCAAGAAAGTACAGTGGTTTCCTCAGTGAAAAAAAAATCTATCAACTCTGGATGGTCCTCTTTGTTTTACAACCTGACCCATCTTGTGTTCTGCATCCTTCCTTGAACCATTTGGCACACACCCATTGCATTGCCAAAAAACTTTGTCCTGCATGAGCAGCAGTATCCTGGATGGATGCATCACACTCTCTCATGCCAACAATGAACCCTCTTCCAAATTTACTGATTTCACAGTACATTTCAGGCATACATCTGTGGGGTATCAGGCACATTTGCTCAGATCACACTGATCCACTGCCATCAGTTTAAAGCAACAAAGAGAGCTGGAGGCACATTTTACTTGCAGGAGCTGTTGTGCAGCAATATCGAAGTTGACCTTGAACTCACGGACTGACATGGTTCAAATGCTAATCATTAATGCAGACCATAGTAACGTACATGTCTTGCAAACATGAAAGTCCTATCTCTAGTCATCTTTAGTCAAATTATACCATCCTGATTTTAATATCGCATTTTGCATTGCTATGGATGCATGTGAACATGTGCTGGGTGTGGAAGCATTTCCAAATGTACACACATCAGAAGGGATGGTAGAGCACTAGACAACTACATATGATAATCAAACGTTTTCAGCATCAGACAAGAATTATAGTGTGTCTGAATTGGAAGCTCTTACTTTGGTGTGGGGGGCCCAGAAATTTGAACAGTAGTTATTGTGTAACAAAACTATTGTCTTCATTGATCGTAGGGTGTTAAGTTTACTTATAACTTTTAAGGTGCAACATAGTAGGCAGATTAGGTGGGCACTGTATTTGCAGAAATCTGAATTGGAGATTCATTATTTAAGAGGTGACGAGAATGTTACAGTAGATGCTTTGTCTTGGGTGCCAAACAATATGAATGGGAATGGTCAAGGGGGAGTACAGGACAGGAGTGAGACAAAGGTAATATACTTTGTAAAGGTTAAAGGTGAAAGCACAATTAAGAAGGTGTGTTAGACTTGAGCAAAATGCAAATTAAACCTAAGATGGTCAAGCATTAATTGAACTGAGGTGGTTAACCACAGGTAAAAATCCATTATTTAGAAGGAAAGGTGACAGAGTAGTAAATTGGGAACTAAGCTTCCTGAACCAGTATGTAAAATTAATTACTGTCATGCATGAAAGTTGTGAATACTTTGGACCATGCCAAGCTTAAAGAAAGTGTCATTTTTAACAACTTGTGAAGGATGGTGAAAAGGAGGCTGGCTGCATGTGCTACACATCGGAAGGTGAGGGCAACTACCATGCCAATTCAAGATTTGAGACAAAATGTACTGAATACTAAATCTAGGGAATTAATGGCAGTAGATTTGTTTGGTCCTTCATTGATGTTAAGAAGAGGGTGTAGTTATAGTGTAATGACACACAGGTTTTAAAATTTTTCCAAACTCTGTCCAACCAAGTGGACTCAGGATGATAAATTGGAAAAGGTTTTGTTCCCCAACTGGGTATGTCAGAGGCCTTGCTGTCAGACAACGGACCACAATCTGTGTCAAAGTAGTTCAAGCTGTGCATGGAGAACAATGGTGTAAAGCACATTAAAATTTCAGCTTATTTCCCACAAGGGTACCTAATTGAGAGAGTTGTGAGGGAGATGAATAGGTTGTGCTGGCCTACTACCCTAATAAACATGGATCAACAATATGCCTACATCTGAGACAACTATAAGTAATTTACAGCATGAGGATACTGGGCCTGCTCCATGTGAGCTTATTCTGGGGGCTGAACCTAGTAATTTGATAAAGGAAGAGGCTGAGTTTCCAGTTACTCAGGAACTACCTGCTCAGGAGAAGGAGAAAAGTGGGAAGGGTCAAATGAGGAAAAAGGCAAGAGAAATGAAGAGATTACATGAAAGTGGGCTCAAATCTGTTGTACTTGAAATTGGGGACTTATTTTTTGTGAATATCAAGAAGCAGTCAAAGAAAACAGAAGGGTAAATAAAGAAATTTTGGTGTGTGTACCGTGGGCCATTTGAAGTAAAACAGAAACACCATGCAAATGAGTATTTGCTAGCATACCCAAGATCTAAGAAGGCATTTGGTTTGAGAAACATCACAGATCTGAAATTATATATGTGATGTGGATTGTTGGGAGAAATTCTCCTGCATGCACACTTTATGGTAATATAAGGGTAGTAACAAATTATCTCCTAGGAGAGATAGTGATGATTTCAGCAGAACTTAGGAGTTAAGCTATAAGGTGTTATCAGGTAATAAGCTTGTGGAGGGTTGAATTATGATCAATGTCTAAGTTAGGTATGGTTTACCACATTGGTGTGGGAACATAGAACTATTGGTTGTATCCCCCAATAATATTGCTGCCCTACCACATCAAGAACAACTGTATCTTTGCCAGATCAATTCTTTGTAGTACATACTCTATGCTACACACACTGTGTATACTTTACAAGAATAAAAGCATTCATAGTAAGTGATGGGAGTGCGAGTGATTATTTATTGTTATAATTTACCATGCATGCTCCCCACTACCTACAGTAGTGACCCCATTATTTTCTTTACAACTGTGCCATGAAGTACTGAGTTATGCTTGTGCTGGCACACCACTGATCACCATGGGGTACAAACTTCTCACCACGAAGAATATGTCCCACAACAGTGCTTCATCGCCTGGCAACACTACAGATTATTTATTTGTGCATTTATTTGGTGATCTTGCTGATTCCCAGATGATGAAACCAGTGCAACTGTGCTTCTCAAACAGGCAACAGTGTTCCCATTGCTTCAACAACCACCAAACCAGGGCATCCTTACCTCTTGCCAAATGGGCGAACACATTCAATTTCAAATCTAGTATGATGTTATCATTCAAAGTGGTGAGACAAAGATTGCCTCTTCCTTTATTAACTGTGGTACATCAACAATG
This sequence comes from Schistocerca gregaria, assembly GCF_023897955.1. NCBI lineage: Eukaryota > Metazoa > Arthropoda > Insecta > Orthoptera > Acrididae > Schistocerca > Schistocerca gregaria. The sequence goes on along the minus strand of NC_064925.1, from coordinate 307,156,797 downwards.
ACCATACACTGTGAACAATGGCTGCCTGCCACTTTCCCCACTTCTCACCTAACCAGCGATACTAATATACCGATTAGTGACAGTGTTAATGAACTACACCACACTCATTTTCATTCTAATGACTCAACACTTATTGACAATCCGGGTGCAATGTACCAAATTATGGACATCCTCCAGAGTACTGCAACTGTTGACAAACAATCACCAACATATATGACTGCCTTCCACTGTAAATGACCAATATTTATGGGTTACTGTGGACAAATCTGTCCTACAAGTGAGCTTCCTGCCCCAGACCATGTTTTCCCACAGCCTACGCCTAACTTTACATTCCGTATGATACCACAAACACCTTGGTGACCTCACACTTGTTATGGTTGTGTCACAACCCGTGTCATGACATCACGATGGTGCCACACCAACAACAGCTGTCCCATGCTCTGGGCCACACCTGCCACATGATTTCACTCAATAAGCAGGCACACCGTGTCTACCTGCAACTGCACAGGATTTTCACACCTTGCAAACACAGCATATCAATATGATGAGCCTGACCACAACTATGACCCACACACAATGGGAACACAAGGAGTACCTACAACAGCCACCATGTTGGGTGACCTACACGGGTGTGCCATCCAGTACAATTGCCACCAACCAGGACCCGTCAACCATGCCACACTCCTTAGTACCCCACAACAATGCCATCCTCCATGACGCTGATGATAATTGGTACCGACATCCACATTACTGACACATCTACTACAACTACCACAAAATGATGCCAGCTGCCACCTCTATCAGTGCTACCGGGCAGTGTTCATGAACCTGCGCTATGTACTTTGCACGATTACAGCAACCCCATACTGGTCCCAGCCCCCTGCCACCATGTAGATTACCACCAGCCACACACCAAATTACATCTGTCACCACTATAAGCTGATTCTCCACAAGTATGGTTCACACTCTGTGAGTGCAGGATCCAGTTGGCCAGGATCACAGATAATCACAACGAGCTTTTGGTGCTTTTGAACCCCTCCTCACCAACACCAATCTTATCAGTGAACTTTTATTGCAAGCACCTACCACAGACAGATACAAGACAGAGAATATGCTAATACTACAGTTCCTGTCACATTCACCTAGACAACAACTCCACCTAGCCATCACTGAGATGTCGCTGGGACACGATACCCTGTCAGCACTCTGGCCCAGGTTATGCCTCCAAATCGACACAAATCTCTTATAAGATTGTGCTCTCTGGTCACTATGGCTTCTCAAGCTGCCTGAAAACTTACAGATGGTCATGATAATGCATGAGGACAAACTGCTCAAAACCCAGTTATGCCCTGCCAACCGGATGCTTGCCCTCACACAACATCACACCTTAATAAATAATTGTGTCGGCTCCGGCACCAATGTCAGCACTTACTGCATCTACAGCCAGCCTGGGTCAGCCTGCACATTGGCCATGCCCACAGAGACCACCACACACTGCTAACTGCACAGCGTCCAGGCAACCAACAATCACCGACCTGCTCCAATCTCAGCCAAGCCTGTCCACGCCACACCCACAGCAGTCTCACAAGACCTTGCTGAGGCTAGGCACCAACAATCACATACTGTGATGGACCAGGTGCTGTGTTTGTTGTGGAGTGTAAACAACCACCCGCCGCATTCATACCTGACCATTGACCCATGCCTAACCGTCACAACAACTCACCCGGCCAGGATGCTGTGTCTACTCAGCCACACTCCCCCTACCGTTTCCATGCACACTTCAGTGCCAACAAGTGCCACTGTCATACACCCTGCAGCTACCCATGCTAGTACAGCAGCCTGACACAGATTCATCAGGTCGCTCCTCTGCCTCAAGCCACCTCGCTATGAAATATGACAACTCTCATTGTATCCCGCATCTACATTCTAATGACATCTGGCTCTTCATCTGTGACAACCACCTTAGGGCATACTTCCCAGTGAACATGGGTGCCAATGTTTGCTGCCACCTCAGCTAGCATCTGGAAAATGTACCATCCGCTACAGAGCTACACACCACAAACAATTCACTGATTCCCGTGATAGGTATGGCGTCTATCACAGTTCAACTGGACAACCACACCTCTCGCCCTTGGATGTTTTTCATGGCCACCAACGTAGAGGCAGTATTGGATGTAGATTTTTTGAGTCATTATAACCTGATGGACCTGGGTAGAGCCTTAGTACTACATCACGATGGCTGCATGACAATCACTGGAGTAAACAGTGATGGACAAGACTCCACCTCCTCCTCCTCCTACCTCTGAAACAGTACCGGATCTCAAACAGGTGCCAGGCATTGTTTAAGGAGCTTAAAACCATGATTACTGCATACGCTTACCTCTGCTGCACCAATGCTAGATCACAAGCAGTTAAAAAACACCTCCACAACTACTGATCTGAGCTCGTGGCACAACTGCACATCACACAGCAACAGCTGCTGTCACATCAGCAACAAGGAGAACCACCTGCCTGAGATGCCACTGGGTCTTCAGAACCACAGGTCATTCCAGTGCCTCTTACTTCTGGTGACGATGTTCCCATGAGTGGGCCATGCAAAAACAGTGATAGTGCTCTTGCAGGCGGGAAGAGTGTAAACAGTAATATCACCTCCACAAGTGGCTCATTTTGCTCACATGCTACTCCATTTCAGCTTCATAAAAAGATTAATACTGCCCTTGGCCCATCTGTCCGATGCTGGCCCCACTGCCTCTTTCCTCACAAACTAAAAGTGGCCAAGGCTGCGATTGAGGAACTGTTATGCAAGGGCAACATGAGGCCATCAGAAAGTGTGTGGGGCTCTGCAGTAACTATGAGAATGAAAAAAGATAAAATGTGGCACCTGTGCGGGGAGTACAGACATTTGAATGTGTACACCATCATTGATCGTTACTCCATACCCAATATTTTGGACTTCTCCGAGGAACTGGCTAGTGCAACTATCTTTAGCATGATCAACTGCAAAAGAGCGCATTTGCAGATGCCAATGGCCACAGAGAACATCCAAAGATGGCAATAATGAACCAATTGGACTATTTGAATTTCTCTTTATGTCCTTCAGACTAAAGAACACAGCCCAGACTCGGCAACGGTAAATTGACGGCTTGTTTTTTACCATGCCCTTTTGTTATTGTTACTTGGACGATGTAATTATCTTCTCACAAACAGCTGAAGATCATGAGAAACACCTCTAAACGGTATTTGAAAAACTAGCACAACATGGCGTTCTGGTCAACGAGCACAAATGCCAAGTCCGGCAAAAATGTGTTACATTTTTAGGCCACCTTGTCAACACTTTGGGCATCCACCCAGTCCCAGAAAAGATAGACTGAATCCATAACTTACCATCCTGATGGACTATCAAGAGTTGTGCCATTTTTAGGGGTAATTAATTTTTACTGACAACACCTCCCTCACGCCACACAAACACTTCCATCGCTTATAAGGTCACTCCCTGGCAAGAATACGTCAGGCAAACTTAAGCTCACTTGGACTCCTGCAAGCAGCTTTCTAGATCATCAAAACCAAGCTCGTTCAGACCACCATCCTGGCACTCCAATCACCAGACACCCATATGGTGTGCCAGTGATAGGGCAATTGGGGCGATGCTACAACAGGAAGTCCCCGGTGCAATCCAGTCCCTATGGTTTTTCTCACAGAAACTGAACAACTCCCAAAAACATGTGGTCAACCATTGATAGTAAGCTTTTGGCATATACAAAGTAGTTCGATACTTTCAAGATGACACTGAGTATTGTCCGTTTACTGTCTACACAGACTACTGCCCTCCGGCTGACGCTATTGAAAACCCACCAGCCAATACCCCTCCACCCTCGATGATTCCGGCACCTGTACTTGATTTCAAAATATACTGTGGACATCCACTACATACGGGGAACAGAAAACATGGTGGATGACAACCTCTCATGACTTGCCACCACATCGACACACCTTGACTTCAACCAATTAGTGGAGGCACAAGCAACTGATAGCAACCTCCAAAACCTGCTATCTGGACACACAATGGGCCTCCAGTGTAAGGAGTGCACTACTGCAGGCACAACTAAACTAGTTTGATGCAACTCATCTCATGATAGGCAACAACTGGTCATCCCACAGAACTTCAGGAAGACAGTTTTCATCCTTCACAAATTGTCTCACCCTGGACTACACCTGACACTGAAACTCATAACAGAACATTTTGTTTGGACTAACACTAAACGGGACTGCATTGCATGGATGAGAGCCTGCATGTGACACCAATGGGCCAAGACAGGATGTCACATCCAACCGCTCTTCTGGATATTCCCCATCCTGAAGGGCCATTCCAAACATGTCCACATAGACATGGTGGGGCCATGCCCGGATTCAAGTGGATACAAGTACATCCTGTCAGCCATAGACAGGACAACTCAATGGGTGGAGGCCACACCTCTGACTGATATCTCAGCTGATACTGTCACCCAAGCTTTTGTCACACTACGGATTGCATGCTTTGGCTCCCCAGAGTGTACAATGGCCTGTACAAGCTGTTGAAATGAGAGCCAAACACTGTTGATATCTTGCAAGCTGGAAAAATGACAAGTATCACTGAACCACATAAAACTGGCGTGGACTTTAGCACCCACACTTTGTGTTTACCCCCCACCAGCCCCAGCCCCAGGCCCCTAACGCCAATTTACAGTCACTCTAGACCTGCAAGACTACCTCCCAGAAGAAATTTCCATAACCCTCCAGGACTGACTACTCATGGTTAGGGCCAAATTTGACAAGAGACAGTCAGGCTGCAGCAAGATCTTGAGGTCATTAGAGCACTCCATGCCCCTTCCACCAACAATCGACAAGGTGGTCTGAAATTTTCTTTGGATGACTACCACTTCATAACGATGACTGGTATCCCAGACACTGTTGCCAGCAGACCAACAGCCGCACCAGCCAATGCACCACCAGCTACCAACACCTCAACAGACACCACCACCACCGCATCGGCACCACCACTGATGTAGTGGGCCAGCTGCCCTTTATGGCCGTCCAGGCACCTGGCAGAATACGGTAAGTCGGCACTGATCATTGCCAGCAGGACAATGCATAATGATGTACACCAGTCACTGTGCTCCGCATTTGTGTGTGTGTGGGGGGGGGGGGGGGGGAGGAAGGGGGGAGGCTCTGTTGGGATGAAGAACCACTGGCTCTATCCCCCAATAATATTGCTGCCCTACTGCAGCAAGAACAACCATATCTTTTCCAGATCAGTTCTCTGTAGTATGCGCTGTATGCTGTACTCATTGTGTATATGCTCTAAGAATAAAAGTATTCACAGTAAATGATGAAAGTGTGAGTGACTATTTATAATCGTAATTACCATGCCCGCTCCCCACTACCTACAGTGGGAGAGACTGCCTATTAAGTTGTGAAGAGTACATCTTTGTTTCTTACATTTTATGTTTGGCTTTCTAATAGAATAAGAATGAGTATATTTGCTTAAATGTCTCAATGATTACTTTTAGAAAACTATAAGATATATTGTTACTAATATGATAATCATTAGCAATCACACATTTATTTTGCTACCTAGTCTAAATTGAAATAGTTTGATGTAGCACACAAATTATTCTTGGAGGGAGTATTAAAGGTATAGGGAACTTTATTGTCCATTTCAAGGGATGAGAGGTTTCTATTCATACATGTTACCAGACTGAAATGTGGGTCAGATACTAAAACCAGTGTTTGTCTTTGCTGGTTGTATTTCACATTCTAGGAGCACTGGAAGGGCTACGAGACTAGGGTTCAGTGTGAGCAAGCATTTACCACAATGCCGATGACACAGAGGAGGCAACCAAAGCCTTGTGTTTGCCAGAATGAACATTTCATTGTATTGACGGAGAAGAGAGCCATAATCAATGGACTTAGTGTATAATTTTTGTCATTTTTGTTAAACTTAACATTACCACTAAATTAACATTTATTGAAAGCTAGAAAATATGTATTATGTACTTTTGGTATGCACAGTTGTTAATTAGTTGAATCATAAAGAAGGGTCCAAAGTGTTTAGAAGGTTCCATATATGGGCAAGAAATTTTATAGTATTTGAATTTTCATTGGTATGACATGTGCTATTTTTCATTAGACTAACATGTACTTTGTAGATTCAACTTTTTCATTTTAGTTTTATTCCACGGTAATTTTGAGATATGTTTCTTTGCACTGACTTTTACAGTGTCCTGTTTGCCAAAGCAAACACCAGTGGGAGCATTGGGGGAGTGGGGGAGGGGGGGAGGGGGGAGGGAGAGGGGGGGGGGGGCGGGGAGAGGTAGTGAAATATTGCAATGGCTGTCTCCAATATGAATCTTTACATGGAATGTTAATATAATATAGTTTTTCATGGGAGTTTGTAATATTTTTGTGGCTGATTATTTTCAAGAGGATATTCAACTTTGTGTGCCTTCAGTACATAACCATTGTTGTGACTAGTTTCTGATGATCTAACAGAAGGAGAACATGATATGGGCAGTCAGAAGCAAAGATTTTCATGAAGTTAATATTATTATTGATGTTTGTGGTGCATAATTTTGTTTTAGTGAGAGGTAAAAAATAAATAAATTGAGCTGAAATTTAAATCAGAGAATGGTTTGTGCAGCCAGGTTACAGTTGTTAGTGAATGATATGATCACATTGAAAGGACATGCACAATACTGTAATGAGTGTCAACTTCAAAGATGCTAAGTCTCTTCTTATAAGGTTGGTAATGTCAGAGACGTGTTTGACAAGCATGAATATGAAATATAAAGCTCTCCTGTCCCACACTATCGAGTACTGCTGAAGCACTGTAGTCTATACTGAAAAAAATAGCTCTTTGATACAACACAAATATCTCTCAGTAAATTGGAATGGTCTCTCTTCAGGAATGCTGTTAAATTCCATGGATAGTTATTTATGATTTATATCAATTGATTTCCAGGAGGTACCAAAAGCAGATTCTCAACTATATAATGTGAATGTTAGAAGTATTACATACCTGCAATCATACATATTTACATCTATTCAACCATGTTTGGTCCTTAATCTGTCACTGTCAACTGTGTAAATTCTACGCACACATGAGTTTAGAACTTCTGGCCTACAGCTTACCTGTATCAAGTCATCAGTCTCGAGGTCAACAGCAGCTGTAGCCTCATCTAGAATCAACACTTTTGTCTTGCGCAATAGGGCTCTGGCCAAGCAAACCAGCTGACGTTGCCCAACACTAAAATCACAAATTTGACTCATTATTTCATTTTTTTAAATATCTTGTCTTATTTAAATGTATTGCACGTGTATAGAGAAATATTTGTAATTAATAGGGAAAACTAAATGAAACACACATCAGGGCTGAGGCCTTAGGAATTGAAGAATGAGTGAATGCAATGGCCACCAGCCATAGAGTAAAAAGTGATATATTTGGAATAAAATTAGTAAGCTTTCCCAGTCACAAGCAAACCATCTACAGACTGAGCAATATATTAAACAATTTAATATTTGAGCAATGTTTCCTATTCAATGACTCACTATGTTCATAAATTGAGTAACACAATTTGGAAGTTGTTTCAATATATGTCTTGATTTGCCCTCCCAACTTAACCTGACAGACTGTCATTCCTCGTGCGTCAATCTTTTATAGTATTGTGTGCATATGAGAGGTAGTAATAAAATTTTAAACTACCACTTTGAAACAAGAAAATTATGAAATTTATTTTTTTGTTTGTTTGCAGGTACATGTTTGTAATCATGGCACACATTGAAATTCCATGCCACTGTACCATAGCATGCTGCAAAAGCAGCCAAAACAAAACAATACACCCCACTGATAAAGTGGGGTTTTGTACAGTAATTAATTTTCTGCATTTGAAGAGTAACAGCACTGCAACAATCCATACTGAGTTGGTGGAAGTGTATGGAAACAATGCATCACGATATGACACAGTGGTAAGGAGACATATATGCTTCCAGTTTCGTCAGATGAGACTGATGACTAAGGACAAATTGACAGACAATATTTTCCTGAAGAATTGGGAATTGCATAGAAATGTAAGGCCTCCTGCTCAAACATCAGTGTTGATAGTGAAAAAAGTGAAAATCTGTCATGGCTCATTTTTCATCTTGCAGAATTCTTTGCAGATAAAATATCTCACAGCAGCTGGGTTCTGCAAATGCTTATACTTAATCAAGAGGCCAGTGAAATTGAAGCAGCAGCAGAAATGTTGTAGCTGTGTCCAGCCAATCCAGATTACTTCTATAGCCACCTAACCAACATGGATGAGTGCTGTGTGTCTCACTGTGACTCTGAGAGAGAGGATCAAAGCCAGTAGTGGAAACTTGTGGATTCACTGCCAAAAATGAAGATGACCCAGCCTCACTGGGCAAGGTGATACTACATGGCTTTTGGGTCTGCCATAGTGAAATGTTAACCAAATACACTCATAAGAAGCAGACTGTCACAAGAGTATACAACGAAAATCTCCTGACATAGCTATGAAAGGCTGTCAAGTGAAGCATCGTAGCAAGCTGCTCAGGAGTACATTTTTGTTCCACAACTCTGCCCCAGCATATTCTGTGCAGGACAAACATGCTTGCTGCTGTTTTGGGCTATTAAATTTTGAATCAGCTGAATATTCTCCTGAGATAGCACCCAGTGTCTACTTTCTCTTTCCTCAAATGAAGGTGCCATTGTATTGTATGCATTTCAAGAATGACTACAATGCAATTTTCAAGATGAAATGTTTCCAGAACACATTAAACACAGATGCCTATGATTAATATCTCTATCAAGTCATCCATCATTGGAGAAAAAGAGTTAGCACTGAAGGCTGAATATGGATAGAAGGTTCATCATTGCAGCTTGATTTCCTTCTTCAAGATGATTAAGTCTTAATGATTACTCCTTGGAAACAGAGCATTATATTGTTATAGTCATGTCCAAAAAGTATGTATCATTTTGGGAAACAACTCAGAAAAACATTTCTTCAAACCAAAATTTATTTTTACAAGAAAAAGAATTCTTTAAGTTACTTTTCTACATAGCTGCCACCATTGTTCAGACATTTGTCGTAGTGGTAAATCAACTTTTCTCTGTCCTCTTCATAGAAAGATGTGGCCAGTGAAGTAAGCCACTGCTGAACATTGACTTCTGTGTCATTATTGCTGCCAAATCACTTTCCTCCAAAGTCATGTTTCAAGTTCAAGAACAGGTGGTAGTCAGAGGTGTGAGGTTTGGTGCGTGTGGAAGGAGATCAAACTTCTAAGGAGATCAAACTTCTCCCAACTGAATTGTTGAATAAAATTGTGAGTGACACCAGCAGAATGGGGACATGCACTGGCAAGTAGCAACACAGTGCCTAGACCGAGCATTCCATGCCTCTTGTTTCGAATTGTGCACCAAAGTTTTCTCATTGTTTCACACCATCACACCTCATTGATAGTTTCACCTCTGGGAAAGAACTCAAGAGTCAAAAAACTATGTTTGTCCTAGGAAATAGGGCACATGATGTCTTGGGAAAAGTGAGTGTCTTCACTGCATCAACTGTTGTTTTAATTCTGGAGTGACATTACAAAGCCAAGTTTCAACATCAGTCACAATTTTGTTTAAGAATTCATCTCCTTCAATACTGTATTGGGTAAGAAATGTCAAAGTACTGCCATGTCACTTCATTTTGTTGACATCCATAAGCATTTTCAGAAACCAATGAGAACACAGTACGTGAAGATTTACATGATTTGTGAGACTCTAATGCAAAACAGCTTTTGAAACATGTGGAAACTCATCCCAAAGCATTTTTATTGTGAACTGTGTTTTCATGAAATTTCTACTTCACTTTTTCAATTAAAGCAGTCAACAGAAAGCTGCACACTCCATGCTTCATCATGGACATTGAATCATTCCTCACTGAATTGTTTCACCCACATTCTTAGCATTCCATCAGTCATTACATTTTTACCACAAATCTCTACAAGTCGACAATGAATTTCATGGCTTAACATTCTTTGTATAAACACAACATGACCCTTCTATACTAGTGGTAATGAAAAGACAATGAACCTGATATATGAGTCTGACTGTGTGGAACTTCAACACTAGTGATGCAATGACGATAGAACAAAATGATACGTACTTTATGGACATGCTCTGTAGTTCAGATTTTATGTAAGGTGTAACCTTCACAATTAATACTATGATTACTATGAATTTTATAAGAAAAAATTACAATTTGAGTTTCCTTTCTACCTGAGATTCTCACCACCTTCAGTAACCTCATGACTGAGGCCTGCAGCTTGACCTTCCACAAAAATCTTCAAATGTGCCTGTTCTAGTGCATGCCATACTTCCTCATCTGAATGCTTGTTGAAAGGATCAAGATTGAGACGCAATGTCCCAGAAAATAAAACTGCATCTTGAGGGATGATAGTGAGACATGACCGCAGAGCATGTAATCCCAGCTTGGTTACATCAACATTATCAATCTCAATTGAGCCACCAGCTGGTTCTATGATGCGGAACAGCGCTAATGTCAGTGAAGACTTGCCTGCTCCAGTTCTGCCAACTATTCCAACCTTAAACAGGCAAATTAGAAAATTCAGTAAATTTGGTAACTTATGTTTTGCAAATATATGTGTAACAAAGGTCTAAATTTCAATTATTTTTTAACCTTAAGAATACACAGAGGATAGAAGAGAACAAATACTTATTTCATTAAGCATACCTTACAAAAACTCAGAAAAAATGAAAAATTGGATACAATGTCAATTGCAATGTTTTAAAAGCTGTAGCTTTAGCTATTGAGCATATATAGATACTAAACACTAGGAAACATGAAATTATTTAAAACTTGCTAACTTCCTTCTGCACCAAGAACCACAACATGGTAGTCAGTATTTTATTTGTAACAAACTTTCATCCACTTTCTGTCTCCTGATGGACCATGTCAATGTGTAATCCTACCCAGACACATGGAAAACGTCACAGTCTGCATACTGTGACTCCTGATTTGAAAACTAACATGTTATATGGAAGTGACAGTAGAACTTTTGTTTTCGTCATCACATCAGTGTGGGCATGGGGGGTGGCCCCATCCACTAATGCATTAATGAAAGGTTTTGGAAAAAAAAAAAAAAAAAATTCAGGAAAAGGAAGATCAGTGTTTAATGCAACATTTTGACACATATCCCTAATCCTCTGACCATACTCATAGACAAGCTCATAAATAACACCCCTCTCATCACCAAATATCGTCTCAGACTGGAAAAAACTAATCACACCCTTTTCTGGGCCTGGGAATGAGAAACTTCATTCCCACAAACCTTTTTACTCCTCTCAAAGTGGCATCCCATTGCCTACTCAATGTATGAAACAGCCTGATCCACCCAAAAGTCATACCTATTCTTAGGGACCTCAAAAAAATTGCAATTTGCAATAAATTCAAATATACATTTGTGGCAACTATCAACGATGTCGCGTATAACATCTTTGTTTTGAAAGCTCTTTGTGAGTGAACAAAGTACTCAGAATCATAAGCAATGCTCATATGTTACACACACACTGCGGATCTTCACCAGGAATATCAGCTAGATACCCTCCTTGCAGGTATTCCAAAAACTCTCCACACAACTGTACAGAAACATGAGACACTCACATAATCCATTTATTCTTTCTCTAGGGAACTATGACCATAACCATAGATTGAAATATAATAGACTAAAGACACTATTAACAAGGAACTAAACATCTATGGTCTATAGCATGCTAACACAACAGTACTGGTGAGCCCTGCAACACAGTTACTACTGGCAACCCCAGATGCTTGACCCACTGAAAAACAGGCAAGCGCAAGGAAGCCATACTGTACACAAGACACAAACCAGCCACACACACCCCATACACTGTGAGCTGATCTATGGCCAATTGACCACTAATGTATGATGACCTTGGACAGTCACAGGGATGAAGCTACGGCAGCAGGCCCAGGAGAATTCTCAGGAGCCCAGCCACAGCACCCAGACTGACCCATCTACAATGAGCACCCACAACAACAAAGGTAATGATGCATGATAGCTCGCACTAACATAACCTCACCTTGCTTTGCTGTCACAGCTAGCGAGCCGCTACTGCTCTTACTGCCTGTCCTACAGTTGCTGAGGTTTTTTTCTTCTCTTGGTGCTTGCCTTGGCACTTTGTTACCCTCTGCCCTTACAAACCACTACCCTTCAATCACTTTCGTCCACTTTCTGTCTCCTGATGGACCATGTCAACAAGCAATCCTACCTAGACGCATGGACAACATCACAGCCTGCATACTGTGACTCTTGATTTGAAAACTAACATGTTATACGGAAGTGACAGTAGAACTTTTGGTTTGGTCACCACATTGGTGTGGGCATGGAGGGGCCCCATCCTATGTTGCTCTTTGTGAGCAGTCTGTGTTCGTGTGTGGTACAGAAAACATATGTACTCAGAATCAAGTGATGTGTATATCTTTATATGTGTGCTATGAACCAATAAAATTGTGTTTATTACATGTGGTGAACTGTACTTCATTGGACCCGGCAGTCCTACAACACAAACCCCATACTGGCAACCCCAAATTTATTCGTCAGTGCTACAATGAACTCTCATTCTGTCAAGCAGTACACAATGGATTGCTTGCCACACGCAACACCCCACATGTGCCAACTAGGTTTTCCAACGGACACTTGGGCATCATTTTCTAACTATCCACCTTGTGTTCGCAACAGTTTCATGCAGTTTCCAAACACATCGGCTAGCTGTACTCAACAGAACAGTGCTTCTACATTCCCACAACCATGTGTGCTGGCATTAGGTACAAACAATAACTTTTCATTATTGTACATGAATCAGCAGTCACGTGGCAGTGTTCTGTACCAACAAAATGTTTTTATGCACAAAACTTCACATGTGAACGTTTTACGTCGAATGTGAACATTCCACATGTTCTGAGTGCCCAACAACAGCTCACACAATGTGCTTAAACCCCAGTGACTATGTTTACAAGTTTCCCAAGTACCAGTGTGAACTTTCCGCCTGAGTCAGTGGTGGTACAAATCAAGCCGAATGCTCAATACAGGAAATTTCATGTTTATCGCGGAACTCCAGATTTTGCACAAGCCCTCCCAAATACCTCCCCCCACCCCTCCCCCACCACTAGCAGAGTCTGCTTTATTCCTTCCACATTTGCCGCATGTGGCATGTGTTCCATAAATATTAGGTGTTTTAACAATTTTAATGCACCTGTAGGAGAGGGGCACAGAAACTGTTCTCTGTCGTTTTCCAAACAGCGGTCAACTACGGTCGACTCTTCCACACTGGTCCATTCTATGCCCGTTGGTGTTACTCCATTGAACACCCAGCTCATTGATTTCTAGACCATGGTAAAGCCAGCCATGCCTACCATGTCACATGCCACTGACAGTGTTGTGAACTGGTACGCTGCTACTGCACCTGAGCCTGTTATGCTGCAGAGATATGGATAGGGAGTGACAGGTTCCGACAAACAGTTACGCCAAGACTACCCCATCCATTGGCCTCAGCTACCACCCCTTTGGAAGGACCACCCACGCACATGGTTTGCCTTGGTCAACCACATCCTGCAGCTACATGGCGTCATGGATGACAGCTCGAAATTCCTTTTTTTACTGTCACCTCCATGATGAACTGGAGCTAATCTGCGATACTGTGGTTTCGCCTCCTGCTATGGACAAACATGCATTTGCCCAATGTACCATCCTCTAGCACTTACCTGGGTCTGCAGAGGAAGCTATCCACCTCATCATCAGTCACGAGTAGCTGGGTTGCAGATCCCCATCCCAGCTCTGGTGTCATCTCCGCGCTATGATTGACATACATCATATGATGGATGCTAAACTTTGGACCATTTGGTTGCTCAAACTTCCTCTGGAAGTTCAAATTCACCTTTTCCACTTAACTTTGGTCCCACTGGACACTAAACTAAAGATCACAGACCAATTTCACAACATTTTGCCACCTGCTGCGTGCCTACCCTGGGATGCCCTCAGGCCTCAGGGGTTGGTCATTCAGTACAGAGTGTCTACGACTCGCTCCTCGCGTGTGCGCAGACCCAGTGCTGGCTGGCAGCCTCTGCTGTAACTTCTCTCCTACCAGCTCTACTGCGGTGCCCTCCACTGCCACTTTAGCCTCAGCCAGCTCAATGCACGATCCTATGTGCCATTCTGCTTGGTATTATTTCCATTCTTGCTTTGACGACACGGCTAAGAAATGTCATTCCCCATGTGCATTCCCAAACTAAAAGTATGACCCCACTCAGGTGCTACGGGTCACTTTGCACTGCACAGACACCTGTCTCTTATTACTTCTTCACCTCACATGCCAGGACACTTGTATGTGAAAGATGCAGTGTCCTGTCTTTCATTTCTAGTCGACATGGGGGCCAAGGTTAGTCTGCAGGTATTAAATTTTAGTATCAGCTTTGCCCCCTGCTCTGAGGCACCAATGATTTCTTGATCCAATCTCATGGAATAACTAATTTAAACCTTAAACTGCAGGACATTAACACCCTCTTACAGTGGACATTCGTTACCGCCGACATGGATGAACCTGTGCTCATGGTAGATTTTCTCATAGCCCATGCTCTTTCACCTAACCTACAATGAGGTACACTAATCTTTAACTTGGACAGACCATACCACTGGTCCCAATATTTCTTTCCTCTCATCCAAGAGTGCCACTGTATTGTGTGAGCTAGCTGAAGCTGCTGTTGCAGTGCTCTCACTTAAATCACATAACAACGAAGCCCTCCACTTATTCATCGCCTCCGTGCAAGCCAAGCTCATGGACACATCTAAGCAGGTCGCCCACCTGTCACACATGACCATGGCCCCAGCCCCCACTCTGCCTCCTTGCATCCACTGCCAACGCTGCATGACTTTGCTATTGCCGGACAGAAGCTGTGTTCACAACACTACCAAGTACCCCACCAAGATCTACGACAAGGAATTTAAGTGGATCACTGCCACTGCTGCTGATCTGCAGGCCTGGGACACACAAGTGTGTGCACTACAGTTTAGTCATACTGCATCATGTGCTGGTCCATTTTCCCCATCAGTGTTTGTGATCAACAACGGTACTGTCCATAGAATAAATACCACAAAAGTTCCACCAGTACATGCAAAGGCTAGGCATTTCAACCCAGAAAAACTTATACATGCCTAAGCTATTATTCAGGAACTTTTAGACAGTAAGACTATTCATCCTTCTTCTAGTAGGTGGTCGTCACCCATTTGTTTGGAGCCTAAGAAAGATGACACTTTCTGCCTCTGTGATGACTATTGGGCACTTAACACCAGAACAATTTTAGATTATTATCCTGTCCCAAATATTCAAGATTTTGCTTCCTAACTGCATGGGGTACAAATTTTCAGTGTAATCGTCTGTCACAAGGAATACCACTAACTGCCAATGGCACCCGGAGACTTTGAAAAAACCGCCATCACCCCATTCGGATTGTTCGAGTATCTGTTTATGCTGTGTGGCATCAAAAATGCTGCACAGGTGGGGCAATGGTTCATTGACTTGTTGGTCGGATAACTAGACTTTACATATGCATATCTGGATGACGTCAAGTTTTTCTTCCTCACTCGAGGAACATGAACTTCACTTAATACAGTGTTACAACAATTACAAGCAAATGGTATCAAAGTGAACAATGCTAAGACACAACTCTGCCACACTGGTGTCACTTTTCAGGGCCACATGGTTCCTGCCAATGGCCACCGCCCCCTACCTGAACGGGTCGAGGTTATTAGTATGGTACCTTTGCCCAAAGACTTTCAGGGCCTTCACTGCTTCCTAGGAATGGCAAATTACTACCACAAGCACATTCCCCACGCTGCCAACATAGAAGCTCCACTGACAGATGCTCTAGCACGTAACAACACTTCATGATCTTGGGTGGTCATGTCTAGACATGTGACGGGCATTTGATAATCTCGTTAACCTTACAGATGGCTGTTACTTATGGCTGTTACTCATCTCATCCCTGACACTCCCATATGGCTTACTATAGATGTGAGTGATACAGCAGTGGGCCAGTACTTCAGCAATCTGTGGGTTCAGTTGTACAACCACTCAGATTTTTCTACCACAAACTGTCTGCTTCCCAATGCAAATGGTCCAGCTTCGACTGGGAACTATTTGCTGTTTACGCCACTGTCAGATATTTCCAAGACAATATCAAAGGTTGCCATCTCGTGGTATTTACCAACCATGAACTGCTCATATATGCTTTTCATGAAACAATCAAGGACTCATCCCCAAGATGTTTCCATCATATAGACCTCATATGCCAGTTTACGAATGACAAACATTATGTCAGAGGAGCAGACAATGTCATCACCAATTCTTTATCTCATGTTTCAGTATTACCTTCACAACTGGACCTCATAAAACTCCTTAGATTGCAAGCAGATGATCCTGAACTTGCCACATTGCGCTCCAGTACTGAAACAGGACTCAAACTCAAGTTATGGACACTTCCTGGGTTCTTGTCACCCATTTGGTGTGACATTTCAACAGGGCGCATATGTCCGGTGATCCCCACACCTCTCTGCTGGGACATTTTAATAGTATTCACTACTTAGCACACCCTGGCATATGCACCACCACACATGTGGTAGTCGAACATTTTATTTGGCCTGGAGTGATAAAACAATGTCACAGTTTGGTGCGAGCATTTGTGGCTTGTCAGTGCGCAAAAGTAGGATGTCATGCACAGCCCCTCATGAGTACGTTCAACATAGCAAAACGAAGATTTCAACACATACACATTGGTTTCATCAGGCCATTACCCCCTTCAGACCCCTTTCGTTACATACTGTCAACCATTGACAGGTTTACCCACAGGGTAGAGGTAATTCCCCTCACTACCATTTATTAATGTGGATCTTGTGCTTCAGCTGCCCAGCTTCTATCACCACTGACCTGGGCAGCCAGTTGGAGTCTGCCCTCTTCTGGGAGCTTTGTGAACTATGTGGGGTGAGATGATTTAGGACAACAGTATACAATCCCCAGAGCAATGGGCTTGTCGAACGCTGACACTGAATGCTTAAAGCTTCACTGACATGCAATGGAGGTGAGTGGGAAGAGAGAGATAATGACAGTGAGAAGAGACAGCAGCAGTGGTAATGAATAAATTAGACAGCAGCCCTGAGAGAGAGCAAAAGGCAGACAGTGACATCAAGAGGTGATGGCAGTGGCTGTGAGACTAGAGACAGTGGCAATTAGAGAGGCACAAAGAGATAATGACAGTGAGTTAGGCTGAATAAGTGAGTGAGAGTGGGAAGAGGAAGTTAATAGGTATGAGCAACTGTTGAGTGATGGACTAGTGGCTGTGAGCAAGTTACAGTTATGGGAGGTTGTGGGAGTTAGAGAGGTGAGATGCATGTTGAAAAAGAGTGTTAAGGTGTTACCATATGAGAATGTTTGGGAAATTTTTTAAAGGTGCTGAGGAAGGTAGAATGAGGCCCCCACTTTTCAGTGAGAGTCTCTTAAACAATAATAGACTCGCCTTTTTGTGCTCCAACAGGAGCATTTTTCTGCTGGCGAATAATAAGCCAAATTCTCCTCACTTAGTCTGATGCATTTATCTGCAGATAATGATCTTTCTCCATTGAAAGAAGTGACAAATGGATACTTAAATGTGGTAATTTGGGAACATGTAAGGTTGAATAATTCCAGGTGATTTGTAGTGTCACCACCAAAAATTGTGCTAACTTCTCTGTGGTCCACAACAACATCAAATCTGTTCATTCCAACAGTCCTGTTGGTAATAATCATGGTGTCCAAAAAATTCACAGTTGTTGATCCCTGATTACTTCCTCAGCTCAAAACAAGACTGAAATAAGAAAAGAGTAAAATAACCTTGGAGGGTGAAGAGAGATTAGAGCATGATTGCACCATGGTGGTTTGCCAAAATACAGTACTTTAAAGTAACAAGAGTGAATCTCTGTTTGGTGAAAACTCTGAGAACTTTGTCAAAGAAAATGGTTTATCATTCTTTATGGTAATTCCATATTTTATGGATCAAAACTGAAATGGTGTACTATTATTCACATTATATAATATTGTGCTCTAAACGCAAGTAAATGTGATTAATATGCAAGATTAAAGTGTAAAATATGTCATATTAAATATAAAGAATCAAAATATGCAACAGGCTCAAATTTACTACCTATAAGTTTAAACTCTGCAAATATGCATGACAAAATTCTGAGGCTGCCTCTTGCAATAACATGGCAAGACTGGTATTAATTTGTTTAAAATGAATGAAATTTTATTCAACTTGCATGGAAGGCTGTCCTTAATAGCACACCACTTCTGGCATTCAGGGAGGTATAGTGAATCTTATATTAGAAGAATGAACTGTATCTTAATAGCAAAGAGGCAGTACATTATATTAGAATTACAGTTCATTTGACAATAGAGTAAAGTTGTCATATTGCCAACTAAAGAGTCAAGTTGTCATATTGCCAACTAAAGAGCCATTGGTGTCCAAAATTAAAGCAACAAACTGCTATTTTCCTCTCCTGTGTCTAATTCATGATATAATCACACAAAGTGTTAACAGGTGTCCATACAATCATGATCTCTATGGAAGATGGCATTCCAGTCAATGGAAAACCATGCCACCAATGATGTCAGTGCATGTATCAAATGAGGTAGTGTTTGCCGGGTAGTCCCACATCAACAATTGCTGTGGTGGTACAGTATGGCACAGGGAAAATGCCTACCTGACTATTCGTGGTGGAGGGCCATATAAAGAATGGAAGCAGGAGAAGCACAAACTAATGTGGCCCAATGGCTTCAGGCAATTCATTCTGTTTTTTATTGGATGTTGATGTGCCAACAGTTTATGAAGACAGAAACTGTATCACAAAGATCAGAGCAAGGCTGTCAATGTGTGACATAAGAAAGAGAGGAACATTATTTGGCTGTAAAGGCAAGATGGTACCAGCTTAGTACTACATGGCAAATGGCGTCTGACCTTGCAGCATCCACTGGACATGTTATATTGAAGCAAACAGTGTACAGAAGGCTTTAGTAGGTTGGCCTTTATTACCAGAGACCTGCTGTATGTATAGCTCTGGCGCATGTTCACAGAAGGGAACATCTGAAGTGGAGTCATCAACATGTCCCCTGGACAGTCGAACCATTCTGCCAATGTTCTTTTCACAGACAAGTCCTGCTCTGGTCTGGAGAATGATTCATGACAGTTCACATCTGGAGGGAATGTGGAACATGATTTTTGGACACAACCATAATGGAAAGAGATCAATACCAAGGAGTTTCCCTAAAGATGTGTTAACCACTCGAACACCTTTTCATTAAATTGTATGAGTGAATCAGCAAGATTTAACTGCTGTCAGATATTGTGACAAGATTTTAGGCCCTCCTGTGTGCTTGTGTCTGTATATGTGCCTATGGATATGTGTATGTGTGCGAATGTATACCTGTCCCTTTTCCCCCCTAAGGTAAGTCTTTCCACTTCAAGATTGGAATGACTTCTTACCCTCTCCCTTAAAACCCACATCCTTTCGTCTTTCCCTCTCCTTCCCTCTTTCCTGATGAAGCAACCATGGGTTGTGAAAGCTTGAAATCTGTGTGAGTGTTTGTGTATTTTTTATTCTCTCCTATCAACATACCAATGCTTTCGTTTGGTATATTTTTCCCACATGGAACGTTTCCCTCTATCATATATATATATATATATATATATATATATAGAGGGAAACACTCCACGTGGGAAAAATTTATTGAAAAACAAAGATGATGTAACTTACCAAACGAAAATGTTGGTATGTTGATAGAAACACTAACAAACACACACACAAAATTCAAGCTTTCGCAACGGTTGCTTCATCAGGAAAGAGGGAAGGAGAGGGAAAGACAAAAGGATGTGGGTTTTAAGGGAGATAGTAAGGAGTCATTCCAATCGCGGGAGCAGAAAGACCTACCTTAGGGAGAAAAAAGGACAGGTATACACTCGCACACACACACATATCCATCCACATTCCTGACGAAGCAACAATTGGCTGCAAAAGCTTGAATTTTGTGTGTACGTGTGTGTTTGTTTGTGAGTCTATCGACATGCCAGCACTTCCATTTGGTAAGTCAATATATATATATATATATATATATTAAAAACAAAGATTCCAAGACTTACCAAGCGGGAAAGCGCCGGCAGACAGGCACATGAACAAAACACACAAACACACACACAGAATTACGAGCTTTCACAACTGGCAGTTGCTTCGTCAGGAAAGAGGGAAGGAGAGGGAAAAATGAAAGGATGTGGGTTTTAAGGGAGAGGGTAAGGAGTCATTCCAATCCCGGGAGCGGAAAGACTTCCCTTAGGGGAAAAAAAGGACAGGTGTACACTCGCACACACACACACACACACATATCCATCCGCACATACACAGACACAAGCAGACATATTTAAAGGCAAAGAGTAAGGGCAGAGATGTCAGTCGAGGCGGAAGTACAGAGGCAAAGAAGTTGTTGAAAGACAGGTGAGGTATGAGCGGCGGCAACTTGAAATTAGCGGAGGTTGAGGCCTGGCGGATATCGAGAAGAGAGGATATACTGAAGGGCGAGTTCCCATCTCCGGAGTTCGGATAGGTTGGTGTTGGTGGGAAGTATCCAGATAACTCAGACGGTGTAACACTGTGCCAAGATGTGCTGGCTGTGCATCAAGGCATGTTTAGCCACAGGGTGATCCTCATTACCAACAAACACTGTCTGCCTGTGTCCATTCATGCGAATGGACAGTTTGTTGCTGGTCATTCCCACATAGAAAGCGTCACAGTGCAGGCAGGTCAGTTGGTAAATCACGTGGGTGCTTTCACACGTGGCTCTCCCTTTGATCGTGTACACCTTCCGGGTTACAGGACTGGAGTAGGTGGTGGTGGGAGGGTGCATAGGACAGGTTTTACACCGGGGGCGGTTGCAAGGGTAGGAGCCAGAGGGTAGGGAAGGTGGTTTGGGGATTTCATAGGGATGAACCAAGAGGTTACAAAGGTTAGGTGGACGGCGGAAAGACACTCTTGGTGGAGTGGGGAGGATTTCATGAAGGATGGATCTCATTTCGGGGCAGGATTTTAGGAAGTCGTATCCCTGCTGGAGAGCCACATTCAAGGTCTGATCCAGTCCCGCGAAGTATTCTGTCACAAGTGGGGCACTTTTGGGGTTCTTCTGTGAGAGGTTCTGGGTTTGAGGGGATGAGGAAGTGGCTCTGGTTATCTGCTTCTGTACCAGGTTGGGAGGGTAGTTGCGGGATGCGAAAGCTGTTTTCAGGTTGTTGGTGTAATGGTCGAGGGATTCAGGACTGGAGCAGATTCGTTTGCCACGAAGGCCTAGGCTGTAGGGAAGGGACCGTTTGATATGGAATGGGTGGCAGCTGTCATAATGGAGGTACTGTTGCTTGTTGGTGGGTTTGATGTGGACGGATGTGTGCAGCTGGCCATTGGACAGATGGAGGTCAACGTCTAGGAAAGTGGCATGGGATTTGGAGTAGGACCAGGTGAATCTGATGGAACCAAAGGAGTTGAGGTTGGAGAGGATATTCTGGAGTTGTTCTTCACTGTGAGTCCAGATCATGAAGATGTCATCAATAAATCTGTACCAAACTTGGGGTTGGCAGGCTTGGGTAACCAAGAAGGCTTCCTCTAAGCGACCCATAAATAGGTTGGCATACGAGGGGGCCATCCTGGTACCCATGGCTGTTCCCTTTAATTGTTGGTATGTCTGGCCTTCAAAAGTGAAGAAGTTGTGGGTCAGGATGAAGCTGGCTAAGGTGACGAGGAAAGAGGTTTTAGGTAGGGTGGCAGGTGATCGGCGTGAAAGGAAGTGCTCCATTGCAGCGAGGCCCCTCTCCCAATCCGAAACCTCTGTCCTATCCAAAGGCCTCACCTTCATCCCCACTCCCAGGTTCAACCAAACTGCCCTTGTCAAGGATTTACTGTCCTACACTCGTAGTCTCTGCTGGAAATATCACTTTGCCACGAAGAAAAACAATCCTGATCCCACTCCTAATGATCCAACTCCCCAAGACACTATCCAAATTGAACCCTGCCTGCAACAGTTCCGTCCTCCATCGCAGCGGGACCCACCTCCTCTTCCTCAAAATCACCCTCTCCAAACATTCCAGGAATTTCTCACTTCCAGCCTTGCCTCTCAATCTTTCTTGAAAAACCTTAATCCTACTCCCAACATCACCACAGCCGAATCCCAGGCTATCCGTGATCTGAAAGCTGACCGATCCATCATCATTCTTCCGGCTGACAAGGGTTCCACGACCGTGGTACTTGATCGTCGGGAGTATGTGGCTGAGGGACTGCGTCAGCTTTCAGACAACTCTACATACAAAGTTTGCCGAGGTAATCCCATTCCTGATGTCCAGGCGGAGCTTCAAGGAATCCTCAGAACCTTAGGCCCCCTACAAAACCTTTCACCTGACTCCATCAAACTCCTCACCCCACCGACACCTCGCACTCCTACCTTCTACCTACTTCCTAAAATTCACAAACCCAAACATCCTGGCCGCCCCATTGTAGCTGGTTACCAAGCCCCCACAGAACGTATCTCTGCCTACGTAGATCAACACCTTCAACCCATTACATGCAGTCTCCCATCCTTCATCAAAGACACCAACCACTTTCTCGAACGCCTGGAATCCGTACCCAGTCTGTTACCCTTGGAAACCATCCTTGTAACCATTGATGCCACTTCCCTATACACGAATATCCCGCACGTCCAGGGCCTCGCTGCAATGGAGCACTTCCTTTCACGCCGATCACCTGCCACCCTACCTAAAACCTCTTTCCTCGTCACCTTAGCCAGCTTCATCCTGACCCACAACTTCTTCACTTTTGAAGGCCAGACATACCAACAATTAAAGGGAACAGCCATGGGTACCAGGATGGCCCCCTCGTATGCCAACCTATTTATGGGTCGCTTAGAGGAAGCCTTCTTGGTTACCCAAGCCTGCCAACCCCAAGTTTGGTACAGATTTATTGATGACATCTTCATGATCTGGACTCACAGTGAAGAACAACTCCAGAATATCCTCTCCAACCTCAACTCCTTTGGTTCCATCAGATTCACCTGGTCCTACTCCAAATCCCATGCCACTTTCCTAGACGTTGACCTCCATCTGTCCAATGGCCAGCTGCACACATCCGTCCACATCAAACCCACCAACAAGCAACAGTACCTCCATTATGACAGCTGCCACCCATTCCATATCAAACGGTCCCTTCCCTACAGCCTAGGCCTTCGTGGCAAACGAATCTGCTCCAGTCCTGAATACCTCGACCATTACACCAACAACCTGAAAACAGCTTTCGCATCCCGCAACTACCCTCCCAACCTGGTACAGAAGCAGATAACCAGAGCCACTTCCTCATCCCCTCAAACCCAGAACCTCTCACAGAAGAACCCCAAAAGTGCCCCACTTGTGACAGAATACTTCGCGGGACTGGATCAGACCTTGAATGTGGCTCTCCAGCAGGGATACGACTTCCTAAAATCCTGCCCCGAAATGAGATCCATCCTTCATGAAATCCTCCCCACTCCACCAAGAGTGTCTTTCCGCCGTCCACCTAACCTTTGTAACCTCTTGGTTCATCCCTATGAAATCCCCAAACCACCTTCCCTACCCTCTGGCTCCTACCCTTGCAACCGCCCCCGGTGTAAAACCTGTCCTATGCACCCTCCCACCACCACCTACTCCAGTCCTGTAACCCGGAAGGTGTACACGATCAAAGGGAGAGCCACGTGTGAAAGCACCCACGTGATTTACCAACTGACCTGCCTGCACTGTGACGCTTTCTATGTGGGAATGACCAGCAACAAACTGTCCATTCGCATGAATGGACACAGGCAGACAGTGTTTGTTGGTAATGAGGATCACCCTGTGGCTAAACATGCCTTGATGCACAGCCAGCACATCTTGGCACAGTGTTACACCGTCTGAGTTATCTGGATACTTCCCACCAACACCAACCTATCCGAACTCCGGAGATGGGAACTCGCCCTTCAGTATATCCTCTCTTCTCGATATCCGCCAGGCCTCAACCTCCGCTAATTTCAAGTTGCCGCCGCTCATACCTCACCTGTCTTTCAACAACTTCTTTGCCTCTGTACTTCCGCCTCGACTGACATCTCTGCCCTTACTCTTTGCCTTTAAATATGTCTGCTTGTGTCTGTGTATGTGCGGATGGATATGTGTGTGTGTGTGTGTGTGCGAGTGTACACCTGTCCTTTTTTTCCCCTAAGGGAAGTCTTTCCGCTCCCGGGATTGGAATGACTCCTTACCCTCTCCCTTAAAACCCACATCCTTTCATTTTTCCCTCTCCTTCCCTCTTTCCTGACGAAGCAACTGCCAGTTGTGAAAGCTCGTAATTCTGTGTGTGTGTTTGTGTGTTTTGTTCATGTGCCTGTCTGCCGGCGGTTTTCCGCTTGGTCAGTCTTGGATTGGAATCTTTGTTTTTAATATATATATATATATATATATATATATATATATATATATATATATATATATATATATATATAGAAAGAAACTTCCACATGGGAAAAATATATTAAAAACAAAGATTTCAAGACTTACCAAGCGGGAAAGTGCCGGCAGACAGGCACAATGATCAAAGCACACAAACACACACACAGAATTACTAGCTTTCGCAACCGATGGTTGCTTCTTCAGGAAGGAGAGGGAAAGACGAAAGGATGTGGGTTTTAAGGGAGAGGGTAAGGAGTCATTCCAATCCCGGGAGCAGAAAGACTTCCCTTAGGCGGAAAAAAAGGACAGGTGTACACTCGCACACACACACACACACACACACACACACACACACACACACATATCCATCCGCACATACACAGACACAAGCAGACATGTCCGGTCCCAGGTCGACGGGCACGTGCACCTTCCACCGACCACTGGCAACAACATCGATGTACTGTGGAGACCTCACGCCCCACATGTTGAGCAATTCGGCGGTACATCCACCCAGCCTCCCACATACCCACTATATGCCCTCGCTCAAAGTAGGTCAACTGCACATACGGTTCACGTCCACGCTGTCGCGGCATGCTACCAGTGTTAAAAACTGCGATGGAGCTCCGTATGCCACGGCAAACTGGCTGACACTGACGGCGGCGGTGCACAAATGCTGCGCAGCTAGCGCCATTTGATGGCCAACACCGCGGTTCCTGGTGTGTCCGCTGTGCCGTGCGTTTGATCATTGCTTGTACAGCCCTCTCGCAGTGTCCGGAGCAAGTATGGTGGGTCTGACACACCGGTGTCAATGTGTTCTTTTTTCCATTTCCCGGAGTGTATGTGTGTGTGTGTGTGTGTGTGTGTGTGTGTGTGTGTGTGTGTGTGTGTGTGTGTGTGTGTGAAGTGGGTAGGGGGAGGGGGTGCAGCTACATCATGACAGCCGTTCTTCGACTTCTCACAGTGTAATTCATGCTGAAATAACCAGAGGCCAGATGTGTGTGCAATGGTTACAATGTTTCTGCAACCATCAGGTGATGATAAGAACATTGTCACTTTCCATAACGTTGTGCTAATTGGACACAGACTCTGGCCATTAATTCATAAAGTGTTTTGTTATATTGTGATTGTGTACAGTCCACATCATTTTAGATTCAGCATTACTATACCTTGACGAAACATCAACTTCAGTGTTCTAACTACCCTATAGTATCATTTCTGTATGATGAAATAGATGAATATGTTTTATGCTTCACCTCCTCTTACTTCTTGACAGTTATTTTGTCTTCAGTTTTCATTATCTTGTCCCATTTTTATTGTTGTGTGTTCAACAGCAATAATGTTAAAAGTTTTCTTGTTGTGTTGGATACTGGCACTGCCCAAGGGCTCAATGAACTGTTAAGAGAGTTTAACAGAAACAGACACCTAAATGCAAGTTCCATTTGAGGTAGGAAAACAAAAGCTGACTTCAGACTTTAGCAAACCTAGCACAGCTACGGTGCAACAGGTACCCCAGAGATTGATTGATAATTGTTTCACCTCAACAATATATAGCAAAACCTTTAAGTCAAAGTGGACTTCTCTTAGGTTTGCATCGTTTTCTTGATCCAGGTTATTAACCCTAGATTCCTACTGCCTATGACACAATGTTCTATCAATAGAGTGAACAAGACCACCAAAGAAAACCCATAGTTTATAGTTACAGGGCTAAAGACCTACCAGTTGCCCACTCAGAACCCCCATGTATCAAGACAAAGTGGCAAAGTTCCTAGGTGCTCAGTAAATTGGCACTATTGTGGGCACCATCTGTGTATTAGCCTAAAGATATTTTGAATCAAGTCTTTCATATGAGACAACTGTGATATGATCAATTACTTCAATTGGAAGTTGCTGAAAGATATAGTGCCATTGTCCTCTGCTTTGCAGATATTGACTCAAGATATAAATGTATAACCCAAAATGCTTCACAACATTTTATTCTTGTTCTGGTGCAGCTGGCAATAAGGCATAATAACATGTTGGGTCAGACTCAAGTACGTGTTGTCCCAATTGTCCTCACCAAGAGGCTACTCATAAGTTCTTTGCATACAGAATCAATAATAAGATTGTAGTGATTGAAGTATCTTGCTATGAGAAGGAATATGGCTATTAGTTGACAAACACGTTTTCTCAGTTAAAACAATGGTACATGATGACCACCTACATGAATGGCTTTTACATTAATCTTGATCTAGGTTTGAATTTAGCATCAAGCTTGCTCCTCAATTTATTTCCCTCTCTCATCATCAACTCGTATTTAACTCATGGTAGTCCTTGCATCAATCATCAACATCTTTTCTTTCTTGTTTGATGCTTTGTGCCAATTGCTCCTCCTATTGTCATTTGTCTTTCATTCACAGTTATAGCCCAGTGCCTCATAGCTTTTCCTTACCAGACACCATTTTTTATTCTTTTGTTCTCCATTGTTAACTGACTTCCATATTGTACTCCTTCACATGATGATCTGTCTTTATGAGGAATTAATAATTTCACATTAAGGAATTTGAAAGTGGGAGTGTCAGCAGTCACTCAAAATTCATGTGAAGAGGGATTGACCTGTTTTAAGGAGGAAGGTAAGCCTCACATTTTCTTCAGAACAGATAGGTGTCTCTTAACCTACATTTTGAATGACCTAACTCTGCTCTTCAGCATTCCCTAATAAGTTCCTTTTGCCTTCCTGAAGAAGGGACCTACTAATCTGAAAGCTTTAATTTCTGTGATGTAATTTTCACATTTTTCTACTTGTCATTTTGGAACTTGTGTCTCGTGAAAGAAAATATTGGCCATGTATTTGTGACTTACACAAAAGTTCATTAGTTTTTAATCATTAAAAATCTGTTTAACAACAAAGAAATACTTTATGCTCATTTACACTCTAGAAATTAAAGGTATTGTTACATCTACTTAATAACAAAGGAATTTGTTAGGATTATTTACAAACTAAAAACTAAACACATTAGTATCTCACAAACAGGATCAAATTTAATTTTTACCTTTTCTCCTCCAGACACACTGAAAGTGATTCCATGTAATACCAAATCAAGGCCTTCCCTGTAGCGCACTTTGTAGTCTTTGAACTGCACTTCCCCTTTTGAAGGCCAGTCAGTTGGTGGTAGTGTTGAAGGTATTTCCCATGGTGCTTCCTGCAATTAGGAGTATGTCTTTGTCTATATCAAGACAAACTTCGAAAATATCAAAGCAAACTATAAGACAGCTTAAGCATACCTGAGGAATTTCACTGTATTCTTTTATTCTCTCCACTGCCACAATATTTGTCTCTACATCTGACATTGTTCTTACCAGCCAGTTCAGAGTTTGTGTTGCCTGTAATAATTACAAGGTAACATACAGGAAAATATTTTTTTTCATTTCATTGCAGTATTTTTCCACAGTCAAAATGGCAAAACTACAAATATCAAATTATAGAAGGAAAAAAAAATTAGTATGGTAAAAAATGAAAACATGAGATACCATTGCATTTCATTTCTTTTTCTTTCAAAGTTTAATAGTCTGAAAATTTATTAAAGTACTGAGAAAATCAACTAAAATATGAATTATATTTTGTATCAAACTATTTACTTCTATATGGAAGAATTCAAGTGCTAGGCAAGAAATGAGAATTTTGTTTTGTTAATATTACGTTACATAAAGTGGAAGTCTCTTTCACAAGAATGACTGAAGTACCTGAAGCAAAATCTAGATATTTGCAATTCAACTTCAGACTAGCAAATCTGCACTACAAGCACATTATATCCATCTCTCTTTTTCTGACACTTCAAATCAGTTTACACTGAATTGATCTAGTAGAATATAATATGGACATTGGTCAAAGACCAAGATAATGTTGGCTTATTTTTTTTTTACTTCAAAGGCACGTTGTCAGATGGTAAACAAGGAAGTCCACCAGGAAATTTTAGCACATCTGGGGGATGCTGTTGACAGGAGGAGGGCTGAACTGTGGGAAAACTAGACGTAGACATTTCATTATGACAAAGTGTCAGTTCACACAATGCTTGTTATCTGCAGCTGTCTGGCACAACATCAGACTCCTGTTGTGCCCTATCTACCCTACTTTCCTAACCTAGCTCCAGTAATTTTTTAAATTTTTCCCAAATTTAAAACTATGTGCAAAGGATATAATTTCCTAAAGATACAGGAGCCTGACAGGCTCAGGATCAGAAGCAGAATGTAGGCATTTTCATTGATTGATTCCTGCTCTCACTAAGAGCACTCCTGTGTGAAGATTTGCTTTCTGCCAGGACTTTTCAAAATTCTGTATCCAACAGGTGTAGAAAAACACAAGCCTTCATGGGAAAGTCACCTATAGCCATTAAGCCAGTGTAGTAAGAGTAGACCACAAACTACTATAAGGGAAGGCCAACTCACCAGTTCCAGACTGGACAGACTCCTTCCACCTAAAGATTAGAAACCCAATCTAGCATCCCCAACAGCCAATAGGATGGTCAAGAATCATGTGTTACAGCTCTATAGGATTTTCATATACTACACCTGCATCAAAATAACAAAGTAATCAATGTAGCTTTTTACAGGACTACTACCATAGCAACAACCAATCAGTGAATGCACTTGGTTATTGTTAAATATTCTACTACTGCAGGTAGCAGTTGCTATAGCCAATTGCAAGTGACACATGTGACTGGTAACATATCAATTGTGGTCCATTTCATTTGTGTGCTTCCGTTTCTCTGGATGATAAGTAAATTTTGTGCTATAGAATGTCTGAAGCTTGCAGTCAGAGTGTGCAGTAAAGTGTGGTTGCTAAATAGAAAGTTCAGCAATCTGTTGCATGGTCATATGGGTCAGTTTGGGTGCTCATAGTGGGTTCCTCTGACGAAGATAGTCAAAAGAACTGTAGATACTTTGAAGATTTACAAAAAAGGCTTCATGAAAGTATGTAAGGAAAAGGCCTGTTCAAATGAGGAACTGGCTGACATGTAACCTATGAACAACTTTTTTTTCTTTTTTCTTTTAAAAAGAAAAGACAAAGAAGAGGGAGGAGGAAGGAAGATAGAACAACATGTAATGAACCTGAATTCATTCCAACAAGACACTGTTTGTTATCAGTGAATATTCCAGAGAAAAGAACACACAACTGTGTGTTAGGTAGGCTTATTCAGTGGCAGCAAAGCCTGTTGTCAGGGTTCTAAGTTTCATGTACAAAAAAGTACTGGACGTAAAATTCTAATGGAGAGAAGTGATACTGTCGCATTGCATTATTAATTTTTAAGAGGTATTGTTATGGCACCGTTTGACGACTGTGTGGCCTGATGAAACATGGATAAATGATGGTCATTCTCATAAGAAGGGGTACAAGAGTTATTGTCTTGTATGCTGCAACTTCCTCTGGTTTCATACCAAACTGTCTCATGGTTTACAAATTGAAGAAAACAAGTGACTTCCATAAGAAGATGGTGTCTACTGTGCTTCAATAACAAATCTCATTTCATTATTAAGGAATACACTCTTGGACAAGTATGATATACTTTATGCAAACTTCAGTGATTTGTATATACTTACGCAGTTTTTATTGTATTAATCTTTGTAGTTATCTTATTTGCAAGAGAGATTCAGATCCATTTGAGGCACCTTTCATATTGAAAATGCCAACTGAAAGTGAATCATATTTATTATTGTAAAATGCAGTGCATATCCTGTTACTTTTGTTAAGATCTACATATAACAATAAAATGGTATCATTTTGTGCATATGTTATGTGACAGCTATTGTGATCCTGTAAAGTAACTCAATACTTTACATTAACAGGGACAATGAGTAGACAGACAGCACAAATCTCTGCAGCTGTTGCTGCTGGAGCCACATTGTGCATGCACACACTGGAAAACTGATAACATTAGTCACTTTCATGCTCAACTAAGCTTTGCTGTCAGTCAATTTGTTATTATGATTGAGGCATAAAAGATTTTCTGCCAATGGTATGCATCTGAATCTCCACTGACAATGTGATCCTTTCTACCCTAGAGGCTGTCACAGTGTTCAAACACAATCAGTTTACTGCAATGACTCCATCTAGGCTGCCTCCTTTCATATACTACTAGTTCAGGGAGGCAAATCCATACTGGGGAATGGTCACTAGCTTCCCACTAAGGAACATTCAAAAGAGCAGGCAAGAAGATACTGATATTAAGGACTGAGAATGATCATGTTGCAGCAATGAGAACCATCTTTTGTCCTCTTTGCAGAATACAAAATTATCCTTGAGAAGTTTGGCACTAACGTGATGCTGGATGACATGTGATGGCAGGCCCAACAGAATGTCATGTGTTTTGAAATCTCTTACAGGTAGAAATGTATGATGGAATTGTCTAGTAAGGGTTCCAAGAGCCTCTGTCTCTTAATGTTCAATCAGGTTCCATGACATCTACTATGACAATATCATTATTTTCAATGGTGCACACACACTAACTGCAACTACAGCAAGTGCCTAATTATAAGAGTTAGTGCAGACCTTATATTGTATGAATAATTCATATGTTTTGGTTATAGAAAGTTAACTGTCTCTCAAGCTGAGAGGCATGCCCTTTCAGTACAGAACTGGTACACCAGCAAATCTGCTCAAATAGAAAATTGTTCTGTTTGATGCAAATGAGTAACTGCAAAAAGGATCAGTTGTGTTGTTGCTAGCATTAAGTTTCCTGCCATGAACAGAAATTTCGCAAATCCCATAGTGAGTCAGCCTTTGTCATGAGGCATTAAGTTTCCACTTAGTCTTCAGAGTTTTACAGAACTCTCCTGCTTTCTCTTTCAATACCAGACCTGATACGGGAAAAACAAATGCCGGAACAACAAATGCAATCCTTCTCCTAGTTTGGTATAAGTTGAAGTTTTCAGATAATCGTGCTGTGATGGTCTGGATTGGTTCTCAGTTTTTTATACAAAATTTAATACCAAATCTTTATTTTTATTTGTCTCTCACTGTGTGAGACCCTTTTGTAACTTATCTTTGTCTTCTAATTTCTTTTTGGTTGTTAGAACCACATCTTCATGTTTATCTGCCATCTTCCTGGTTCAAGTAAGCCTGGTTAACTCTCATGGTCAGTGATCCATCTTAGGAGCTATGGTATTATTGAGATCTGGTGGCAGCTAGGATGGTACCATCAACAATGCATTCCTATTGGCAATGTACAACAGTAAGCTATTGTTTTGTTACCAAAACAGAGGAACAATTCTGAAGATAATCATCCCAGGTGGAAGCCTAAATCATTTCCTTGTACTGTCAGCATTAGGTGGTTTGGAAATTATTCACCTTCAGCTCCTAAGGAAAGGGGTAGGCAAAGATATGGACAGAAAATTGGATGTAGATATGTTACAAGGGGAACAAAAGAAAACTATTTCTGGGATGTCTGAAGGGGGAACTAGGTCCACATCATGTTTTGGCATGTAGTAAAACATTAATAATGTGCGTAATAGTGTATTCTAAAAGAAAATATTACTTTTAACTGTAGCAAAATCCTTCAGACTTTTTTAATTACCTACCTATGCACATATAATCTGCAGAATTAATAATACAAATCCCAATATTTGGTAGTCTGTTATACAAGGTAAGTGCCATTTGACAATAGTTTTTCATGCTACTAGTCCAGATGACCACCCACAATTTGGCCCTGTCACCACCAAGGTTGGTCCATATTTGCAAACTGTAGCTCCCACAGCAAATATTAGTTGATATCGTTCATATACATATCCTGGAGATACAAGTATAATGAATTTTCCCTGTGTATGGAGCAACATTTGTTCTGCAGCCTTGAAAACCATTCACATTCTACTGACTTTCAAAAGGCATTTTGTTAGTGATGCTCATCTTTATCCTTCCACAGCAGTGTTAAGTCAAGATATCTATCTCAGTACTTGCTGCATCCTCTGTTTATGTGTCAAGCTCCAATGTGTGTAAGGGGCATGAACAGCATCAGATGTTGATGACTACAGCGGAAGACACACAAATGCTGCACATACATGGGCCAGCATTATCAGCACCTGACACAATTTCAAAGGAGCCTCAATGTTGGTCTTTGATTGGCCAACTGGTCAAATTGTGCAATGTTCACATTTGTAGGATATTCAGATGTGACAATGGCCTGATGTTGGACTGCATGGGAATGTGGGGGTAGGCATACTTGTCATAAAGGTTCCAGTCAACCAAATCTGATAACCAGAAGTGAGGACTGCCCTTTTGTGCACCATCCTCATAATAACCCCTTCCCACGTCTGTGCCTGCCATCTGGGAACAACTAAGGGACTTCCTGTAACATTTAGTGTCATTCCATATTCCCAGAATGAGATTTTCACTCTGCAGCGGAGTGTGTGCTGATATGATACTTCCTGGCAGATTAAAACTGTGTGCCCGACCGAGACTCAAACTCGGGACCTTTGCCTTTCGCAGGCAAGTGCTCTATCATCTGAGCTACTGAAGCACGACTCACGCCCGGTACTCACAGCTTTAGTTCTGCCAGTATCTTGTCTCCTCCCTTCCTAACTTTACAGAAGCTCTCCTCACTTCGCAGGAGAGTTCAAGTCTCGGTCGGGCACACAGTTTTAATCTGCCAGGAAGTTTCATTCCATATTGTTGGCCAGAGAACAGCAGCCAGACTAGGGAATTACCATCTGATGAATAGGCCACTGTTAACATCAGTGCCTGTATTTGGCATGGTGCCATGACTGGGAAGCATAAACTGCTGATGAATGGCATCACAATGCATTCAGCAATGAATTGCAGTTCTGCTCAACCATGGATGACAATCGTTGGTGAACTGGTGATGACCTGGGGAGGGCTTCTACTCTTCCAATGCTTTGGAGAGGCACATTGGTGTTACTTCTTGACATCATGGTGTGAAAAGTCACTGAGTATGACTTCAGATTATGGCTGGTAGCAAGTGACAGATTTCTGATGACACAACAGTTTGTGATGTACATCTTGCATCATTACTGTTATATCTCATTGTAGTGCCATTTTTCAACAGGACAATGGTCACCCACATGTGATATATGTCCCTATGAACTCTCTGTGTGACACTGACTTCTGTGACCATCAAGTTCCCCAGATCTGTCCCTGACAGAAGGTGTCTAAGACCAGCTCAGATGTCAACTGCTTCCCACTGCCTATATCCAGAACTTTGTGGACCAGTTACAATAGTTGTGGACCAGCTTTCTTCAGAAAACTGTATATAGCTTTATGTAATCCTCTCAATTACAACAGAGCCGGTACACAGGCCAGAAGGGGTACAGCACTGTACTATAAAGTGAGCTCGTACTGCCAAGTTGTTTGTAAATTTGACTACACTTCGTGATTCTCAAATAGCAGGATATACTATCTCAAAACATAAAGTTTCATTTCATATCCTATTCTGCTTCTGGTTTCTTGACTTTTTTTCAGGCAGTGTATTTACATGTGCAGGCAGTATTTGAAGCAGATTATTCTCATACCCCTTTTTTGAAGAATGAGTAGCTTATCTAGATTAGCTTTGGTTGTTGCCCCCCAAATTTCAGTACCGTAGTTCAAGTGAGAGGAGAAAAGAGCATGGTACGCAGTCCTTAGGACTACAGTGTCTCTACAGAACTGGCTAATAGTACTGATTGCAAATATATTTTTTGACAACTTAGTTGCTAGGTAGTCAAAATGTGTGTCCCATTTCAGGTTGCTTTGGATTGTTACACCAAGGAATTGTACACTAGAATCTTTCTTTACCAATTTGTTACCAATGTATAAATTAATTTCATTATTCAAACTACTTTTGTTAAACTCCATCAAACTTGTTTTACTGGTGCTTTCATTTAAGTGGCGTTCATTAAAAAACTGAACAATTTCTTTTGTCACATTATTGCACTCAGCCTCTAGTTCATTACATGATTCCTTTTTACACACAATGGACATGTCATCGGCATACAGAACAATTTTGCAGTTTATAGTACAGTATTTAATATCATTTACATAGATCAAGAACAGAAGGGGGCCCAACACCGAGCCCTGGGGCACGCTATATTTTATGCAAGAGATCTCTGATTTGTAGACACCACTTTTCATTTTAAGTAGAAGAAACTGTTTTCTGTTGATCATAGAACACTTTATTAGGCCATAAGCAGCGCCTCTAATGTCCATATTCCATAGTTTGTCTAATAGGATATCAACATTCACACAATCAAAATCTTTTTTCAGGGCTAGGTATACACCTGCCACATGTTCCTTGCTTTCGATGCCCCCTAACACTTCTTCAATTAGTTGAGCACCTGCAATGACAGTTGATTTACCTTTTAGGAATCCATCTTGATTTTTGAACATCAGGTTGTGTTTGTTAAGAAAGTTTATAAACCTGTTATATATAACTTTCTCAACTATTTTGGAAAAGACAGGAAGCATTGAGACTGATCTGTAATTTTCTATTTTGTTGTTGTCACCTTTCTTAAAAATGGGTGTTACCTGTGCTATTTTTAGTCTGTCTGGAAAGGTACTTGATTCTGTTATATTGTTGACTGCTGCAGACAGAGGTACAGAGACATTTTGGCTACCAGCTTTTAAAACATTAATATTTAACCCATCATGCCCAGCTGAATTAGAGGGCTTTAGAGAGCTAATGATGCCCATTATTTCTGCACAGTTTGTTGGGGCTAGATATATACTATGGTCTCATGTATTACCTTTAAAACTGTAGTGTATGTTTTTATGTTTTGTCAATTATGGCTTCCCCTACGGAAGAAAAATATTCATTAAAAATATTTACAATTTCCAGTTGGTATTTTATGACTATGCCATTGTGGTTAATAGTAAAGTCCATACAGGATATGTCATGCAGCTGTTTATGACTGCCCAGATGCCAGCAGTTGCATTGTGTGGGTTTTGAAGCTTATTTGTTCCTGGTCTATGTGAGTAAGTCCTTGTAGTGTGCTTGATATATTTTGGATGCTTCCTTTAGCTCAAGACTCTCTCTATTATTCAGCATTGCACTATGGAGTAGTTTCAATTCTTCCCTCGCTTCAGTGAAATTACTATTTACCCAACTATTTTTTAATATTTTTTTGTCTCTTTTTTGTGATTACAACTGGGCATGTGGTATCAAAGCAATAATAGAATAATCTGTGGAGCAAAATATAGGGAATCTTGTCGCAAATGTTTCCAAAAACATAGGTGTTAACTGTTATAAACACCTACATTCTAAAAACCATATTGCTTGTGAAAAGACTGCGCCCAAACACTTATTCAGATTTCCACCTGTACAATACTAGAAATAAAGAAAGATTTTACATTGGCAGCCACAGAACAGCACTTTATGTAAAGGGGCCTCAGTACACAGGTATAAAATTAGCTAATGCACTGCCTAGTGTAGTCATGGCTCTTCCTACAATTAAACTGAAACATCAGCTTAAGAGATTTTTAGTAAAACACCCTTTTTACACATTAGAAGAGTACCATACTTATATGAAGAACAACAAATGCTTTGTGAAATTTTGTGAATAGAAATCAGTAAACATCTTATTGTAATTTTTTTTGTAAATTAATGATATATTCAGAAGAATGTGGCTTGTGTATTGTACAAATAACTTTAATCACTGCTGTTTCTTTGTACATGTGCAGTGTACCACTCGATGTTGAATAAAGCTATTATTATTATTATTATTATTATTATTATTACCACCTTGGGACTGTTGTATTAATACCTCCCTTTTAGAACTGACAAGGGAATGGTTGAATCCACATGTTGAAACTGCCATGGAATTATTTCCATGGGAAGACTGCAACAAAACAAATGCCCTTTCAAAATTTCAGGTGCTAATACAGTCTGCAAATATGTCAAAAAATTACTGAAAATTGCCAATTTCATTGCACACCAGGTGGCTGGAGAAATGAAAACCCCCCATGGTACTGGAGCAGATGGTAAATGTGCAAATGGTTGGTTCCTCATCGTTGACTGACAGCTAACATCATATAATAGAATTGTATTTGGAAAGTGAAGTTCAATTTTCATTGATATTTTCTCAGACAAAATTGTTGACAATTATGATTCTATTAATTATCATTTCATTTAGTATGCCATTCCATAGGACCTATGAAGACTAAATTACATTTATATGGATGCATGGTGTTTGTTCTTTTATGGCAGAGTGGTTAACTCACCTGCCTGGTAGGCAGGAGGCTGTAGGTTAAAATCCTGGTCCAGTAGACATTTTCACTCATTGCTGCTGATTCCTTGTAATGTCCTGATGCAGCTGACATCAGTAATCCCTTCCCTTCCTTTCCGTTTCCACCCACCTCTGCCTTCAATTTATACTAAATCACAACTGCCATCTGCACATAAGCAGTTGAATAGTCATCCTTTATGTGTTCCATATGCTAATGCTATGGGGAAAACCATAATACATGGTACAATGGGAAATACCCTTTTCCTTGGTCTTCACAGTAGTTTGTGAAGTGTGTGTAGATGTACATCTCAACAACAATAGTTACCAATTCCTTTTGCAGTATCAATAAGCACTAACAGTGGAGATAAAACTGAATTAACATTCATTTTGTTTTCCATGTATGTGTGTGTCTGTGTGTGTGTGCGCGTGTTCGCATGTGCGAATGTGTGTGAGTGTATGAGGTTGTGTATTACCACACTTCTGCAATTATTTGGAATTCAATTAACATTCCCAAACATTCAAAAATGAAATGTAAGTAATATGGAATGCAATCAACATCATATAATTCTGCTAAACACTACACCTGTGTGATTTTATAGTTAACTTCTTCAATATTCATTAAAATGGTGTTACCATTTCAATAATAACTGTAGCAACATTAGAAGAAATAGAAACTAGCTCTGATGATTCAGGGCATTGTCGTTTGAGTGAGGAGTCCAGAACAGGAATACCTTCTAGCCCACAAATATGTTTTCAGTGATAAGAAAACAACTGTTAATTTTTGGTTAATTCTGAATAAAAATTGTGCAAATGGAAGGTAGAATTACAAGAAAGAAATAGGCAATAAAATGATATTCAGGAATGTGTGAAATAAAAGCTATTCAAAAGTTTTGGAACTGCACAAAAAAAAACACTGTTTACCCACAAAAATTTTGAAATGAACTCACCAAAATCTGGAAAAATAGGAAAGAGGTATTTCTAACATTTCACTTAAAATGTCTTTTTTCTGAGTGCCACAAATAATTCATTGCTTGTGCATTTTCAACTTTGTATGATGTAATGAATAATCAATTAAATTTTGGGCATGCATCCACACAAATATTATTTCTTCAATTGATATTTCAGTTATGCTTTATCCAGTGAATGCTTTTGCCACAGGTGGCACATGTGGAAGTGTATCTCTTTGCTGCCGACCAGCATCTGTGATTTTGTTGTAGTTTATGCAGGATAATGCAGCTAAATGACAGGTAACATGATATAAGGAACAAAATAAACTTATGCTTTATTTGTACAACATATATTAATACATCTGACTACAAAATTATATTATGTTGCCCCATCAACAAACATGGAACATATATATTCCATAGAGTCTTACTCACTCTGCATACGATATCTTGTGCACCACTATGTGTGCTGGAAAATTTTTGTTCACATATCCCCAACATTCCCCCTTGAACAAATATTTTTCAGATACTTAACACTATACATCCCAGGTTAAACCATAATGTTTCACCTGCTTCTGAAATTTGTCCTTACTGAGAAGCTTGGTTCTTACACTGCAAGTTTAATAGCTCCCATATTGTCACAAAATACCACAGTTGGCTTTAATGTTGGAGGAGATTCTATTTCACTCATCAGTGTATGGATCCAATGAGCTTCTTGGATAGTGGAGGGCAAGGCCATGTATTCAGCTTCTACAGTACTCAAAGCAACAGTTCTTTGTATCTTACAAGACCATGATATCAATCCTCCCATTAGTCTAAAACAACTTCTAGTGATGGAGTATCTGCTTTCCAACTCATTTGCCCAGTCTGCATCACTGTATCCTTCCAAATTTACATTTCCAATTTTAGAATATTTTTGCTGAAAATCAGCAGTTCCATTTAAATATCTGAATATTCTCTTGACTGCCATCCAGTGCTTTCCTCTCAGGTCACTGCAAAACTTGCTTACTGCATTTGTGGCAAATGCAATGTCTGGTCTGGAAGTCTGTGCTAAGTACAGTAGACTTCCTACATCTTCCAAATAGGGTACACTTTCCTTACATTTCTTGTCATCATCAGTTATTAGCAGTTTTGCCTTGTTTTCCATAGGAGTAGAAACAGGTTTACAATTTCCCATACTGAACTTTTCTAAGATCTTCCTTGTATAGAGAGATTACAGAGATTGATCAATCCATAATTCTTCTCTGTTGGCACTTCTTAGAATCTCCATGCCTAAGTATTGATTAATTTCCCCTAAATCATGCATATTAAATTCTGACTGTAACTGTTCTTTACTGCCAGACCTAAAGGGTATCTTAATGATGAATACTTCACCAGTGGTAAGAAAGTTTCATTGTAATCTATTCCTTCATTCTGGGAATATCCTTTAACTACCAATCTGGCTTTGAATTTTGGTATCGCACTCTCAGGATTTTTAATACTAAACACCCATCTTGTTCTTAGTGGCTTTTTTTTTCAGACATGTCAACCCATTCATATGTATCATTATCTACAAAAGATTGCAACTCCTTTTCAATAGCATTTTTCCAGTCTTGAGCATTTGAATTTGCTAAAGCTTCATCAACTGTGACTGGTTCATTGTTGATTGTTTGGGCAGCATACATTTCATAATCTGGATATTCTTTTGGTTTTGCTATACGTGAAGACCACCTTAAACTGACTTCCTCTGTTGAATCTTCTTCCTCAATTTGATTCCCAGGTAGTATATCAGCTTCCTCTTTATTCTTGTCTTCCTATGTTTCATTTTCCATCTCTGTTTCAGCACTATCACACATTATGCTTGGTTGCGATATTGTGTCATTTTGACTACTTGCCTTTATTTTACGCCTATAATACTCCAAAAATACTACATCTCTACTGATTATTATCTTCTTATTTACAGGGTTACAAAATGTGTAGCCTTTTGAATTCTCACAGTAGCTAACAAAAATACATTTTTGAGATTTTGCATCCCACTTTCCTCTTAATGGTTTTGAAATCTGAACTGTGGCTTCAAATCCAAAGACTTGTCAGTGCTTTAGATCCAGTTTCTTCCCAGTCCATACTTCATAAGGTGTCTTGTGTCTCAGCTTTGATAGGTGATCTGTTAATTAAATACACTACTGTTGACGCAGCCTCTGCCCAAAAACTCTTAGGTAGTTCAGTATCGCTTAACATACTTCTTGCCTTTTCTACAATGGTTCTGTTGGCTCATTCTGCAACTCCACCGTGAGAAGGACTGTAGTGAATGGTAGTCTGATGCCTAATATGCATTCCATTCAACTGTTCCTTAAACCATCTGTTTACATATTCTGATCCATTGTCTGATCTAATGTTTTTAATTTTCTTCCCAGTCTGCTTTTGACCATTTTGCAATAAACGACAAATACATAATTCACTTGATCCTTGCTACTTATAAAATAAACATGCATGTACCTTGAAAAATCATCTATGAATGTCAGGAAATAGAAGCTACCTCCTAAGGATTCATTCTCCATAGGTCCACAGAGATCTGAGTGTATGAGTTGCAAGACTTCAGTAGATCTGCTCTGATTCAATTTAAATGGTAATCTAGCCTGCTTCCCTTGCAATTCCTATTCAAATGTCCACGTCTCCTATGCCAAAAGAAACCTTTTGCAGCATAAACAGAGTGATTTCGTGTTTCAGCAGTATTTTGAACTGTATTCACTTTGTAAACACCTCGTACATTACTTGCAGTAGCTACAATATCACCACAAGAGTCTATCACTTTGGCTTCCTCTATATCAAAGATAACTTTATTACCCTTCTTTACTATTTCGCTTACTGACAACAAATTAGTTGCAATATTCTTTACATTCTTTACATAATGTACATCATGAGCAGTAACAATTTCCTTTTCCCCATTCAGAAGCAAATTAAGATCCACTCTTCCTGCAAGTTTACACCTTAAATTAGATTCGTCAACTGTAGAAATTCCAATGTCAGTCCTTGAGTGAACACTATACAAACCAGATGGAGCTTTGGTAATGTGCACAGATGATCCTGAATCTAGGAACCATTCTGCATGATCATCACTCGCTTCATTAAAAGAGTAAAAAACAGAAAATGCCTTAGCTTTATTGGTGGTCTTTCTCTCAGGACTACTGGAATTAACATGCTTCTTTTCTTTTATACTTAACTTTTTGTTACACTTTGAAGCAATATGTCCAATTTTCTGGCATCTGAAACATCTTATTGGCTTCTCTTCTTGTACTTAGAGTATAAAGCCGACGCCATTTCTTTTTCTGAAGAATTAGAATCTGATTCATTCTTCACATCCTGTAGAACCTATACTTTAACACTATCCGCTGTAATGGATATTCCTGAAATTTCCAAACCCATAATCATTGGTGAATATTTCTCTGGTAGTCCAGCTAACAATAAAATTCCAATCCATTCATCCCCAATTTCAAAACCAATATTCCTCAGACGATTGGAGATTGAAATTATTTTATTCACATATTCATCAACTCTTTTACAATTATTCAATCTTGTAGTTATCAGCTCACAAAGTAATCCTACTTTTCTGGTTAAACCACCATCTTCAAATGCTTTTTTCAGTTTGTCCCATACCTCTTTTTCTGACAAAGGCTTTTCTATGTGAACATAATTCATTGGATCAATCAAAAGGACTAGTTATGATTTTGCCTTCCGATCTTTAGTAGCAAAACTTGATTCCATAGGTGCCAATTTACCATTTACGATGTCCCATAAGTCATCCAAGTGCAAATATTCCTCAACGGCAAATTTCCAGGTCGGTAATTTTCAGGCCCTACAAGCCGCTCCATTTGC
The DNA here is from genome assembly GCF_023897955.1 of Schistocerca gregaria. Taxonomy (NCBI): domain Eukaryota; kingdom Metazoa; phylum Arthropoda; class Insecta; order Orthoptera; family Acrididae; genus Schistocerca; species Schistocerca gregaria. The sequence goes on along the minus strand of NC_064925.1, from coordinate 307,115,192 downwards.
GGTGTCTGTGTTATACTCATTTTACAGTTATTTTCTACTTCATATAGCATACACAGTCCAAGTTTATATGAACTTCTGCACACCTTTTATGCAAATGCACGTCACCTTCAAGCTTATTATTTCGCTTTAATACAGTACCTGGGCCCATAACCTGTTGTAGTTTATGCAGATTAACACAGCTAAATGACAGGTAACACGATTTAAGGGAAAAAATAAACTTATGCTTTATTTGCATAACACATATTAATACATCTGACTACCAAATTATATTACGTTGCCCCACCAACAAACATGGAACATATATATTCCATAGAGTCTTATACACTCTGCACATCATATCTTGTGCACCACTATGCATACTGGAAAATGTTTGTTCACATATCCCCAACAGATTTGCATCAACAGTACTGTCACAGTGAAGCATATAAGACTGTGCTTGCTTTCTCATCATCAGTCTAATGACTCATGATTTGGATGGCTGGATGATACGCAATCAAACTATCAGTCGAAGAAGTAGTATTTGTTAGGCAACATGCCCAAAATATAATGGAGAATTCATTGCTTTTTCAGGATGAAGGCAAGGGGACTGCTGGCATAATGTGAGTTTCTCCTACAACAACTAAGGTGATTAGAAAGTTGTTGGATAATATAACTTCTAATTCACAATTTCATTTCAGGTATAACAGCAGTAGAGAATTCTTAAACTTCAGCCATTTATTGCATTATCAGTCTACACTGCCAATTTTACATACTTTATCAATTATGCCTGGTACACAGCACTATCAACAGAACATAGTTAGGACCATTTCTTACTCTGTCCAAAGTTTGTCTAAGTAAAACTAGTAATTACTGTGAAATGTCTAAATACATTAACTTTTTTTCTGTTAGGTGTGTCTGGTATGGAAAATGATTGTTTTGTCACTCAACCAACATACATTATGCATTTTTGAACCTTCTATAAAAAAGGAACTGGTACATTGTGAGTAAAAATGTTGTTGTTGTGATCTTCAGTCTGAAGACTGGTTTGATGCAGCTCTCCATGCTACTCTACCCTGCTCAAGACTCATCAACTCCGAGTAACTACTGCAATCTACAATATTCTGAATCTGCTTACTGTATGCATTTTACACCCCATGCTTAGCTCCAGTATTAATTGGTGATCCTTTGAAGCATCAGAATGTGTTCTACCAACTGATCCCTTCTTCTAGTCAGGTTGTACCACCAACTTCTGTTCTCTCCAATCCTACTCAGTACCTCCTCATTAGTTACATGATCTGTCCATCTAATTTTCAACATTATTCTGTAGCACCACATTTTAAAAGCTTCCATTCTCTTCTTGTCAAAAACATTTATCGTCCATGTTTCACTTCTATACATAGTCACACTCCACAGAAACACTTTCAGAAAGAACTCCGTGACACTTAAATCTATACTCAACGTTAGCAAATTTCTCTTCTTCACAAACACATTTCTTGCCGTTGCCAGTCTACATCCTTTATCCCTCCTACTTTGACCATCATGTGCTCTTTTGCTTCCCAAATAGCAAACCTCATCTGCTACTTTAAGTTTCTCACTTCCTAATCTAATTCCCTCAGCATCACCCAACTTAATTTGCCTTCATTCTGTTACCCTCATTTTTCTTTGGTTGATGTTCATTATATATCCTCCTTTCAACACACTTCTCATTCCATTCAATTGCTCTGCCAAGTCCTTTTCTGTCTCAGACAGAATTACAATGTCATCAGCAAATTTCAAATTTTTTAGTTCTTCTCCCTGGACTTAAATTCCTACTCCAAATTTTTCTTCTGTTTCCTTTACTGCTTGCTCAATATACAGATTGAACAACATTGGGAATAGGTTACAATTCCGTCTCACTCCCTTCTCAACCACTGTTTTCATTTTGTGCCCCTCGAGTCTTATAACTGCCATCTGGTTTCTGTACAGATTGTAAATAGCATTTCACTCCCTGTATTTTACTCCTGTCATCTTTAGAGTTTGAAAGAGAGTGTTCCAGTTGACATTGTTAAAAGCTTTCTCTAAGACTAAAAATACTAGAAATGCAGGTTTTCCTTTACTTAACTTATGTTGTCACAAGCATTCTCTAAGTCTAAAAATGCTAGAAATGTAGCTTTGTCTTTCCTTAACATATCATCTACAATAAGTTGTAGGGTCAGTATTGTTTTGCTTGTTCCTGCATTTCTCTGAAATTCAAATTGGCCTTCACTGAGGTCGACTTCTACCAGTTTTTCCATTCTCCTGTTAGTATTTTGTAACTGTGACTTATTAAACTGATAGTTTGGTTATTTTCATATTTTGTAACTGTGACTTATTAAACTGATAGTTTGGTTATTTTCACATCTGTCAGCACCTTCCTTTGGAATTGAAGTCTGAGGGTATTTTGCCTGTCTCAAACACCTTGCTCACAGGATGGTACAGTTTTGCCACAGCTGGCTCTCCCAAGGCTATCGGTAGCTCTGAAGCAATGTTGTCTAGTCCTGGGGCATTGATTTGACATACGTCTTTCAGTGTTTTATCAAATTCTTCACACAGTATCTTATCTCACTTCTCATCTTCATTTAAATCCTCTCCCATTTCCATAATACTGCCCTCAAGTACATCTCCCTTGTATAGACCCTCTATATACTCCTTCCATCTTTCTGATTTCCCTTCTTTGCTTAGGACTGGTTTCCTGTTTGAGCTCTTTATATTCACAGAGATGTTTCTCTTTTCTCCAAAGGTCTCATTACTTTTCTTGTAGGCAGCATCTACCTTATCCCTAGTGATATATGCTTCAACATTCATACATTTGTCCTCTAGCCATTCCTACTTAGCAATTTTGCACTACCTGTTGATCTCATTTTCTAGATGTTTGTATTCCCTTTCACCTGCTCATTTATTGCATTTTATATTTTCTTCTTTCATCAGTTAAATTCAATATTTTTTTGTGTGGTCCTCTGCTGCCATCACTATTTCATCTCTCAAAGCAACCCATTCTTCTTCTACTGTATTCCTTCCACCCATCCTTGTCAGTCATTCCCTAATGCTCCCTCTGAAACTCTCTGGTTCTTTCAGTTTATCCAGGTCTCATCTCCTTAAATTCCCACCTTTTGCAGTTGCTTCAGCTTTAATCTGCAGTTCATAACCAACAAATTGTGATCAGAGCCCACATATTACCCTAGAAATGTCGTACAATTTAAGTTCTGGGACCAAAATCTCTGTCTTACCATTATATAACCAATCTGAAATCTTCCAGTATCACCAGGTCTCTTGCACATATGTAACCTTCTTTCAACCAAGTGTCAACTATGATTAAATTATGCTCTGTGCAAAATTCCACCACATGTCTTCCTCTTTCATTCCTTTCCCTGAGTTCATATTCAGCTACTACTTTTCCTTCTCTACTTTCTCTTACAGTCGAATTCCAGTCTCCCATGGCTATTAAATTTTCATATTCTTTAACTATCTGAATAATTTCTTTTATCTCATCATCTGCAGAGCTAATTGGAATATAAGTTGTTCTATTGTGGTGAGTGTGGGCTTAGTGTCTATCTTGGTTACAATAATGCATTCACTATACCATTCATGGTAGCTTACCCATGTTCCTACACTACGTGATCAAAAGTTTCCAGACACCTGGCTGAAAATGACTTAGAAGTTTGTGGCACTTTACATTGGTAATGCTGGAATTCAGTATGCTGTTGGGCCACACTTAGCCTTAATGACAGCTTCCATTCCTGCAGGCATACATTCAGTCAGGTGCTGGAATGTTTCTTGGGGAATGGCAGACCTGTCTTCATGGTGTGCTGCACTGAGGAGAGGTATCGCCATCGATCATTGAGGCCTAACATGAAGTCGGCATTCCAAAACATCCCAAAGGTGTTCTATAGGATTCAGGTCAGGAATCTGTGCAGGCTAATTTATTACGAGATGTTACTGTATTGTAACCACTCCGCCAGAGGCCATGCATTATGAACATGTGACTGATTGTGTTGAAAGATGCAATGTCCATCCCTGAATTGCTCTTCAACAATTGGAAGCAAGAAGGTGTTTATAACATCAATATAGGCCTGTGCTGTGATAATGCCACACAAAACAACAAGGGGTGCAAACCCCCTCCATGATAAACATGACCACACCATAACACCACGACCTCCAAATTTTACTGTTGGCACTAAACACTCTGGCAGATGATGTTCACCAGACATTTGCCATACCCACACCATGCCATCAGATCACCACATTGGGTACCATGATTCACCACTTCACACAATGTTTTTTCACTGTTCAGTTGTCCAATGTTTACTCTCCTTACACCAAGCGAGGCATCGTTTGGCATTTATCGGCCTGTATGCTTTCATGCTGTACATGTCCCTTCACATTTCCACTTCACTATCACACCAGAAACAGTGGACCTAGGGATGTTTAGGAGTGTGGAAATCTCATGTACAGACATATGACACAAGTGACACCCCATCACCTGACGGCGTTCAAAGTCCGTGAGTTATGCGGAGCACCCCATTATGCTCTCTCATGATGTCTAATGGCTCTGAGGTTACTGATATGGAGTACCTGGCTGTAGGTGGCAGCACAATGCATTTCACACGAAAAATGTATGTTTTTGTTGGTGTCCATATAATTGTGATCACATAGTTATTTTGTTATTAATTATTAAACCTACTCCTGCAGTGCCCATATTTGATTTTGTGTTTATAATCCTGTATTCACCTGACCAAAAGTCCTGTTCCTCTTGCCACCAAACTTTACCAATTCCCATTATATCTAACTTTAACCTATCCATTTCCCTTTGTAAACTTTCGAATATACCTGCCCGATTAGGGGAGCTTAAATTCCAAACTCCGATCCTTAGAATGCCAGTTTTGTTTCTCCTGATAGCAGTGTACTTCTGATGTAGTCCCTCTCCAAAGATATTTTACCCAAGAGGATACCATTATCATTTAACCACAGAGTAGAGTTGAAAGTCTTCAGGAAAAATTATAGCTGTAGTCTCTTCTTCCTTTCAGCTGCTCACAGTACCAATACAGCAAGGCTAAATTGGCTGATGTTACAAGGCCATCCAGACTGTTGCCCCTGCAACTACTGAAAAGGCTGCTGCCCCTCTTCATGAACCATGCATTTGTCTGGCCTCTCAACAGATACCCATCCATTGTGAGTAAAAATTTCCAGAATTAAATGCAATCATAAGAACTGCACTACAAATTGTAATAAAACAATGCAGGTATGTGTACTATTCCATTCCAATGTACTTCATTTCTACTTAAAGTGTTAAAGATGTCTACAATCTGATATCACAACTTGCCATGAGTTTTGTTCTTGATTAGTCACCTTCGTGAGAACTACATTTGCAACAATTTAGGTGTTCATGTGAACACAAAGTTAAAAAGAAAATTAATGGTATGTGATATTTTTGGTATGCTGTAAGTGGTTGGAAATTCATTGTGGCTCCCACACTATGCTGTATTACAGTCTCATCACAGCTGCTTACACCCATTTGCTGATTTGCATGCTAGGAGGGAAGGGCTGTGCAAACCACTATTATACGTGGTTCTTCACTATCCTTATAAACACATCTATTGTCCATCTTTGCAGTTTAAATTCTGTCAATATATTCCTGTTAGTATATTCTTGCTGCATCAAAATTTTCAGGGCAGGTTTCAGCATGTCAGGTTGAACCATTTCCTTGTGAGGCTAATTATGTAGCTAACACTGAAAACTGTATTGATCTAAAAGTTCAGTTAGTCCACTGTAAGAATTATTTGGTAGTCTTCAATTGCAAACTTTTTCCCTCTCCCTAGTAAACACAGGATGATTCTTACTCCTCTCCAGATGGTTTTCGCAGCAACTGATGCAAAGTGGAGAACAGGAGCTTAGAATACCCGGCTTTTGAACAGCTGGTTTACAATTCCACAAGTTGCTTTGATTGTGCCTGGACAGTTAACAATTGTTAGAAATACTTGGAATTCAGTGTAAAGGATGGTATATTGAGGCAGATCAATTCACTGATGTAAAGTACTCTTGAGAGGTGCTGGATGGTCAAAGATAGTAATGTTGTGAAGGGAATGAGGAGAAGAAAAATCTCTCACAAATATGTAACCAGATATTCACCTAATGGAGTATGGAGTATCATCAAAGAGCAAAGTTTTGATTTATGGACAGATTTATAGAGTTAGTTTTTAGCACAGACAGTTATTTTGCAAGGTCTTAATACCCAGTTGTAATATGTTATTTAATCATAGGTGCCATTTACTTCTTCCCTGTTTAAACAATGGATCTGTCTACTTCAATAATAACTTATTGTTTCCATTCAGTCAAGAATGTGTATATGAAAAAATAATTCAACCTCTTGATTTCAGATAGTTTATTCTTCACTTTCTTTGGTATATCTCTTTACAAAAATGTTTGAATTATATTTTGACCTGACATCTGCTATACAGGGTGTATAAAAACATGTGTCAGAAACCTTAGAGATTTATTCTTGAGACAAAAATATTACGAAAGGATCATATGAACATTGGTTTGAATATTCTTCACTATGGAGATATGAAAGGATTTAATATTCAAGTAACAATAATAATACACATTTACATAAATAGAAATTAATTATCTAAATACAGAGAAATTGCTTGAAGTGACCACCTTATGCTTCCGTGGGTCTCCTGTGCCTGTGTCCATATTTTGCCATACACTGTGGAAAACTCCTGGTGTGTTGTGTATTTGGTCACATCTATTTCGGGTATGCCCCTTAGAACATCAACACTGGATATTAGAGTTGAATGTACCAAGTATTTTAAAAGCCCCCAAATAATAAATGATTGGATTACAATCTGGCAATCAGGCAGGCCACGAAATGGACCTCCCCTCAACCAACCCACTTGTTCGGAATGTTGTTATCAAGTTACTGACAAAAAAGAAAAAAATAATAAAAAAATGATATGACTAACAGTAAAGAATAAAGTGAGCAAAAAGGCAAATTTGAGATAAATTACACGACCAGGAGTCACTACAAGGAATTCCTTTCATTCCTCCCTGACCAAGGATTTTTGGACTCATGTTCATGTGAAAATTTTGCAATGTTTTAAAATCAAGAATAAATCCTTAAAGTTGTTATATATCCTGCATTTTTATATTTGAGTTATCAAATACTTGTTATTTACTTATATGCACTTCTGTTGCCCATTTGCCTCCACCTATACATTACAGCCTTTTTTCAGATGCTGATAATCCTTCCTGATTGTTGTGTTCCCCATTCTTCCTCTGCACTGTATGTATATGGGACAGTTCAAACTACGTCTTTTAATATGGCTTTAAAACTATCTTCTGGTGAATTTTTTTTATCAGTAAATGAAAGAATAGATGTATTTTCCTAAACTAGTGCTATACACATACCTGGAGAGCGTAACTGACAGATAATCCCACGATACCAGCATTTATGGACTCATGGCCCACTACTGCAAACAGTGATGAAAATAGAATTATTAAATTTCCAATCATCTCTAATCTGACTGCAAGCCATCTGGAATGACACAGAAAATCTTTTACTCAGGATTAAAACCATATATAGGGAAGCAAGAGAAAAATCAAACAGCAATCATATTGTTTCACTAACGGACATGACAAAGCAAGATTTCCATAATACGAAATTTTGATCTTTCACAATAAGGACATACTACAAATAAAAGATGCTGATGTGTGTAAAATGTAATGAATACCTACGTAAATCAGAGACCAATTTTCCAGTCATATGCTCAAATATACCAGTATCATTCAATAAATAATGCGCCACAACTTTTTTTTTTCAAAACTTATTTATCCTGAAGAGTTAGAATATGGCGACAATATCAAGCAACATGACTTTACATGTGATATTTATCTTTTTTAGTCTCAGTAATGTCCTATGGCCTTACACCAGCTTTGTGGAAGAGCATGTTCTTTTTCCTGTTGGTGAAAGCTCTTGCAGTGTGCTCACAGTCAAGAGTCACTGCATGATTTACATTATCATCTTTAAAGTATGTGACTCATAAAGAATCTTTATGTGGCCTAAACACATGGAAGTTTGAGGGTGGAAGATATGGGAAATAGGGTGGATGAGACATTGATGTCCAACACAATTCGGTGATATTTTCATGTGATCTGTGATGTGTGTGGGCAAGCATTATGTTTGAACAAGCTTTCCTTTGGATTCTTGTGAAATCAAAAACATTGGAAATTGTTGTTGATATCTCATATGCCTCTGAGTAAATGGTGGATGATTTTGGTAACACAGCCACAAGAATGACACCATCACTAACCCAAAAGACTGTCATTACAGTTTTGCCAGCAGAGGCAGATGCCTTGATTTTTTTCTTTTTATATAATTGCAGATAGTGTCCCTCCACTGACTGCCTTTTTGCTTTTGGCTCAAAGAGATGCACCCAGTTTCCATAATCTGTAATGATCTGTGACAGAAAGACCTCTCCATTTGCCTCAAACTGCTCTAAGATTTAAGACAAAATGGCATTTATTTGAATGTTGTGATTTGTTGTGAGCATTGATGGGGGCCACCTTAAGCACACCTCTTAATATCCAAGAATCACAATCAGTGAATATTCATTACCAATGCTCCCTGATAAATGTAGAACTCACTGTCAAGTTGGAATGCTCTGGTCTGCACAATTAATGGCATTCACACGATTAATTATGTCGGTAGCAGTGGCTGTTATGGGATGTCTTGAAAGTGGCCAATTGTGGAGTCCATTTCTGCATTTCCTGACGCTTTATTTCTCTTTATCCATTACCAAACCGCACTGCATCATTACCATACACTACACACAAATGTTTATGGACATTCACCATGGTTTCTATTCCCAAAAACAAGAATTCAATTACAGGAATTAGTTTGTAATGAGTGTCTTGCATAGACTGCCATTTTGATGGTTCAGTATGCATCTGGAATTTGTTGGCATTGTTTGAAACTTTGCACACATGCAGAATAAATGTCAAATGTGAAGCAGAAAAATTATACCAACAGATATTTAAAAAAAAGAGTAGTCACTATTTATTTTTTAAGTGGTCACAATTTATTTAGTTTTTAAAAAAGGGGTCTCTAAAAGTATTTATTGAACGACTCTCATATATAATGGAAATCATTATTGTGGTTTACAGTAGGCATTCACAACATTTACTTCCCTTTCATGTGAAATTTTAATCTAAGATCCACAATAACAAATATAAACTGTATGGACACACTGGTATAAAAAGTAATATAAATGAAAGCATAACAATAGAGCATCCTGTGCAGAACAGAAAAAGTGGTATGCTTCTTCATCTTCTTCAGCAAATCCAGGATTAAGCCTTATTCACCTGTTCTTCCTCAGCATTCTCACACTCCTTCTTCCAATAGCATTGTATTCCATTGGTTGTTGGGGAGTTCTCTGAGATGAAATGTGCAATACATGCTCATTACACTCCTGCTTTTGTTGAATTACATTTTCAATTAATGTCTGTAGTCCCAGTTTTTCCCTTATTTCTACACTTCTTATTCTTTCTTCTCTTTTGCAACCTTTCACTAACCTAAGGAACTTCATTTCTGATGTTTCAAGTTGTCTTAGGTCTTTTGAGCTTAATGTCCAACTTTCTGCTCTGTACCGTACTGTGGATTATACCATGACTTAGTATAATTTCATTTTGGTATTTCTTCTAGTTTCATTCTTCCATGTTCTGCTTACTGTGCCACATACATGTTGATAGGTGTTAATTCTCTTCTTTATGTCTTTTTATTCTTCTAATATTATGTCAAATTCCTAAATACAGTGCTTTCAAATATCAGAGCATAGATTAAACAATATAAGCCTAAATTATTGACAACAAAAACAAAAACAATGACTTTTTTAGAATAGTGCCCTATTAGGACTAAGACAATGATTAATAACATATTAATAGAACAGGTATCCCGTCTCCAGTATTTAGGATGTGACATAGCAGTATTGGCAAAAACTATAACTTACCATATAGGACATATTTTGTGTGGTAAATAGGCACACAAACACTTACACTTCCCATCAGTGCTGAAGAAAATGTCATGATAATTTAAGGTAACCATTTCATGATGGCTATGTATAATTACACTGAGAACAGCAAGTGATGGTGAAAAATATGGTTTCTTGGGCAGACACAGACTTCAGTTTTTTAGTTTGCCTTATGAAGAGCTGCAACATGGCATACATAATTTTACTATGACTATGCAATGTCACATGTTTCCCATAAAGAAAACTCCAGTTTTACATTTCAGTATTGGATGAACTGAGATATAAACATAGACCCTTAAAGTGGTGATTGCACCTCTGGTAATATGTTAAATCATAGATTTGTATTATGTATTAAAGGTTCATCTGGAGCATTCCATTTCACTCATGCCATTCTCCAAAAACTACACACCTCTATCGCTCCTTGATATTCTTTCCCAAGTCACCCAAACAACTATAGTTAGCAAACCAGTTAGTGGACATCAGAAACGCACTTCATGATAACTTGTTGTTCTCTAACAATTCCACAATTTATCACTTATTCTATTCATAAAGCCAAGACATTCTCTGCAGGGGGCATGCATTTGAAACTCCACAGTAATTAGCCTTGAATGCATAATTACAGTTACTATTTTATCAGCGGCTTCTCTCACTAGGGGTAAGATAGATACTGCCTACAGGAAAATTAAAGAGGCCTTTGGAAAAAAGTGAACCACTTGTGTGAATATCAAGAGCTCAGATGGAAACCCAGTTCTAAGCAAAGAAGGGAGAGCAGAAAGGTGGAAGGAGTATATAGAGGGTCTATAAAAGAGCGATGTACTGGACGACAATATTATAGAAATGGAAGAGGATGTAGATGAAGATGAACTGGGAGATATGATACTATGTAAAGAGTTTGACAGAGCATTGAAAGACCTGAATCAAAAAAAGGCCCTGGGAGTAGACAACATTCCATTGGAACTACTGACAGCCTTGGGAGAGATCGTCCTGACAAAACTCTACCATCTGGTGAGCAAGATGTATGAGACAGGCGAAATTCCCTCAGACTTCAAGAAGAGTATAATAATTCCAATCCCAAAGAAAGCAGGTGTTGACAGATGTGAAAATTACCAAAATATCAGTTTAATAAGTCACAGCTGCAAAATACTAATGGCAGTTCTTTACAGACGAATGGAAAAACTGGTAGAAGCCAACCTTAGCGAAGATCAGTTTGGATTCCACAGAATTGTTGGAACTGACCCAAAGACTTATCTTTGAAAATACATTAAGGAAAGGCAAACCTATATTTCTAGCATTTGTAGACTTAGAGAAAGCTTTTGACAACGTTGACTGGAATACTCTCTTTCAAATTCTAAAGGTGGCAGGGGTAAAATACAGGGAGCGAAAGGCTACTTACAATTTGTACAGAAACCAGATGGCAGTTATAAGAGCCGAGGGGCATGAAAGGGAAGCAGCGGTTGGGAAGGGAGTAAGACAGGGTTGTAGCCTATCCCCAATGTTATTCAATCTGTATATTGAGCAAGCAGTAAAGGAAAGAAAAGAAAAATTCAGAGTAGGTATTAAAGTCCATGGAGAAGAAATAAAAACATTGAGGTTCGCCGATGATATTGTAATTCTGCCAGAGACAGCAAAGAACTTGGAAGAGCAGTTGCACGGAATGGACAGTGTCTTGAAAGGAGGATACAAGATGAACATCAACAAAAGCAAAATGAGGATAATAGAATGTAGTCGAATTAAGTCGGGTGATGCTGAGGGAATTATATTAGGAAATGAGACACTTAAAGTAGTAAAGGAGTTTTGCTATTTGGGGAGCAAAATAACTGTTGATAGTTGAAGTAGAGAGGATATAAAATGTAGACTGTCAATGGCAAGGAAAGCGTTTCTGAAGAAGAGAAATTTGTTAACATTGAGTATAGATTTAAGTGTCAGGAAGTCATTTCTGAAAGTATTTGTATGGAGTGTAGCCATGTATGGAAAAGAAACATGGACGATAAATAGTTTGGACAAGAAGAGAATAGAAGCTTTCAAAATGTGGTGCTACAGAAGAATACTGAAGATTAGATGGGTAGATCACATAAGTAATGAGGAGGTATTGAATAGAATTGGGGAGAAGAGGAGTTTGTGGCACAACTTGACAAGAAGAAGGGACCAGTTGGTAGGACATGTTCTGAGGCATCAAAGGATCACCAATTTAGTATTGGAGGGCAGCACATAGGGTAAAAATCGTAGAGGGAGACCAAGAGATGAATACACTAAGCAGATTCAGAAGGATGTAGGTTGCAGTAAGTACTGGGAGATGAAGAAGCTTGCACAGGATAGAGTAGCATGGATAGCTGCATCAAACCAGTCTCAGGACCGAAGACAACAACAACATTTTATCAGAAGCAGCTTCCCATGACAACTGAACTTGAGATTTCAGAATGCTTCATGAGCATAGAATATTGAACAGCAGTGCTTCTGAATTTTGTGTGTGAAAACTCACAAATATTTTTCAATAAAACAAATATTATTAATATTCTACATCTTTATTTCATGTCTACGTATTTGCAGTCCTCTGCCACTAGAGGGCTATGAATTGTAGTGTGTAACATGGTGGTGTGAGAAACAGCATGCTGTAATCAAGATTTGAATTCAAAGTGTTTGTCCACATATGGAGCATCATCTTATTCAACATAACAATGGTGGACCACCCACAAATGGTGCAACAACAGCAACAATCTGACACATTGGATTCACTCTCACTGTTCCTCCATACAGTCCTGATTTGGGCCCATCTGATTTTCATCTGTTTCCAAAACTTCAAGAACACCTTCAGGAACTTCACTTTGATGGTGATAAAATGGCACTAGCAGAGATTAGGTTGTGTCTCTGTCAAACATCCTAAGGTGACAGTATCAACAAACTGATCTTTTGTTGGGAGAAATGTGTTTGTCACCAGAGTGACTCTATTGAGAAATAAATGTGTAGACATGAATAATAAACATGTAGGATGTTAATAAAGTATGTTTTACTATAAACTCTCCATTATTCAAGGTAACTGGAGATTTGAAAAACATGGATAATTGAATTCCACAGATAATCCCCAATTAAAATACACTGTAATGGAGTAGGGTTGTTCGAAAACAAAAATTAATTACAATATCCTAATTGAAGTCATTAACTAATGTTTATAACAAATTCTACTTTAATCATCAGAGTGTGTGTGGAATTCAGTACTTACAATGAATAAAGTATAATCCAGTTTCACATTACCTTACACTACATTAAAACAATATAGAATGCAATTCTTGCAGTGTTTGACCAATACATTGTTTATTACAATTCTATTGTAATGTTAGATTATCACACACCTGCAACCACTCCCAGATTAATGGGAAATTTTCAGCAGGGAAAAAAATGGGAGAAATAGGTCATGGATAATCCACATAGTGGATAATCCATATGTGGGCAATTGAGAGTTACCTGTTAACAAAAAGCTTTAAGAGTTTTCACAGAAAAAAAATTGACGGTGTTGCTTTTCAGCATATGCTCATAATTATCATCAATTGTTTTAGGGTACTGATTTGCCTGAATGATCAAGGCAAATCATAAACACTGCAACACAAATCACCAGCCATCTCTCAATGAGTGGTGCCAGAGAGCTAGTAGGTCACAATAAATGTAGATGACAGGCAATGAGCCATAACTAGGACTGAAGTGCATATTTGCCCATATGTTTAAACAGTATTGGGCTCTCAACAGTGCAACTTTCAGAGCAGAATACCACAGAGCTTGAGTTTGGAAACCTCCACAAAGAAGAAATGGATGGAATCACATCAGTAGGAGCCTGTGTCTGTTGTTTCACTAGTGTGACAATTATAGGGAAAGTGTTATTCCCCTGTATGCATATTCACTGACATAAGCAAACCTGATAAAACATTAGTCATCCCATGAGAAATCACTCTTATACTCTGGAACACTGCCTCTAGCCATGATAATAGGGTCTGGTGAGAAGGAGAGTCCACAAGTTCATTCAGCTAAGCGGTATCCAGCTGAAGGCACTCACTGATTGGATCCTGTAGAGCTATCAAACTGCATGTACACTGACTGCTACAATTCATTCCATATTCAAAATGGACCCAGATATTCTCTATAACAAGAGTGGTTGATTTAGCAGGCAAGCTGAAGTACCAAAGTACGTCTGGATGTTTGTTTGATCAGGAATGTATGTGTGCAGCCCTGGGTACAGAGCTGATGCCACCCCTGAATACAGGAGTGACCAAAGCAAATCAGATAAAACATACACATCATGGTGACATACAAGGGCTATCAAGTAAGCAACAGACATTTTGAAATAAAAGATTAACATTATGGAAAAACCCAATTTTATTTTAAAGGTACACTCTTAAGCTATTTTTCTACATAACTACTATTCAAATTGAAGCATTTGTCATAGTATAGCATAAGTTTTTCAATATCAACTGTTTAAAAATCTGCCACCTGTAATTGCAACCACTGGTTTATAATTGCAAGCTGTTCGCCAGTAGTATCAAAGCATTATGTAGCAAGCCATGACTTCATTGCTGGGAAGAGGTGGCAATTGCTCAGCATCAAATCTGGACTGTAACATGGATAATCAAACACCTCCCAACCAAAACCTCCTAGGAGCTCTTGGATATGACTGTCCGTATGTGGACATGCATTGTTGTGAAAAAACAAAACTTTTATCTAAGTTTCTCCAATACTAGTTTTGTATTGCTAGTTTTATTTTGTCAGTGCTTGACACTGCCTCTCTGACTTAATTGTTGTGTGATGTTCAAGGAAGTCAATGAGAATCCAAAACACAGTAGTAGTGATCTTTCCTGCTGATAGCATTTGCAAACACTTCCTTGGTTTTTTGAGAGAATTTGAGTGTCCACATTCCATTGACTGCCTTTTTGTTTCACAACTGATATTCTTCAAGCAAGTTTCATCCCCAGTTATGATACAATTGATACCATTTACCATTTTTCTCATGATCTTCAAGAAAGGACAGTGCTGCAGCCTGTCTCCACTTTTTTGTGATCTTTTGTCAGTACTTTGGGAATCCACTAGCACAAAATTTGTGGTAATTAAGCTTTTCTGGCACTATTATATCCACCAAACTCTGTTAAATTTGTGGAAGATATTGTGAAAGTTTTGTAATCAAGAAACAACTATTTTCATGTATTTTGTTGTCGATTTGTGTCACTATTTCACAGTCACAGTGATAGGCCTACCACTGTGTCCCCATCATGAACATTATTATGGCCATTTTTAAAACCAATGCAGCAGCACTTCACTCAGTGTTTACTCATTAATCCTTTTCTTTACACATTGCAAAGGTTGCAATAAATGTCAGTTGCCAACAAAAACGTAATCACAGAATGCATCTCACAAGTGATGGGACTTTCTATTGCAGGACACATTTAAACGTGTCATGGTCAGCAAAGGAGCAGAGACACAGACCACTGCCACTGCTGGATGTGTACTTAGTGTAGGAATGTTATGACACCAAGATGGTGGCTGTAATCCTGCCCACTACCACAACAGACCCAAAACAGCTGTTATCATCTGGAGACCCCTTATATAAGATAGAGCAATACGTGGGGACTAGGAATTTTGAAATAATCATCTCAGTTCATGTTCATGATAACCTGAATGAGCAGACCCACGTCATTGTGCAAAAAATACCCTCAAAATATCATAGAATGCCACAGAACTACATACTCCACGCATTGAGGGTTAAAATCCCATTTGGGCTGTCAGTGCACTTGAAGCCTTACATCATTTGGAAAGATGTAAAATCATCACTAATCTGACTACACTACATGCCTTCAGTCAGCTATTATTAAGTTTCTGTGTTGTTTGCCCCACTGAAGATGTGCAGTTTTATGTGTGCTGTATGCAGTGGACTGTCATAACCCGATGTAGGTTGTGACATACTTACTCATATGCTCACACTCAAATTAGAGGTGATGCATGAATTTTGGTCATTTGGTTTGGGTACATGAGCAGCTGTATACAGGAGTGAAATGGCAATGGAGTCAAGTTGAGATTTTTGAAGTCTCTGTGGCTGGAGACAGAACAGAAAGACTTGGATATGAGGCTGAGGAGGTAGATATGGTGATGATAGGGAAATGAGACTCTGAGTTGCCTTACTGGTCTGCTTTCTATAGCTTCTTTGCCTATTTACAATGAACATGCAGAAGAGCAATGATACTAGCATATAAAACATAGATGAGGCTTAACAGATTCTCCAATTAATTACCAAACAGATGGCAACCCTGGCCTGTAGCTCTGTTGACAATGGGGCACACTCCATAATGTATGGTACTACAGATTGTGAACCACAGAAGTGTCAATTTCTATTGCTTTAATTGAACACTTTAATTCAAGCACTCTTCACGATGAAAGTGGCATATAGATATAGGTACATATGGACAAATGTACACTGGAAACCAATAACCCTAGTCCAGTGATATGTACATACAAGTTTTTTGCAAGTCCTTCTTGGTATACAAGATTAACAGAGTTTCATGCTCACTATCATAGTATCCACTGTAGACTTGTTCCTCCGAGGCTGCTGTCACTGGAACCCTACTCTCAAACATGAACTCTTGAACTGTGCCTTGATATGTGTTTGAGAGCCTCTATGTATGGTGTTTGGGGCCATTTGCTTATAGATGGCATGTCACTGTATCACTTTTTATCTCAAATTTGCAATCAATGAGTGGTCAATCTGCAATTTCTCAATGCGTATGACTTCTTAATGGACTGATAAAAGCAGCTTGCACTGTGTGTTTCTAACTGAGTTACAAGACATACAGCTAATATTCATATTTAGATGTTTATTTTTTTTTCTTTTTGCAGCCTTTCATGATTGAGCTGTTACAGCACTTTCATGACATACCCAACTAAAAATGTCCATCATATGCAGTTCTCCAGAAACTGGTTGAGATTGTCACACATTCACTGACAGCACCAATTCCTGTTGGATTTGAAACCAACTGCCACTGACAAGACATGGCACTTGTCTCTGCCTTCTTATGACATGGTATATGGCTGCAAGTGGTGCATCATTATGTAATAGCTGCTATCTGTTATTCTGTTATATTTCCCTGTCAAACTATGTTAACAGAGCTGATTCCTATATAAGTAACTGACTGGGACATACAAACCAATTCACTGCCATGACTGTCATCACAGATGATGGAGGGGGGGGGGGGGAATCAAATGACTGGCTGGAACCAGTTTTACATCTCTGCAGTGCTTCAAAACTGCCAGTGTGATCCTTCAAGGGAGGTGACTAATATTTTGTGTAGTGAGCTTATCAACATCATGCAAGTCTTGTGATTATGGTGAATGGAGAGAAATTTTATGATACATTCACAAAAATTTTCATTTCATATCCCCTACCCAACAGGTTGTCATTTTTTTAGACATAAGCATCAGTACTTTTACTATAGTGACATGAAAAACAAGTTTTTCTCAATACTAAAATTAAGAATATGGTCATATATGTCCTGAACTTACTTATCTCAAATGGAGTACAGAAGCCATTTTATCATTGCTTATGTTTCCCCTTTCTTCTTCCTTTTCAGTCTATATAGGCAGAGCACCTGTGCTGTATGAATTGCTCTTTTTTTGTACAAAAGATCTGCCACATATGACAGGAAAACTGGGGACTTCTAATTCCTTAAGTTCACCTTAGATTTTAATCATAACAAATTGCATACCTGTTGCAAACATCACCCAGTTGCTTCAAAAATCCTTTTTAAGTGTACTATCTCAGATGCAGGAAGCCTGTTGTCTAAAGTAGGTCTGATACTTCCTAAGTATTTAGGTTACTTGGATAATGGCCAATAAGTGCACAGCTGTACAACTGAAATATCAGTTCAATGAAATTTAACACATCTTTCACCATCATATATAAGTCAATGGACTATGCACAGAATTTAGTTTGTTAATACAACTCATAATTCCTTAAATTCATAAGCTAGGAAACTGGATTTTCTCAATCACTATATGGCTGGAGGCAATCTAGAATCACCAAATATTTAATCCATTTGCTACCACCCAGGGTGGATAAAAGCTATGCAACTTAAGAAATATTACATACTCCCACTGCCTCCCATCTTCCCCCATTTTTCTACCTAACCATTTTCTCAGTCCCTTTTCAATACAAGGTGGCAGTTAATAGTTTACACTTTATCTGTTTGCTATTGGCATACATTTTCATGCAGGTATGCCACTTACTGATATTTCCTGCTCTGTGACTACTTTATTGGTTGCCTGCCTTTTATTACCATGCACATTTTAATATACAGACTTCTGTGCTTAGCCCAGCTCTGATGAGAATGTTACAATGGATTTTATTTAGTTTTACTTATGGTCACATTTATCATGTTATTTACTTGACATGAGCTTCCTTTGTCATCACCAATATGTGATTTTATGTGTACATAATTTTTGTTTATTACATTTTTATCCAGTGGTTTTGTACATCCTTTTCACTTTGGTAATTCTTTTTAACTATGATATGAAAAACTTTCTCAATAGGTCCATGTACCTCTGCAGAAGATAGTTTTATAAATGTTGAAACTGTGGTCAATGATTGTTAATAAACCTTTATACCTGCAACTGGCTAGCTGAGTTTTCTCATATCATTCATTTACATTCACCATTGCTGAACAGCAGACATATACAAAATTTTAAAATTCTTGCCCACTATGGTAGCCAAAGCCACATGTAAATACAAGGACACTAAGTTAATAATCCTAAAATCAGATATGGCAATTGCATTTACACTACTGGCCTTTAAAATCGCTACACCATGAAGATGATGTGCTATAGATGGAAATTTAACCGACAGGAAGAAGATGCTGTCATATGCAAACGATTAGCTTTTCAGAGCATTCACACAAGGTTGGTGCTGGTGGCAACACCTACAATGTTCTGACATGAGGAAAGTTTCCAACTGATTTCCCAAACACAACAGCAGTTGACCAACATTGCCTGGTGAAACATTGTTGTGATGCCTCATGTAAGGAGGCGAAATGCGTACCGTCATGTTTCCGACTTTGATAAAGGTCGGATTGTAGCCTATCACGATTGTGATTTATCATATCACAACATTACTGCTTGCGTTGGTCAAGATCCAATGACTGTTAACAGAATATGGAAGCAGTGGGTTCAGGAGAGTAATACAGAATGCTGTGCTGGATCCTAGTGACCTTGTATCACTAGCAGTCGAGATGACAGGCATCTTATCCACATGGCTGTAACGGGTTGTGCAGCCACGTCTCGATCCCTGAGTCACCAGATGGGGACGTTTGCAAGACTGCAACCATCTGCACAAACAGTTCGACAACATTTGCAACAGCATGGATTATCAGATCGGAGACCGTGGCTGTGGTTGCCCTTGACGCTGCATCACAGACAGTAGTGCCTGCTATGGCGTACTCAATGACAAACCTGGGTGCAAGAATGGCAAAACGTCATTTTTTCAGATGAATCCAGATGTCTGTTTACAGCATCATGATGGTCGCATCCGTGTTTGGTGACATGGCGATGTGAACGCACATTGGAAGCGGGTATTTGTCATCGCCATACTAACGTATCACCTGACATGATGGTATGGGGTGCCATTGGTTACACATCTCAGTCGTCTCTTGTTCCCACTGACGGCACTTTGAACAGTGGACATTACATTTCAGATGTGTTTCGACCCGTGGCTCTACCCTTCATTCGATCCCTGCGAAACCCTACATTTCCGCAGGATAATGCACGACCGCATGTTGCAGGTCCTGTATGGGCTTTCTGGATACAGAAAATGTTTGACTGCTGCCCTGGCCAGCACATTCTCCAGATCTCTCACCAATTGAAAACATCTCATCAATGGTGGCCAAGCATCTGGCTTGTCACAATACGCCAGTGACTACTCTTGCTGAACTGTGGTATTGTGTTGAAGCTAATTGGGCAGCTGTACCTGTACACGCCATCCAAGCTCTGTTTGACTCAATATCTAGGCATACCAAGGCCATTATTACGGCCAGAGGTGGTTGTTCTGGATACTGATTTCTCAGGATCTATGCACCAAAATTGCGTGAAAATGTAATCACATGTCAGTTCTAGTATAATACATTTGTCCAATGAATACCCGTTTATCATCTGCACTTCTTCTTGGTGTAGCAATTTTGATGGCCTGTAGTTTAATAAACAGTATTTAGAAATGGACATAATGCCAAAGTACACAGAATTCTTCATTAACATGAAACTGTCTAATACAGTTCCTTCAGTCAAGAACAAACTGGTCTATCAAATATCATCTGACAGTATGGTAGAACTCCTTATAGTTCTGAATGAGGAAGCTTACAGTTAGTTTTTTTTTCCTATTCAAAGTGACCAAATATCAGATTAATTACCAAACAGATTTCAAATGGAGCAGTATTAATGATAGGCTTTTCAATTGCAAAAATAAAGTTTTAAAACACATGAAAAGAAATTAGCTAAATGTAAATGTAGGGCCCATTTAATAAATGTAACATAACAGAAACTGATAACAGTATCAAACATGAATTTTTTGACAGAATATTAAATAAAACTGAAAATGCATATAAATATGCTGTTTTGCATAAAGGGCTGAAGTATAACATAGCTATTAAACTTAATGATCCATCAGTCATTCATAATCTTAGCCTCAGTTTAAAAATAGGCTTAGATTCTGTTAAACAATGGGAAATCCAGGATGGTGTGTAACAATATTAGAGAAGTAAAGTTGCTACTCACCATACAGCGGATATACTGAGTCGCAATAGGCACAACAAAAAGATTCTATGCCTATCGCGTCTCAGCATCTTCGCTATATGGTGAGTAGCAACTTTCCTTCTCTAATATTGTTAGATTCTGTTAAGTTTGATACAAAGAAACAGGCCAAGATTGCCCATGAGTGTAACAGTATCATTGAAAAAGAAATTGCGTAGCAAGCTTATCAATGAACTGATGAACAGAAGGTGATCAGTAGTATTAACAATAAATTAAAGAACAATAATGCTTCAATAACAAAGTCTGACAAAGGATGTACTCTTATCATTGCTTATGTTAAGGAATACATAGACAAGACTTAAAAAAATAAATTTGTGTGTTTGGCTAACACTCAATGTCTGTTCAGTAAATTTCAAAATAAATAGCTCGTTGACCTGAAGCCACCAGTCCTTAGAAGTCAATTGAAATTGCACAAATAGGACCATCTCATTCATCCTTAATTAATGGCATCAGAAGTTCAAATCATATATTGGCAAAGCATCTTCATTATAAAATCAAAGATTCCTTTGTTTTTGAAAATAATTTTTGAGTTATGAACTATGCTATCATGATTCATAAAATGCAAGCAGTACGAAGTATGCCCACTACTAGGTTTGTTTTGCTTGACATAATAAATGTTTACATGAATGTTCTCAAAGATGTGACACAAAATATTGTCGAGAAGAACTTACAGCAATATAGAAAATCAGTGGAGAATGCAAATTGCCTAACTAATAAGTTTATTACAGGTCATTCTCAAATATGATTATTTCACCTCCAGCAGCATATTGTATGTGCAGTCATATGTCTTAATAATATGTAGCACTCTCGCTGGTCCTCTTCCTGACATTTTCATAAATTCTCTTAGAAGTTCTCCTTTTGTTTCCAATTCAGAACTGTTAATGAAAATGAAATTTTATGCTTGTTGCGTTGATGCATACTTTTTGTTTCTGCTGGGAGTGACCAAGAACTAAGTTTGTTGTTTAGCACTATCAGCATGCTTCATGATAAAATTTCTTTCACAAATGAAGTACAAAATGAAAATGATGAGCTTAATTTTCTTGGTCTCACTATTTCAATAGTAGGTAATAACTTCAAGTTTCATATTTTCTGCAAGCCCACCATTTGCATAATATTATTCTAGCTGATACTACCCCTCCACATGAACACGAGGTTGCATTCCTTCACTGCACTATTGACGAAACCTTATCAATGTCCCTTTCTCTGATTAATTTACAGAATGAAATTTCTGTTATAAAATCAATTGCTATTAACAATGGATATAGTCAAAATTTAGCTGACCGCATCATCAAAAAGGAAGCCTGTAAAAAATGTTCCATATTACTGAGAGATTCACCTGGCACCAACAAAGTGGAAAATGGTAAACAAATTTATATTACTTTTCTAGGAAATTTATACTATAGGATAAAACACTTATTAGTGAATAAATAAATGCAATGTAACTTTCTCCACAGACATCAGTTTAAAGAAAAACCTTGTGCATACAATCAACAATATTAATGATCCTTTTCTAATTCAGTTATTTATGAAATGATTTGCAATAACTACATCTGTTACTATATAGGTCAAACTGGCAGGTAAAGTAAGGTATAAAGAACATTTACTAGGAAAGAATGGTGGTAATGCACACCACTCCACATTTGCCAAACATTTACTCAACACTAATTATTCCTCTAAAGATCTAGGGAAGACCCTAATTCTGTGTAAGGAGAGTGAAGAGTGGAAATTAGACTTGTGTGAAGAACTGGAAATTTTTAAACACACACTCAACAGGGATGATAAATGATATTAAATATCAGCTGCAGCTAGTGAGGCAACAGTTGAACATTTTAAGCTGATACTTCAGACCAGTTAATGCAGTAACAGGGTGTTGGAGGCCTCCACTTGTCATTTATTCTCTAGAAATTTCCATTTTTTTGTGAAATATTTTATTTCTTTCTGTTTATCTTCCTTTCCACTGTTTTCATTCATTTTTAAAGTTTCCTCCTCCTTCCTTCCCCTTATCTTCCCCCATTTTTCTACCTAAAATTGTTCTCAGTCTGGTGATTGATAGTTTACTCTTTATCTGATTGCTAGGCGCATATGTTTTTGTGCAGGTACACCACCTATAGGTGTGTCCTATTTTGTGCACTGCAACAACTTTTGTCATTTGCCGTATGGCACCAGCCACATATAGGCTGTTTCACAGCCTGTTAATAACATGTACGTTTCAATATGAAGATTTTTATGCTTAGCCCAGCACCAAAGGGAATGTTTTTAATGAATTTTAGTTGATTTTACTTATGGGCACACATATCATGTTACTTGACATGAGCTACTTTGCTCTGAAATTTGTCATTGCCATTATGTTATTTTAAGTATAAGAAATAAGAGCTTGTAGTAGAAGAGATTTGCTTCACAGTATTGAAAATGAAAAATTGCTTGTAGCTCTTAAAAGGTATGCTTTTTTTGACCCTATGTTTTCTGAGAATTTTTTGCTTCTAGTATCATGTACTTTCAACTGTATGAATTTACTCCATTAATTATGACACATCCTGTAAACCTCCCTGAGCTCCCTGTTCTTTCTTCTTCACCATTCTTCTCCTTCAGAAATTGATCCAAATATATTCTACAGATTTTTTTAAAATTAAACTTTACCTTTCTCCCTGTATACTTATCTATTTCCCATATTTCTGATCATATAGTAATACTGATCTGATTATAGTTTTATATATTTTTATTTCAGTTTCTCTTAATAAAATTTGGGATGACAATAAGTTGAATGAATATCATTCTGTGCATGCCGCTTTTAGCCTCACTTCCGTTTCTTGTTTCTCATCATCTCTGGTATTTACTATAATCCACAGATACTTAAATTTACTGCTTCCTCAAACACACAGTCATCAATCTGTATAGTTTCCCTCCTTTTTTTTCTTGTCATTTCTTTCTACCCTCATAAATTTTGTATTCTTGTCCTTCACTTACTATCCAACTTTCTTTACTTTTTGAATTACACAGTCCAGTCACATTAATGTGAACACTGTCATTGTTCAGTGTCAATATGCAATAACCAATCACAGATGGCAGCATAGCAGTGGAGAGTGTATAAAATATGTCTGGGGGATGCAGAAAACAGAGCAGTCATTGCTGTAATGCAGAAACAGAGTGATTTATCTGATGTCAACATGGGCATGATCATTGGCTTTCAGGGCAAGGGTGAAAGCATTTCTGAAATGGTGAAGTTTGTAAGCCGTTCATGCATTGCTGGGGTTAAACTATACTGTGTATGGTAAAATGGCACTATCTAAAAATGGCACTGAGGCAACTGTGGTGCACCATGGGCCATAGATGAGAGGGGTGAACGAAGGCTACTGAGATGTGTGTGAGCACAAAGGTGTGCAAATATTGAGCAACTGACTGGCCACATGAATCAAGCTGTTACCAACAGTGTGACAAAGGCTGGAATTGGAATGTCAATATCACAACCAGGCTTCCACTGAGTGGCAGCAACTGGGTCTTTCAGATGTATCATGTATTATGCTCCATCAACATGAAACATCTGAAAGCAAACACCCCGCAGAAGTTGGGAGAAGCATCCAGGGAGCATTATGTTCTGGGGATCTCATCATTCTGGAATGGACAATGGATCAACACAAGTATGCATCCATTCCTTGGGGCCCATGTCCACCCTTATGTGCAGTTTGTTTTTCCTCAGAACAATGGCATCTACCAGCATGACAAAACAATGCGTCACACAGTTCACAGTGTAAATGCATGGTTTGAAGAACACAAAGATGAGTTTACTGTACTCCCCTGGCCACCAGACTCCCCAGTTTTGAACACAATAGACAACTTGTGGTGCCACCTCAATTGGGCTGTCTACATCTGCATCTACATCTACATATATACTCTGATAGCCACCAAGTGGTGCGTGGTGGAGGGTACAATTCATGCTAAAGTCATATTTCCCCCCCCCCTCTGTTCCGCTTGTGGATCATGTGAGGGAAAAACGACTGTCTGAACACCTCAGTACAATCTCTAACTTCCCTGTCTGCACCATGGATCCTCAATCAAGAAACCAAGTGCAGCTGGCCACAAAACTGGAGTTGCCATGGCTCCACATTCCTGTTGTGTCTTCCAGAACCTCACTGACTACCTTCCTGCATGTCTCACAGTGGTCCGAGCTGCAAACGGTGGTTGTTCAAGCTTTTGACAGGTGGTCACATTAATGTGACCAGATAATGTAGCTTCTTTGTAAGTATTTTCAGGTCATCTAGTTCTCTGCTATGTTGCACTTGTTGCATGAGTGCTTCCTGTATTAGTACACTGAACAAGAGTGTTGATATTCCATATCCTTGCCTGACTCCTATTTTTATGTCAAAAGCCATGGAATATCTCCATTCATTCTCACTATTCCTTTGAAGCCTCCTGTTGTATCTTTTACAAGTTTTGTAATCTTCTTTGGTATTCCAAACTCCAGCATTTTCTCTGAAAACTTTTCTCTGTTTATGCTTTCACAGGCTTTCTTAAAATCAACAAACAATATCGGCATTATTTTATTGTATTCAAAAAATTTGATGACTTCTTTCAGCACAAATATGAGAACTGTAGTGGGTGGATTCTTCATAAATCCTGTTTTTCCTCATCTATTATCTCTCTTAAATATGGTTAAAATTTTTCTGAAGAATCCTGAAGAACATTTGACAGGCTGTGCCCATTGACAAGATCCCTCTAGAATTTCTGCTTTCTTGTTTATCATCCTTTTTATGGATAAGTATTAGGACACTTTTTTCCACTCATAAGGCACTCTTTCTTCATTCCAAGTGTTGGTCATGATATTGTGCACTTGTTTTGGAATTGTATCCCTTCCCTTTCGAAGTAGTTTGGCTGTTATTCCATCTTTCCCTGGAGCTTTGTTGTTTTTTGGTATTTTGATTGTGTCTTCTGTCTCTGTCAATATCAACAGTGCAATATTAGAATTCTACATTTTAATATTCTACATTCTAATATTTATGGTGTTCCTCCATATCTGGACTTGCATCTTCGGTGTTTAAAAGTTCCTCAAAATATTCTTTCCAAATAACCATACCTTTTGTTCTTTTCAAAACTGTATAGCCATTTTAACTTTAATGCCATATGTCTGTGGTAAAAATCCTTTTCTAAAGAACCTAACTGACTTGTAAAAATCTCTTCCATTCTTTTATGCAATTTGTTCCCCTTGGCTTTCCTATAGCTATTTGTCATTATACCTCTATCATGACTAAATAAAGGTTTGTGGCTGCCTTGGCTCCTCTTATAGTTTTCACATTCATTACACAGCCTTTGTGCATTTGGTCTAACAGGACATAGTCTATTTTGTTTTTTGATCTATCATCTGGTGATATCCAAACTGTCTTGTGAATTCCTTCTGAAGAAGGTATGTGCTCATGATCCTTCGGTTGACTGCACTTGCATAGTTAAGAAGTCTCACTCCATTATTGTTACTTTCAGTGTGTACTATCCCTGCTGTTTCTTTTCAAATTATGTCCCTTCCAATTTTAGCATTGGTGTCTCCTGTAACAAGCTTCATATTATATCCAAGAGTCTTACTAAGTATGTCTTCAAACAATGGGAAATTCAGGATGGAATCTATATGTATGATTGTTTTATGTCTTCAATATTCCATAGAAACTGTCTTCCTTTTCATCCTCAGCATCAGCTGAGACATTTTTGGAGATGTGCAAGGAATTGACAGTTACCTCCATCAGGTACATCCCCACTAGAATAGCAGAAAACTCATCAGGTCTGCCTCCAGCAGAGCCAGAGGGTAGTAATGGAAAGGTCTCACTGTGAAAAAATTACTGGACTGGGCCTTGAGGTAAGGGGTTGGGCACCAGGCTAACAGCCCATCCCATAAAAAGAATATGTGTCTCAGATGTAAATAGAAACACAGAATATTGAAAATAGCTTACTAACAAGGACTTAGGATTTAGGACATGGAACATTAGAACTTTGAAACCACTTATGGTTCTTAATATTCTATCAGAAAAACTTTACATATGTAAAATATATCTATAGGTAATCTACCAATTTAAATAATTTCATTAATATTTGATTATTTCATTATTATAAAATAGATCTACTTGCATTACAAGGATCAGCATACACGGGAATAGGAAAACTGGAAACAGACCAACACATTCTACACCACAGCAGGTCAGAAGCTGGAAAAATTTCAAAATTAAGAAGATTTCATGGTCAGTAAAAGAAATGCCATGCCATTAATTGATTTTCAACCAACCAATGACAAAAAATTCCAATAGCAACACAGTAAAATATACAATTAATAATAAAGTAATGGTTTAATCATACCTGTTTGCAATAATGCTGGGATAATAACACACTTGATTCTCATCCACCTTATTCTCATTTTCCCAGATAAACTGCTGCTGCACACCATATGCTCGGATGGTTGAAGCACCTACATTAAAACCAAATAAACTTGGAATTAAATATTTAATTTATTAAATAAATAGGGGGGGGGCTTAGAATCTGTATGAGAATAAGGGAAGAGGTAAGTGTAAGAAATGTACTACCTAAGCCTGAAGTCAAGAAATCTGTAGGATATAGTCATAAACAAATTGAAAGCCATGCATTAGTTGCAGTGGAGCTTCCAAACCAGCAATATTCAACCTGGGGTACCTGAAGACTTCTTAGTGTAGGAACATAAAATTTAAAATGTGCATGAAGTCAGTATCATATGTTTTTTGAATCATCCCAAATAATGAAGAACATTTCAGCTAGAGGTATTTAAACTGCCCTCAGTCCAAGAATCCAGTTTGCTTATTTTACTCGTCTACCCAACTATGATGTTATACATCTGCATTTGCATTTTGTTTCAAATACTGACAACAATAAATGTGTCTGTGAATATATGTTACTGTCTGATTTATGACCTTTTAGTGCTCTGTGTGTTTTTGTACTTATGTGTTGATTTGTTTTCTTTACTAAAAGTTTCACATCTCATACTTTATATTCGAGAACTTATTTTTCTTGTTGTGGTATTGGTAGTGGACTACATATTTTAACTTTTGTTGTGAGATGGATAAATTCATTGTAAATGGGAAACGTAAAATCTAAGAAACAAGTGATAGTGATGTTCGTGTTGAATCTCTGTGAAAAGTGTGGCGACATATGTTGCACCAGGGAACATTGGTGAAAAAGTTTTGAATTTGAATGATCTACAAGAAAGTTGAACAACCCAAGAGATGTAAAATACTAATATTACAGTCAATGTTACATTAAATATGTATTCACATCAAATGTATGTAGCCCCCTTTCCCCTTATGCATTATCTGCAATCAGACCCTGTCAAATAATTCTAGGAAACCATCTCTACTTCACAGCTACTTGGTAAGCAATCACAGCAATTATAAAGACAAGACTGTCATATATATCAGGTGAAAAGGAGAAAATTTAGATAAAAGTTCAAACTTAGTACACAATTTTGTAAAATCAACAAAGGTGACACAAGAGACATCATACAAATCTGCTTGATAAAAATAAGTCACTGTATAAACAGTGGAACCTCTTAGCATTACTGGTTATTTGATAACAGCAGATAAAATGTTACAAAAAATTCCACTAAAGTAATCACAACAGTTCCAAATTAGGACACAAGCACAGGGCATAGAATCCATGATATGGCACAAGATATTGTAAACCAAATATCAGAAAATATTAAAATGACAAAAGATCTGATATTCAAAGTGACGATTCAGTGGGTGTGTCTATATATACATATATTTTTTTTTGAAATTTTGACAGTGAAAAAGATGCTACTGCTCATGCAATTCTAGGATATAAACAGTTACCAAAACACACAATGGGAGAGGATATTTTTTAAAATCTATATTAGCAGATAAATACAAGTTATTATTTAAAGTTTTTCTCAAAAATCTCGAAAACTAATTAACAAATTTGCTTTAAATTTTTATGTGATACACTCATGAACATAAATACACACAGGTCCATCACAGACAGCATAATCGACTTTTTGTCACCAAACAAAAGAATCAGCACGATGACAGTGAAATCAGCCAACAAATCCTTCACAATATCAATGCACATGCACCAACTAATGACTACAACAGGAAAAACCTGGACGAAATTGATGACTTCTGGACAACAATGGAAGAAACTATCAGAAAAATTCCTGCACATAGAGTCAAAATAATACTGGGAGACTTCAATGCTAACTCTACACAAGGGCACAAACATAAATGGAAAACACCTGATAGACTTTTGCAAAAGCCACGACCTCACCATTATGTCAACAAAATTCAAGAAACCAACACGGAAACTTACCACATGGAAATCCCCCAGAGGAAAGCAAGAACTACAAATCGACCACGTAATAGCCCAGAAAGACTCACAAAAAGAAATTTTGAACATAGACACATTTAAAGGTACCTTTGACTCAGACCACCACCCACTACGGATCAGGATTCATCTTTCGCCCAAGAAAAAGCTCCAGAATAACAAAATTCTTTGACTAGATCCAGAATACCTAGCTTTAAACTAGACACAAATATTACACAAAATTAAAATGGAGAAAATGACAGACTGGACACAACTTTCAGAAAGAATCCGAGAGGCCATGAAACTAGCACAAGCAACATGCAAAAGGAAACACCGTTGGTGGAACCACACATGTGACCAAACTATTGACCAATGAATCAGTGCATGGGAAAAATTTAGTAGCCATAAATCCCAAGAGAATTGGATGAACTTCCTGAAAACACAGAAGTAATCAAGCAAAATCATTCGCAGTGAACAAAGACAGTATGATAAATGATGACTGACGGAGATCAAATCGGACTTCATGAAGAACAATACAAGACACTTCTACAGGACGTTCAGAGAAAATATGACTGGATATCAACCACCCAACTTGTGCTTCAGAAGACCAGATGGAACCTTAGAAACCAATACCAAAAACAATTGTGACATTCTGGCAAAGTACTTTGAAAAACTGCTCAACACGGAACCCCCTATGGAAGAAATGATGACAGTAATGAGCACATACAATCCAGATAGTGAACCTCAAACTCTAGAAGAAGTTAAAGAAATAATCAAGCCACTCAAGAATCCTAGAGCACCAGGAGAAGATAGTATCATTGTGGAAATCTGGAAGTTACAAGACCCAGAACTGACCAAAGACATCCACAGGATCTTGGAAGATATTTGGAAGCCCATGAAAATCCCTGATGAGTGGAAAACTGCCCTGATACACCCACTACACAAAAAAGGTGTCAAGACTGACCTGAACAACTACAGAGGAATATCCCTACTATCGTTCACATACAAGATCCTCTCTAAAGCTTTACTGAACAGACTAGAATGCCAGACTGATTACTTGATTGGGGAATACCAAGCAGGCTTCTGTAAAGGGTGGTCTTGTGTGGAACAAATTTGGAACCTGAAAACGATTTTACAACACAAACAGAACCTGATCATTTCCTTTGTTGACTTCAAAATGGCCTACAACTCTATCGACTGGAAAACCTTCTTCAAAATTCTAGTAGAATACAAAGTAGACAACAGAACATGGGCTATCATAGAGCAAACTTTAACCAACATGTCCTCCAAAGTAAAGTTCTGTGGGGAACTATCAGAGCCCTTTGAAATTTGCACAGGTATCTGACAAGGCAATGGCCTCTCACCTCTCCTTTTCAATCTGGTGTTAGATAAGGTAATAAAAGAGTGGGAAACATCACAACAGGGGATAACCTTAGGAAACCTACAGATTAAATGCCTGACTTTTGTAGATGATTTGGTGATTGTCACGAAAGGTATAAAACAAACAAAATATGCTACTGAAAAACTACACGAAATCGCTTCCAAAACTGGACTACAGATCTCTTACAAAATGACACAGTTTATGTGCACAAAGAAACTCTCATCTCTGAACCCAAAGTATGGCACGATTTACAAAATGGCAAACTTCAAATACCTTGGTGAAACACTACAAATGAGGGGACATAACAGAGACTCAAATGAAGAAAGAAAAACTAAACTGGACAAGGCATACAAGATAGTGTGGAATCATTACAACAAGAAGTCTATCTCACAAAAAGCTAAATTACGCCACTAAGACACAGTGGTGCTGCCCGAGGCACTATATGCAGGAGAGACCACACTAATCCTAGGGCATACACATATCAGACAACTAGAAAAAGTAGAATGGAAAATACAACTAACAACAATGGAATATGGATCAAGAAACCTACAGAGGAACTACACAAACATACGGAGACAAACACAGAAAAGATTAGAAAACGCAGACTACAATTCTATGGATACCTGTACAGAATGCCATCACACAGACTTATCAAACAGATCTTTGACTGGGTAACCAATAGAAACAACAAATGGGTGGCAGAGGTAAAAAACAACCTGAACCAACTCAACGTAACACCAGACACTATAAATGTCAGAATAAAGTTCAGAAAGATCATTAAGAAAAGTAAACTACATGAGATACAATGTGACAAACGAACAGGTGTAAAATGGACTGAAGAATGCAAGCAAGATCACAGCTGAAAGATGAAAGAAATATGGGCAACCAAAAAGGCAATCAAGATGAAGCTGAAGAAACAAAGTCAACAAGAAGCAGGGGTAGAGGACCGGAAACAGAAACACAGCGACCGAATGAGGGAATTTGGGCAGCAAGGGAGGCAGCAAAAGGAACTGGCCATGTAGTTTAGCCCAAATGCACTCTTTAAGGGCAAAACACCAATAATATATAAAAAGGAGACTCAGACAATCCAGGGTGGAGTGTAACAATATTATGAAAAGGATAGTTGCTACTCACTATACAACGGAGATGCTGAGCTGCAGGTAGGCACAGGAACAATACTATCACACAATAAGCTTTCAGCTAGCGTGGCCTTTGTCAAAAATAGATCACACAGACACACACACACACACACACACACACACACACACACACACACACACACACACACACACATGCAAATGCAACTCACACACACATGACCACAGCCTCTGGCAGCTGAAGCCACACTAATGTACAGTAATGTACAAAGGCCTTATTGGCCAAAACATTATTGTATGACAGTCTTTTCATTGTGCCTATCTGTGATCAATATCTCTGCTATATGGTGAGTAGCAACTATCTGTTTAATAATAAAGGGTAATCACTGTTAATAAAAATAACTACATGTTCTTGCGATTTACTTGACAGTTTTACATGATACTCCAATACACATTGAGTGCGACAAAGACTACCAGATATTAAATCTGGTTGTGAGGAAGAAAGTGCTGTGTTCTGCTGAGAAAGTTCGTGTTTTCAATTTCTTTCTTGCAGTCAGTTTCAACTGTGATGGGGCATGTAAACCATTATATATTTCTCCCATACATATTCATTCTCCTTTACATGTAGACACTGTAATAAAACTGGTTATAGTGAGATAAATGTACCAACTGATCTTGCATCGTATGAGATGACTGATTCCCCAGGTGAAGAGTCAAAATTCAGAAATCCGCTACCCTATTGCTGCACAAAATGTAGAGACATCAACATATATATGAACACTTAATATAATTACAATGATGTTTATGTACTTCTTAAAAAAATTAACAGTGATAAACAATTATTTGTATTTTATTTATAACATGTATGTTCCAAAGACGATTTTGCAGGAACAGATCAATATGTGAGAGTATTTTCTTTGTTACATGTTGTCAGAGATAAATCTTTGTCTTTGGGTAGTTAATAGTATAACTTGGAAGTATGAGGACAGAGTTCAACTTATGTGACAAGCTCAGTCACCTCATTAACAAATCAGAAATATACACATTCATGCAATGTGCATGTGTGTGTGTGTGTGTGTGTGTGTGTGTGTGTGTGCTGTCTACATGTGTAACATACTTCCTGTATTATTTTATACATTTATAGCATAGTCCTCCTTTTTTTTAGTATTTAATAAGTTATAAATTTTGTAATCTATATTAGATATTGCTAAGTTTAATTTTAATTAAGGATAACTGTAGGTCCAGGGCTAGGCATAGGGTGTAAGGCTACAGGAACATCATGGAATGGTAAATTATCTTAGTGGGTATATGGAGAAAAAAGGTTTAATACTAATTATATAGAAAATGAGGCTCCATTCAAGATGTGCTATGTCTGATCGGATGATATGTACCAGTGAATGAAGAAGAATATTAAGTGACGAAAGAATGGATGGGCAGAAATATTGATGCACTGAATGCATGCACACATTGTTCACACCAAAATGATGACTAGAATGACAGACTAGATACCTGAAAGATATGGTGGGTGGTGGATCACATTTTGGGGGAATTAGTGATAATTTTAATGAGGATAATCACCATTTCAGTGAACAGTGAAGGAAAGTTTAAGCTCTAGTAGATGATGCAATTTTTCAGCATGTGGAGATATACCATGTTCCTTAACTCTCCATAGGTTATAGGGAAGGCCACAAATGACAAGACAGTGGCAGGCAAGACAAACAACTGATAGGCAATCTATTGGATGGCATGTATGGGAACTGAATAAAATGCATATCAGCCACTACCATGGACTTTGTGACAGTAGCAAACTAAAATTTCTATACAAGGATAAAGGGAGCTACAATAAATCACATTCAGCAAATGAAATTATGATATTGCACATGTAACCATACACGAGTGACTATTTTAGAAAATCGTGAATTCTGGAACATGGGAGTTCTTCTGATACCATTTTGTGACGCCAAGAGAAAGGGATGTTTGCAAGAAAAAACACTCCATGTTTTTGGGTTATTTGACTAGATATTTTTGTATGATCAGGAGAGTACAAAAACTCAGTTGTTTTTGGAATGGAGGAGAACGTGGAGACATGAGATATTGAAATCACTAGATTGGCTAACTGTAGGAGGAGGAAATTGACATGGAGTCAGAGGTCTTGGCAATTGCTGAGTGTGCAAAGTCTTTGGTGGGAATTCAAGGAGTGTTCCAAAATCTTGTCAACCCCAAGACTATACAAAAAAAGATGTTGAATGCTGAGAAATTGCACAGTCTGTCAGGAGATGTGAAAATGGCTTGAATATACAGAATTATAGTAGAAGAATTAGTCATAACACAGACTACTATTGGAGCTTCTTTGTGATGTTTGGGATACTATGAGTGGTGTAATTTTTAGTTAGTGTCTTTATGTATTTATGATGCAAATTTACTCTGCAAATGTTAGGCAGACAAATTAACTTGCCACAGCAGTAGTAGTGATGTTGGAAATTGGCATTAAAGGAAAAACATCACACTGTCACTTACATATCACCCAGTAACTGTTCTCAGAGAAAAGAACACCTGAAGTGTAAGGGTTGACAATTGCATGGTCATTTTTATCAATAATAACCAGAGTAAAAGTCCTCCCTTGACTTTCAGTTAAGCTGTTAGTGATCCAGCCATCTTATTTTGAGTGACTGTAATGAGTATGTTCAGGTGATCACCATGCACATGGCATGAAATGTTGGGATGAAGTACAATCCAGACAGACAGATATTTTGCCCACATTTTAATCCTGTGCCAAAAGAATGAGTTAATTTTATCAAATGGGAAAATGGAAAATCCAAAGTCTTACTCCTTCCCTAGAAGGTAGAACCATAATCAACAGACTAATCAGATCATACACAAGGAAAACAATCACACACATATTATAAGAATATATTTTCCCATCTGGTGTTGTTTGTTAAGAGTGGGTGGTGCTCTGTGGCTGTTTGATGAATGTGGTTAGAGTATCTGGAACATGGAAGGGTATGGCACAGGAGACCAGGTTTTGAAAATTGTTCCTGTCTAAAACTTTTATACTTTACAATATTGTTGAGACTTCCATGGCCTTTTGTTGATGTATTGCCTTTTGGCTTTTATCTTGACATCTCGTTTAAGAATTTTTCTGACATTTTGCCAGCACAAGTGGCTGGCATTGTTAAAGGTTCACCTTTACCAGCCACAGTGGGTGAATGTTTGGCAGTGCCAGCCATTTGTACTGATGAAACACCAGACAAATCATGTAACACACATTGGTGATGATTCTGAGACAAAATCCAGCAAACAACACATCTTTAACAATGTCTTTAGCCTATTGAGAGAGGAATTTTTGACCATCGTAAATGTGCCATCCACAGTTGACATGACTGTAATGAATAGCCTTTAGGCAAGGAAATAATGACAGTTATCATAAAGGTGATAGTGGTTGGTGAGTTTAGTATGGATGTAAGGTTCTGCAGAGGCATCTGAGTTCAACACTAGCAGAGAAAACTCACTGGGTCAGAGTGCACCTTGTGAAATGGATAATAGAGATGTTGAGGATACAGAAGGAATGAGAAGTGCATATCATACCTGTGACTGTTTCCCCAAAATGGGAATATATTGGTGATCTGGAAATTGATTCAAGCCGTTTGAGCTGCCTGGATGTTGCTACATAAAAACGCTGGAACAAAATAAAATCTGGTTCTCAAATGAGTCACCTAAATTCATACTTTAAAAAATAGAGTTTTAAGTAACTAACCTGCATGAAATAGTATATAAGTCCAATTGGTAAAAGAAGTATCATAAATATTGGAGTGCTACAGCTGATAACAATTATGATTGACAGCACCTGGAATGAAAAGGTTATGCTTTGAAGTATAAAAATATAGGAAATGACACAACACAGAACAATATATGTCAGTGCTGAGTAAATATAAGTAATAAACAAAAATATGGAAGTTTAATTCAGTGAATAACTATTTATGGTTCACTGTACTAATTTTCCTGATGTGAGATAAAAAGAAATCAAAGAATGGATGAAATGTAGGAATATAATGAAAAGGATAGTCGCTACTGACAGTATAGTGGAGGTGCTAGGTGCAGAAAGGCACAATAAAAAGGCTGTCAGAAAGTTAGCTTTCAGCCAACAAGGCCTTTGTCAGAAATAGAGAAAACACACACACACACACACACACACACACACACACACACACACACACACACACGTGCACGCACACAAATGCAACTCACACATACATTACCACAGTCTTGGGGGTGGAGACATACTGTGAGTAGCACCATATTATGGGAGAGGCAGACAGGTGGGTAAGGATGAAGCTGGGGTGGGGAGGGGGAAGGATAGCAGGTTGGAGGGGGGGGGGGATACTGGAGTGGTGCTGTGAGCATGCAGGGATGAGGTGGAAAGTAGGGCAGCTAAGTGAAATTGGGACATTAGACAGTGGGCGGGTGAGAGAGGAGGGGGGCTAGTGGAAAAGGAGAGAAGTAAAAAGACTGAGTTTGTTGGTGGAATAGAGGGCTGCGTAGTGCTGGAATGGGAACAGGGAAGAAGCTAGATGGGTAAGAAGAATGACTAACAAATATTGATGCCAGTTCCCACATGAGCAATTCAGAAAAGCTCATGTTGGCGGGAAGGATCCTGATGGCACAGGCTGTGAGGCAATCATTGCAATGAAGAACGTCTTGTTGGGTGGCATGCTCAGCAATAGGGTGGCCACTTGCTTCTTGGCCACAGTTTTTCAGTGGCCATTCATGCAGAGAGATAGCTTGTTG
Organism: Schistocerca gregaria; assembly: GCF_023897955.1. Taxonomy (NCBI): domain Eukaryota; kingdom Metazoa; phylum Arthropoda; class Insecta; order Orthoptera; family Acrididae; genus Schistocerca; species Schistocerca gregaria. The sequence goes on along the minus strand of NC_064925.1, from coordinate 307,078,767 downwards.
GTTGTCATGCTCACATAGAATGCAGCACAGTGGTTGTAGCTTAGCTTGACTGGTTTCACAGGTTGCCCTGCCTTTGATGGGACAGATGATGTTTGTGACTGGACTGGGGTAGGTGATGGTGGGAGGATGTATGTGACAGGTTTTGCATTTAGATCTATTACAGATGTATGAGCCATGAAGCCAGAGGTTGGAAGCAGGGGTTGTGTGGGGATGGATGAGGATATTGTGTAGGTTTGGTGGGCAGCCGAATATCAATGTGGGAGGGGTAGGAAGGGTAGTGAGTAGAACATTTCTCATTTCAGGGAACAGCAATTGGTAGTTGATGTGCTGGTAGAGGATGTAATGCAGTTGCTCCAGTTCTGGGTGGTACTGAGTTACAAGGGGAAAGCTCCTCTGTGGCAAGATGGTGGGACTTTGGTAGATGTTGGGTGACTGGAAACCCTCATCTTGTTAAGGTCCATTGATGACGTCTTTGTGATATGGATCAAGGTGAGGACACTCTATCCACATTCCTCCAGAACCACAACACCTACTCCCCCTTTCACTTCACCTGGTCCAACTCAGCTCATCGAGCCACCTGCCTCAATGTTGACATCTGCCTCAAAGATGGCTATATCAGTACCTCTGTCCATATCAAACCTACCAACCACCAGCAATACCTCCACTTCAACAGCTGGCACCCATTCCATAGCAAGAAGTCCCTTCCATACAGCCTAGCCACCCATGGCCATCACATCTGTAGTGACAAGCAGTCACTCTCAGAATATACCAAGGGTTCTCATAGAGGCCTTTACAGATTGTAATTACCTTCCAAACCTTGTATAACAACATATTTTGCATGCCTTATCTTTCCAGTCACTCAACACCTAAAGAAGTCTCATGGTTCAGCCACAGAGGAGCATTCCCCTCATGACTCAGTACTACCCAGGACTGGATCAACTGAATTGCACACTGCCAGTGTGGCCTCAGTTGCCTGAGACTGCAATTATGTGTGTGAGTTGCCATTGTGTGAATGTGTATGTGTGTCTTTGTTGTCTAACTTTGACAAAGGCTATGCTGGCCGAAAGCTATATTTGTGAGAGTCTTTTTGTTGTGCCTAGCAGTGACTCAGCATCTCTGCTATATGATGAGTAGCAACTTTCCTTTTCACAATATTGTTGCATTCCATCCTGGATTTTCCATTGTTTGATTAAAATACCATTGTGTTTAGTCAAAAAGCTGTACCAAGAGGAGATTAGGGGCCTTACAAGACAATTATACCATGTGGACTGCTTGCAAATCAGGCAGCAGCATGCAATACCTGCCCACCACTGTAAGCTGGAATAATAATACCTGGTGCTTAATGTGTTAATAAAGATAGATCAGAGATGGCAAAAATCTGTGCCATAGGAAGTTACAAACCAACTTCATTACACACAGTTAATGAGATGTGATAATATTTACTTTCATTCTAAACTGGCATATTTCTCTGATGCATATAGTCTGATTCTTCTGTTTCCTTGTGTTATACTCTCTTGATGACTGATAGAGATTAACTTTAAAATGTTAAAACCTATTATTGTTTCCATCATTTTGCTAGGTAAGTGGGGGTATTTTCATTTTTCTGAACTATTTAGAAAACTTTGAAATTCTTTAAAAACATATTTAAAACATAACAGTAATAATAATAGTAAAACTTTATTTTTAAACACTCTGACAGATTAAAACTGTGTATCATACCAGAATTCAAACATGGAAACTATGCATTGCAGCAAAGGTCTCAGGTTCAAGTCTGGCACAAGCATACTTTTAATATCCCTGAATGTTTCAAATCAGAGCAGAATGAAAACCTCCTTCTGGAATCTATTTTGCACATTCTCATTAATGGATAATTTCAGTGACACAAACCATTTGAGGACATACTCACAAGGAACAATATTTCAGAGCAATGAACCTCAACAAAAACTTAAAAAATGTAACAGCTAGACTACTTTTTTTGAAACATTACCACAATTTAAACAGAAACAAACTGCTATCAAAATAAAGATGCATTTTCATCTGAAGAGATAGAATATAATAACTGGTAGTAGATGTTTCTCATCCTCCACTCACACAAATGCTGATTTCTATGAATTAATGACAGTCACAAAAGCAACAGAAGTCATTTGGGTCAGGAACTACACAAAAGCTACACAACTTGACAGATTAGCAATTGATTTCTTAACCAATATACTTATTATGTAACACTAGACAAAAAAGTTCACGGCTGGTGTTACAGTAGTGATTGCAAAATATTGTCACACAGTTTTAACCACAATAGAATAGTTCAAATAGCTGTGATTGCTTTAGTGTTAAAATTAAGCTGGATAATCATAGGTTCCTGTAGCTCTTTTGAACATTACAATTTTATTTTAATTTCACACTAAAACCACTAGTTTCCTCACACAGTGAGAGAAGCCACAATCAATGCATTTTATAAGTAGACTGTAAGAAAATAACATGTATAACTTAAATACTCATTCTGTTTATCATAAATGAAAGTTCTAAGAACAAGTTACAGTAACTAAAAGTTACTGCAGAGATTAGTTCCTTTAAGTCTCATTAACACACAGCCTGATTGCTATACTTTTTATTTTTATGTTTCACCTACATTCCGTGATAGAGATAAATATGACAAAATCCACTGTCATGTTTCCCTTGTGCCATAATTACAAAGCTGACTTGTTTCACATCACAGTGACAGGTCAAAATTATGAACCACAGTACATGCCATAAGTAACATGTAACTTTCTTATGAACTGAAAACACAAACAAAACAGGAAATTTCTGGAAAAGATAGAAATATAAATGGGATAACCATGAAAGAAAATCAGAAAGAAATGAGCAAAAGTAACAAGATTTTAAAAGAATTGATGGGAATCAGATTTTTGTTTTATCCCTCTTATTACTGTTGAAACTGCAACCTCATGAAATTCATGTGGAAGGTATAACACCTATTAATTAATAAACATGGCCTCATTTTGTAGCAGTTCTGCTTATTTTTTCAAATGAGCTACTCTTGTCTTTGATAGCAAATACTGGCTATATTACCACGAAGAGTGGCACAGCCCTGCAATAAGGTTAGTTTTAACCTATTTTTATATCATAATTCATGAAGAGTGGCACAACCCTACAATAATGTTGGTTTTAAACTATTTCTGTGACATAATACATAATCAGATCTTATGCTTGAAAATGACACAAAACCCAAAACTGCAACAGAACAATAAAAATTTGATAGTTAAAAGTGAACATGATGCCACTCAAAAATTTATAAAAACTGTAGACTCATGATAAGAAATTTATACTTCTCTTTATCTTATTAGTATCATCAATTTTGGTGACAAACACACTTATCAGCATACACAAGTGTAAGCAAAGTATTTTATTTAACATTACAAAAACTTTACAAATTCAAAGATTGATTTAATCAGAAATTTACCATTAATAATGGTTATTTTACTTTTTACAGTAGAGCAGACAGTACACAATAATATTCCATATTTTATGCACATCTAACTTACTGTACTTAACTATGAAGCAAGAAATAAAGATATAGATTGCAATTTACAATGTTTGCAGTGGTAAAATCCATATGTAGATAATATGACATTGCAGTATGTGTATGTTGCACATGACACAAACTATAGAATAGAATAGAATAGAATATTTTTATTAGCCTTTCACTATTTTTCATACTATTGGCTTCATCAATAAACCTGCCTGTTATTAGACTATTCTGACATTAGTACCAAAGTATATTTCAGGTGTGATTCTGAATATTTTAACATGGTTTAAAAAGAAAACAGACATACTGAATGTTTGAGAGACAGTTGTCAAAGTTTGCTGCCTTATCTACACTGCAGGATAAATTCAGCAGAATAACTGAGCTTACTGTATTTTAACACAACAGTGACCATTCCATATGATTTTTAGTAACCTGTAAATAGCATTTACTAGGCACCAAGCTCTTCATTTAGCTACAGTCAACACCAATATAATTCACACACAGTCTGCATTAACTAACACTGAATAAGTAATATGAAAAAGTAATGTGGAACTTATTCAAAATATATAAAATTTCAGATTACAGGAAAGGGAGAAAAGTGAATTAAAATTTACCTGAGAAACACAAGAGAGACAATCAGCCATCTGGTAGGGTATCATAGTGTCCATGATGTCAATATCTTTCGAGAAGCGGCTGATTATTCGGCCAATGGGTGTTGTATCGAAGAACATAAGTGGTGCACGCATAATCCCATTCAACAATGTTGCATGCATTGCTTTGGCTGCATGACAAAATCCCAGCAGCGGCAGTAGAATAGTAAAGTAGGAGACAATAGCTGCAAGGAAAAGTTATTTCAAACATTCATAGAATAAATTTCTGTCCTCAGAAATTCCTACACTTAAAACATAAAAATATGACCTAATGGTAATGCATAAATTTGTTGCTACACACACACACACACACACATATATATATATATATATATATATATATATATATATATATATATATATATATATATATATATATATATATATATATATATATATTAAAAACAAAGATTCCAAGACTTACCAAGCGGGAAAGCGCCGGCAGACAGGCACATGAACAAAACACACAAACACACACACAGAATTACTAGCTTTCGCAACCGATGGTTGCTTCTTCAGGAAGGAGAGGGAAAGACGAAACGATGTGGGTTTTAAGGGAGAGGGTAAGGAGTCATTCCAATCCCGGGAGCGGAAAGACTTCCCTTAGGGGAAAAAAAGGACAGGTGTACACTCACATACACACACACACACACACACATATCCATCCGCACATACACAGACACAAGCAGACATATTTAAAGGCAAAGAGTAAGGGCAGAGATGTCAGTCGAGGCGGAAGTACAGAGGCAAAGAAGTTGTTGAAAGACAGGTGAGGTATGAGCGGCGGCAACTTGAAATTAGCGGAGGTTGAGGCCTGGCGGATATCGAGAAGAGAGGATATACTGAAGGGGGAGTTCCCATCTCCGGAGTTTGGATAGGTTGGTGTTGGTGGGAAGTATCCAGATAACTCGAACGGTGTAACACTGACATTTTTTTTTTAATAAAGAAAGAATTTTTCAAGCACAGCTCTGTGTGTGTGTGTGTGTGTGTGTGCGTGTGTGTGTCAAAGAAGTCAGACTGAATAAATGAAAAGCATATAACAATAAGTTGTCTTTATCTTTTCTGTATATGTTGCAGTATATTGGCCATACACTGACTACATCATGCTTCCAGCACTATGTATTTGCCTGTGGGTTTATCTGTCCTTGGCCCACAGGCGTTCCTCATCTGAGACTATTTACAAATATCCCAAGGGCTTCCCATGTTGTGGATGTGATACTGTTTTCAAAGAATCTGTTGACACACCGATTGTTACAGGCATCACCAGGGGACACCATCCACATTCAGCAGCAGCATGCATATCTGCAAAATGGTGGAGATGTTATTAAAGAACCAATTTCCATCTGCTGGTCATGTGGTCATCAAAGTCCCATGATTATCCTCCCGTCTCATGGATATTTAAGGTGGAGCACAACTTGCAGCAGGCAGCTTTCCGTCACTTGTTCAGTTCCAGGCCGGGAGCGGGCTGCACCTTACAGCCCATCAGTTAGCACTTCATCAAGACCAACTCAGATACTTGCATCCGCACTGCCATGTCACACCATGCCACATTCAGCTCTGTGCTGTCTGTGTGTTTCACCATCTACATGCCATGAAGTTGAATCATACTGCACTGCAGGCCCACTAAGCCTCACTGCACTGAACTATGGATGTCACTTCAACAACTACCCAGAATGAGACTCCACAATGGGATTGGTACAATAGCAGCAGACTGTTTCTGTTACTCTTATGTGATCATGGACAATCATTCAGATGTCAGGAAGAACTAAACTTTATTGTAAATCTGAGATATGAATAAAAATGTTCTTAATTGGAACCTGGAAAACATTATTCAGTGTAGTGTGCATTGCCCATAATAGGTTTCAAAGAAAAACTATAGGCACCTGTTTGGAATATGTAAAAATATATTATTCTGACATGTACTTCGGATAATCAATGTGGGAGTACCACAGTGTGACATTGAGAACTTTGGTCAAAGTACCTAATTAGGTAGAAGGAACACAAGTTCTGAAAGCTAAGAATGTTATCCCCAACTTGAAGTATTTCTAGCAGCAATAAAATAAATGTCATCTGTTGAAGGTATCTGTTAGTCATCCACAATATCTCAAATTTTAACATTTTTCAAATTGAAATATTTGACTTTAATCTCAATAATCTGTGCATTTGACAAGCAATATTACTTACAAACATATGTACCACCATCATATTTGTATAATGATGACTGACATGTGTACACAAAAATTGACCAACTCTGAGCATTTCTGTCATTGGGCAGTAATGGACATCAGTCTTGAGACTACATCAAATATTGAAAAAGAGACTAATAATTATACACAAACACAAATCTCTTAAAACACTATCTTGTTATTTCAGTAAATAGCTTACCTTGCCCAAAACCCAATGCTCCATATATACCTAAATAGAGATCCCTTTTGGTGGTGTCTGAAGTGTTAGCAATATAATCTGCATCGTTTGACCATACAGAGAGCCAGAAATTTGTGCCAATTGAAAATGCTTGATACAAAACATTAAATAATATTGTGGCCAATGATAGAAAGATGCTCACAGCTTTCAAGTAATGAGAGTAAACTGCCCATTTCACCTGGAAAGATACAGTTTATTTTGCACAGTGCACAGAGACAGGATAATTTATTTGAAAATTAACTAATATTAATTAATTATAAATGTATGACAGTATCATTGTTAACAATGAACAAAATATCAAAACAACAAGCAACATTATGATAATAGAAATTCTAGGAAGGGAACAAGAACCAAAACGAAGAACTGTAACCACTCACCTGAATATGGTTCACGTGTTTTGTATAAAAACATACAACAGTTTTCTAGTTCAAGAACACACACACACACACACACACACACACACACACACACACACACACACACACACACAAAACCTACACTCGCTCCTGTGCAGCTGTTTGGAAGGAATAATACATACAGGAGAAAGTACAGACGTGGAAGATTATGGGAAAAGAAGAGGAGGAGAGAAATGGCTGTCACAGGCAATAGTAAGATGGAGACTAAAAATAATGACATTCACAACAGCCCCCATCCCCCTCACCACCACACACAAACACACACACCAAATGAGAAAGCGTTGGTATGTTGATAGAGACAATAAAAAACACACAAACACAGACACAAATTTCAAGCTTTCTCAACCCAAGGTTGCTTCATCAGGAAAGAGGGAAGGAGAGGGAAAGATGAAAGGATGTGGGTTTTAAGGGAGAGGGGAAGGAGTCATTCCAATCCTGGGAGCGGAAAGACTTACTTTAGGGGGAAAAAAGGACAGGTATACACTCGCACACACACACATATCCATCCGCACATATGGGATAAAATAAAGATGGTCACGGCAACAGAAAGTTTTTCATCAATTATTTAGTCATCTGCAACCCACAACATTACAAAAAATGTTACAGCCTTTAGAATGTACCCCTAGATGTGAGAACTGCAGCCAACATGAGAAAATGAAGATAAGTAAAAGGTATTTTTTTTTGTATATCTTACGCCTCTTGAATCTTTCAAAACTTTTGAAGAGAGAGGAAAAATTAATGGTGATGATTGGGAGGGTATGATTACAGCCCCCTTCCAAAGGGGCAACCTTGGAAAGGAATTATGCAATGCAATATCTATTCAACTTTAATGACTGATTCCTTACTGAGGCTGTTCTCTACAAAAATCATGTTGCACAGTTGTAACTGAATTATACCTGTTGAAATGGAGAGGACAAATCACATTTTGTTACTGTATTATCACCAACTTAACAAGATACACAATGGGTAGTGAACATGTGAGCAAATTTCTAGCTGCAACAGACAGATCCCTAATTGCAATCATTATGACTGAAACGTAGGTGAACTTTTAGTTTTGATTTATAAGTTAAAATTCACCCCAATTTTCCGTCCCCATTCAGGAAGAAGATACTGTCTACTGAAACAAAATGAGTGTTTCTGAAACTCCTTGTATTTCAGCTGAATGGTAGGAGAAAGGCAAAGATGTACATCTCCAATAGCAGCATATGAAGTAAAGCATTGTGGTGGTATTCACATCAATTTCAGATTGATGACAGTTTTTGCTTTATTTTGGTAAATTAATATCATGCACCAATTTTTTTAAATGTTGTGAAAACTGACTCACACTTCCTATTTCAGGTTTCTCAGTTTCTGTTAGCTTCTCCCCAGGTTGCACTGATTTAACAGGTACATTATTCTTCTCAACACAACCAGCTGTTTTAAGCCTGTTACTTTTATCACTGCTGCTCTCTATTGCATTTTGCCTGCAATTAATTAAATTACATAAAGCCAAGCATTTTTCTAAATTGCACTATTCTTAAATACTGTACACAATCATATTTTAACGTTCACCATTGATTACTTAACACGTAATAGATATAATTCACAACACTGCACAGTTTAGATTAATCAAACTATGAATATCTGATAAAATTGTTCAACTGAGTAACTAGCATACCAATCCAATATATTTAAAAGTAATTAAAAGTCCACTTTTGCTATAATCAAGATAGTGATTTGAATATAATTAATGTAAAAATGTATTTCTATTGTGGTACTTTGGTTCAATAACTGTGCTACCTAATTTATATTCTAACACTGTTCCTGGCATACAAAGGCCTAAGAGGTAAAATTTATAAAGCGAACATTTATTTCCAGAATATTTCAGTTAACATAAGTAAAAAATTATGATGAGAGGTCTGGAAAGGAGGCAGTAGCTGAGCTCTTACATTTCAGCAGATGCTGAAATTCCAGTACGGATGAAGGAGCCATTTCTTGTTTGGGATGTGTGCAAGGAAAGTCCATTCTGTAATTTTATGTAATTGGTGAAAGCACAGCACAAGGAAGATGATGTGGCCAGAAAGGGTTACAGGGACTTGTTACATGGGGATGTCTGTATGAGCTGCAAGACTATTCCAGAAAGAAACAGCAGTGGGGGTCTTCCAGGTACATTTGAGCTGCCGACTGCAGAGCAGTTGGCATGTGTGGGTGGAATTGGATGGTATGATGCCCCTCCAAAGCTCTCAGAGTTTCAACTATCATATGGTGCCACTTGCGGGTGGTAACCACTGGAGCTAGCATCCATGGATCCTTTCTGCATAGGAACACTCACACTCAATCATGCTCGGTGGATAGCATCTGGAATGCCTGGTCAAGGGTTCCTGGAGCTGTGGGGCTAGGAGATGGAGGAGAGAACACAGTTTCTGCCAAAGGAGGAACTCCATGGGGCTACAGTTCCAGTGGTCCTGTATGTGCTCAGAAACAATGTGAATGCAGCTGAGGTGGTGGTTTTTCCCACTGTCTTAACCCCTTAACCATCAATTTCATTTCATAAACCTTGATGTACGGTTATTTTAATTAATATCATAATCAAAATTAACAATATAAAAAGATCATTTCCTGAAAATTCATTTTCCTAGGGGATCGGGAGGGGGGGGGGGGGGGGTTGCTTTGGTACATACTGGATTATTTATAAAAATCTCCAGTGTTTCAGAAGATAGAAGTGATTCAGGCATACAAGAAACTGACATCTACCCAAGTTTCTAACTCACACTACAGGTGCACAATATGGGCTTTGTTTATGATGTGGCAAACATCAATTCATGGAAGCAATTCATTGACATGTGTCCAGGTAGGTGAGAAGGTACCCCTCTTTGTGCATGTGGTAACTGAGGTGCCTGTCTCCGAGTGCAAACTAAGCCAGTATGACAGTAAAAAGAGAAGAGTTAACAATAAAACTTGAGGACAGCTCAACCTACAGGATGCAATCTGTAGTTATAAGAATTCTGCTAGGGACTTTGGTGCATAGCAAGTTCCGACTGGTTCTATAATAACCCATTATGGAAAATTTAAAGCCCACTGGCAGTCAAAGGATTAAATATTTGCTGTTCAAACATCCATGCCATATGCTCTGCTTCATCATTGGATGATAGGTGAAATGGTGGCCTAAAGAGGTATTTGATGGTGTTGAAGGTGCAGAATTGATCAAAAGCTGTTGCAGTGAATTGGAACTCACTGTCCAACACAATGGTATGGGAAATCCCTTCAATGGTGAGAATCTGGGTGAACATTTTTTGTGTGGCATCAATTGCGATGGATTCCATGCTGTCAGAGTAAGCATCCACAACAATCAGCCACACAGACCCCAGAAATGAGCCCACAAAGCCCAGATAAACTTACAGGGGGTGGTTCAGGGAGCAAAAAATTAGCACGCAGCAATCTGGTGGCAGGCACAACAGCTGTGCACCATGGCCTCAATATCCTTGTTCAGTCCTGACTAATAGGCATTTCATCTTGTGAAGGCTTTCATTCGTGACATACTCCAATGACCACAACAGTTGAGGCCGCTGGGCAGTCGGGATGAAAACACGGCAAGTATTCATCTCTGTATCAAATAGGAGAACATCAGTGAAGACTGACAGCTTGTGGGAGAGAGAGTCTAGGGCTGGAGGTCTGGACTGAAAAATAAATGGGCCATCCATGGAGGACATAGTGCATGACACACCAAAATAGTGTTGCAACACCTGTCTGCAACAATTCAAGCAGTTGTAATCAGAAACCTATCCAGTGTGTGTTGCCATCCATATCAATGTAGAAAGATACAATTTCCTGTTGATCAAAAGCAGGGTGTGGTCCTGTGGGTAAGTGAGAGGGAGCTTCTGCATTTGCATATTATGCTGTGGGCTTGTATTTAATGGTATAATTGTATGAGTTGAGGAAAAGTGAACAAAGCGCTGTGGCTGGGAGTGTGGCTCAAAGAGAACTATCAGCACGTTTTGGTTTGTAATGAGTGTAAACGTGGTCCCAAATAGGTAAACATGGAACTTCTTAATTGCAAATACAACAACTAAACCTTCCTTTTCTATCTGTTAGTAATTATTTGGAGCATGTGTCAGTACCTTTAATGCATAGGCAATTAGTTGCTCAGTACCATCACCTTCCTATGTGCCAGAACTGCACCAATACTGTATGGAGAGTTGTCCATCATCTAAATCAGTGGACATGGTGAAGAAGAGGGTGTAGGCAACGTGCAAAGTATAGCATATGCTTCACCTGTCAACCTGCTTCTTAATGCCTTTCTTCCACAACTGGTTCAATGAATGCATAACATGGGCTGCTAGTTAGAGGACCTCAGAATAATAATTCACCTTTACCAAAGAGCCTGCAGGTCCTGTAAGTTGTGGGTGGTGAGGTAAAGTGTCAAATGCTGCAACATTGGGTCAGTTGGCTGGGTCGCACCCTCGGTGAGCAAGTGTCTCAGGCTTTACACCTGCCAATAAGAAAACTCGCATTTGTGTAAGTGGCACTTGTACCACACATAATGAAATATAATAAAGAGGGTGCAAAGATTGTGCAGGTAGTTATGACATGTAGTGCCCTTAACAATTAAGTCATTGAGGTATGAGCATGGATAGATATAGTATCTCTGGAAGACTTCCAGAGCAGAAGGTCCCAAAAGGGAAGTGTAACAATATTATGAGAAGGAAAGTTGCTACTCACCATATAGCAGAGATGCTGAGTCACAGATAGGCACAACAAAAAGATTCTCACACTTAAAGCTTTCAGCCAATAGCCTTTGTCAACAATAGACACACAACACACACACGAGCGTCCACACACACACACACACACACACACACACACACACACACACATTCTTTTATTATTATTATTATTTCATTTCACTTTCCAAGTGTAACAGAGCCAAACAAATGGTGAAGTGAGGAATCAGAAAAAGAAATGTTGGGTACAGCCTACTGCCATACATTCCCAGAGTGAGGGACAGAATCAGCCATATATTGCACAAACATGATATAAAGATGATTTTCAAACTGACAAAAAAGATCAAAGACTGTCTTAGATCAGAGAAGGAGAAAAGGGGCCCACTTGTAATGTTGGGAATATACTGTATACCATGAACTTACGGAAAAGTTTATGTTGAAATGACTGGATGATCACTTAACAACAAGATCAAAGAGCATAATCGACATTGCAGGCTGGGGCAGGTGGAGAAATCAGCCATGGCAAAGCACACACTGAGTGAGACTGACCACATAATAAAATTCACCGACACGGAAGTTCTGGCTGTAGAGAAGCACTATCACATGTGCTTGTTCAGAGAAGCTGTAGAAATACAAAAACACGTGAAGAGTTTCAACAAGAAAGAAGAAAGCCTTAAGGTAAATGGATCCTGGCTTCCCATACTGCAACAAAAGACTGTCGCAGGTAGCAAGAGGAGAACTGCACCAGAAATGACCGTGGAGAAGACCTCGGATGTTGGCGCACCAGGTACATATAGTCTGCGGTCACAAACTCGGCTCCAGTTCATCATTGGCAATGGAGGGTGAAGCTTTAACAATGTCAGCCACTCATACTGCTGAAACATCAGTAAAATCATTAGATAAACGTCGGCTGAAGAACCCAAGACAGGAGCCAATAGGCAGTTTGTCAACAAGTGGCCACAAAAGCCTTAACAATTTTGTGATGTGGAATGTGTCAGATACTACATAGTTCAAATATAACTTGTATAAATACAATAAAAAGATACATTGTAAATAAAAATCAACTAAACAACAGCACAATCAATTAACAGAAAATTGTGTTTCACATGTTAGGGATGAGTTATATATTCATGATATGGAATGTGTCAGATTGTACACAGTTGAAATATATCTTACATAAATAAAAGATACATTGTAAATAAGATATTAGCTAAACAACAGCACATTCAGTTGACAGAACATTTTTGTTTCACATGTTAAGGATGTGTAAAATATACAGGAGTCAAGATAAACTAAATATTCCAAAGGAAATACAGGAATACCAATAAATAATTGTCTTATTGCTACGATAGTACTCAAAATAAAATTAGTTATACTAAGTTTACAACACTTACATATTTAGTGATTATATACTTTTTCTTTCACATATTCAGTAACTGTATAAAAGGATTTCTCTATCTGGTACTCGTTGAGAGTTTGTTTGGATGCTGGCAATCTTTTGTGAAGACATTTGATGTGTGATGGGAGAGCATTAAACAGCTTAATGCTGGAGTAATAAGCTCCTTCTTGAACCATAGTGAGGCTTTTCAGTTATTGGTTCTTGTGTTATAGTCATGAACATTCCATTTCATGTTGGATTTTCCAAAAGGCACATGCTTATATTTGTATAAGCCAAAGGAAGTGTTAATAACCATAAAGGACTATGATTCCTGAGCCAGTTGGATCTGGAAACATGTCAGCAAGGTCTATCTTAAAATAATATTCACCCACCCAACAAGTTCTGTGAGGAGATTTTCTAGTCGAGGTAGGCAGTAGGTTTCCACCTGTGCCTGGGCATCAGGTTTCTTGACCACTACCAATGATGTGACCCTACTGGCAGTTTTAACAGGTTCCGCCACTCTGGATTCATTGAGGTGATTGAGTTCCTGTTTATTGGCTGACCGTAAGTAGTTTGGAATAAGTCATACCCCATAAAAACAGAGCTGTGCATTGGGATCCAAAAACATTTGAACCTGGAAATATGTGATGCATCCCAAGGCAGGATCAACTATAGGCACAAAAGTTGAAATAAAACAATTCCTTGTTTCACATTCCTTTTTCAATACCCTAATGAAATACTCTCTGAAGAGGCAATTCATTAAAACTTTCATAATTTCAGTTGTGTCTAATAAGTGATTTCAAGTAATATATTAAATTTCATATGTATTTGTCTCGAAGGTATCTTTGAGTGGTGGAGGCCAGAGTGATCAATAACAGATACCCTCATGACCACAAATTCTTGATGTTATTGGAATACAAGTATAACAACAAACTTTTCAAAATCTCTGTTTAATTAAATAATCTTTCAGTGACTATTTTTGTTGTACTCCAGTCTCTCCCGCCAATAAAAAATTTTGTTACAAAGTGACCCAGATGTCATTGAGTTCCTGGAAAGCAACTGTGTCAGTCATGACCTGAACCTCATCAATCATACAGAATACAAACAATGGAAAGGAATCCATACCAGAGATGTTGCCCGATGAATGACTGTCAACAATGAACAGCATTATCAGCCATGTGATATTTTTATAGGTAGCTGTGATCATAAACTGACCTGGGAGAAGAACTGAACTGTCACCATATGTGCCAACATATAGAGAAGGGTAGGAAAAATTTGTGGGAACTCAGATAAGCATATTTTTGGAGGTTTACCAAGGAAATGATAAATCCTGCATCCTTCTGGAAATGGGCATCTTGGCCTGCAGTGTGAGATTAATAAACCACTTGGTAGCAAAAGGATCACCATGGGCAACAATATTCTGATATACACTCCTGGAAATTGAAATAAGAACACCGTGAATTCATTGTCCCAGGAAGGGGAAACTCTATTGACACATTTCTGGGGTCAGATACATCACATGATCACACTGACAGAACCACAGGCACATAGACACAGGCAACAGAGCATGCACAATGTCGGCACTAGTACAGTGTATATCCACCTTTCGCAGCAATGCAGGCCGCTATTCTCCCATGGAGACCATCGTAGAGATGCTGGATGTAGTCCTGTGGAACGGCTTGCCATGCCATTTCCACCTGGCGCCTCAGTTGGACCAGCGTTCGTGCTGGACGTGCAAACCGCGTGAGACGACGCTTCATCCAGTCCCAAACATGCTCAATGGGGGACAGATCCGGAGATCTTGCTGGCCAGGGTAGTTGACTTACACCTTCTAGAGCACATTGGGTGGCACGGGATACATGCGGACGTGCATTGTCCTGTTGGAACAGCAAGTTCCCTTGCCGGTCTAGGAATGGTAGAACGATGGGTTCGATGACGGTTTGGATGTACCGTGCACTATTCAGTGTCCCCTCGATGATCACCAGAGGTGTGCGGCCAGTGTAGGAGACGCTCCACACACCATGATGCCGGGTGTTGGCCCTGTGTGCCTCGGTCGTATGCAGTCCTGATTGTGGCGCTCACCTGCATGGCACCAAACACGCATACGACCATCATTGGCACCAAGGCAGAAGCGACTCTCATCGCTGAAGATGACACGTCTCCATTCATCCCTCCATTCACGCCTGTCGCGACACCACTGGAGGCGGGCTGCACGATGTTGGGGCGTGAGCGGAAGACGGCCTAACGGTGTGCGGGACCATAGCCCAGCTTCATGGAGATGGTTGCGAATGGTCCTCGCCGATACCCCAGGAGCAACAGTGTCCCTAATTTGCTGGGAAGTGGCGGTGCGGTCCCCTACGGCACTGCGTAGGATCCTACGGTCTTGGCGTGCATCCGGGCGTTGCTGCGGTCCGGTCCCAGGTCGATGGGCACGTGCACCTTCCGCCGACCACTGACGACAACATCGATGTACTGTGGAGACCTCACGCCCCACGTGTTGAGCAATTCGGCGGTATGTCCACCCGGCCTCACGCATGCCCACTATACGCCCTCGCTCAAAGTCCGTCAACTGCACATACGGTTCACATCCACGCTGTCGCGGCATGCTACCAGTGTTAAAGACTGCGATGGAGCTCCGTATGCCACGGCAAACTGGCTGACACTGACGGCGGCGGTGCACAAATGCTGCACAGCTAGCGCCATTCGACGGCCAGCACCGCGGTTCCTGGTGTGTCCGCTGTGCCGTGTGTGTGATCATTGCTTGTACAGCCCTCTCGAAGTGTCCGGAGCAAGTATGGTGGGTCTGACACACCGGTGTCAATGTGTTCTTTTTTCCATTTCCAGGAGTGTACATGCACTGTCCCTTGGGGAATGTTGTGAATGGGGTCCGATTGTTCTGATGGTTTACAACAGACAGTTTCAAGATGTTCATCTTTCCCACAATGTATGCAATTCATCCAATAATCCAGACAGTCCACATGTGGATATCTGGATGTAATGGTAGGCCAACCATGCATACTGGCGGGATATGACCAGCTGTTTAGAGGCTATCAACAAAATAGAAATTGATGACTCATGACAACACTTTCTGGAATGTGAGTTATGGGTATTCTGAACACCTAAGTCATGATTCAGCAACTGAACTGCTGCTACTTGTGGCTGAGCCATGAGTTGTTGATTTGCTGCATGTGCCCTTTAGAAATAGAGTACAGTTTTCAAAATATCATCCAAAGAAGAGTTGTCAAACTTAAAAACTTAAGGGTTGCCATCTGTACTTCTGGATTGGGAGCCAATTGGAATACTAAGTCTTGTAATGGAACTCAACCTTGTCTCATCATATACTGGAGTATCCAGGACATGATAAATTCACAACAAGATCTAATAAAATACAAATGGCAGTTCAGCAATAAGTGTAGTTTTGGTAACATGACTAAAATGGTCTACTATCTTTAAAAATAGAAAATATGGTAAAATGTGAATTTAACTTAAGATTTATTATCTTTCAGAAAACATAAATGTTTTATAAATTTTATGTACTTCAAAATTTTGATATTGGCATTTAAAGTTATTATGAATGTATTTAATGTTTCTGTAATTGTTCTGAATGATGAGTCAAAAATTGTTTTAATAAAATGTTAACCACTGTGAATGTTTATGATCAATATTTAAACATTAATAGCTTTGTTCTTCAAGATTTGTATATATGCTCCCTCTTTGTACTATCTTTGCACTTTTTATGAGTGAGATGAAGTTATCAACTTGGATGGAAGAAAGATAATAAAGAAATGTTATAAAATACTATATGTGAAACATAGATAACAAACAGGCAGAAGAATTAAATTTGTTCACACAGTGTTCTTATCTTAAAGACAAAAAAAAATCCTGAATCATACCACCTAGGTGTAAAATTATTCTGTCAGTGGGCCATGTTTTTCAATGAGCCAAGTTTTCGATGAGCAGCCACATGGAACAGATGAGTAAATGATCTTCATCATTTGATCTTCCTTCTCACTCATACTGGTTGCATTATAATTGCACAGTCAATTGCCAAAAAAAGTGCATCTGTTTTAAGCAGCATCTGCAGTGATTTCTCAGTTTCAAATATTTAACTGTTTTTCACAATAACAGAGGGGAAGGATGTAATAGTCTCAGATCAATGAGTCTCCACATGAGGTTCTGCAAGCTGAGTTTGTGCAAGTGACATCACAATGATGACACACCTGGTGAGTCAGTTACTCACAAGCAATATGACTGAGAAGGTTGCTTGTGGTATTGATGAAGCTCAAGTTGCATTGTGACCACATGGATCACTGTGAATAATAATTTGAAAGCATTGAGCACATCTCCTTGAAAGTGAATGTGGCTTGGTTTGAGAGGGAAGCCAACTTCTTCAGCGAGAAAAATGTCACTGGGACAGCCCAAGAAAGGAAAAGATGATAGTTGAAGACCGTCATCAGAGACCAGAAAGGTGGTGAGGTGCTGTTTTAGCCAATGCAAATACATGTACTAATATTGTTTGTCATCACTAAAACTCTAACTGTGGGTGATTTTCTGATTTTCCCATACAAAATTGTGGGGCATTTTTATTTGATAATTAGAATAGTTGTAAGGATAGAATTTTAAGATATGTAAAGGAAAACAAAAGATGTAATTTAGAATTGAATTTTAATTAATGTTTATGTAAATAATGCAGGGAACATGAAAATCACTTTCAGTGTTTTAAACTTATTGATAATTTATATGAAGCAAGGGTCAATACGCAGGCTTGGGAATTTGGTCCCAAAACTACTGTCATGAGCAGATATGTGTAAGTATGGTAAGTGTAAGTATGTGATTGAGAGAAACGAATAAGCAAAACACGACTCCTGATGTTTCAGATCAAAAGAAAAAGATACCTTCAACGTGTTTGTGACAACTGACATGCAAACAGTGCAAAAATTACTTTTGGAACAATAAAGTGAGGCCCACAAAATTGTCTGGAAAGAGTTGCATGCTCACATTTGTGTCATCTGTGGCTGGAGGGTAAAAGGTGCAAACCATGATGTGTGGCTGTGTGCCTAAGAAATGACCGCTGGCTGAATGGGGTTGGTACTCTACACCTCTTTACAAAGTGGCAAATGGCAACTCATGTCTACAGGAAGGTTCAGCATGTCTTTAACACACTCCCAGGAATAATTGCAAAAATTATAAAATTATCAGTGACATGCAATATTAGAAGGTCACTGGGATGATGAGTAAATAAGGCATACAATTCAAACTAAGGCAACTTTTTGCAACAAGTTTAAGTGTAATGTGCATATGGACATGATGTGACATAAGTAGTGCCTTGGACAATGTGCTGGTGTCATTCAAATATTGGTAACCTTCAGCTGTAATGGCTGCAACAGAGACCTTCATAACTGGCATGGACCACGAACCTTGCCATTGGTGGGGTGGCTTGTGTGACTCAGTTATACAGATAACTGTACCATAGGTGCAATTACAACAGAGGGGTATCTTTGAGAGGCTACAAAAATGTGTGGTTTCTGAAGAGCAGCAGCTATCTTTTCAATAGTTTCAGGGGCAACTGTCTGAATGATTGACTGATCTGGCTTTGTAACACCACCCAAAACTGCCTTGCTGAGCAGGTTGTAATGGTACTTGAATTCCATAACCATTGTGATACCTCACCTGAATCTCTCGACACCAGTAATATTCTACTGTATTTCTGTTAACTATTATTTAACATATTTCTGAGACAACATTCAGATTTGATTTCACTTTTGATACATTGATATGTTTATGTTGCAATGATATTATTCTTATGTGTATTCTTCCTTTTGTCACTATGATCTTTGATGTACTTGTAACTCAGATTTTTGGGCACATAAGCAATTGTTAGTTAGTTGTTAACTTGTTAGAGTGTCGGACCTTGAAAAAGTCAAGTGTTGGACGTCATGTTGGAAAGACGCGTAACGTAGTCTGCTTATAAAATGTGAACTTTAACAGTGACTGTGAGAGAGATGTTTTCAAGTATGTTTTGTATTGTGAAGTGATGTTTTGTGTTTATGTGATATTGCAATAAAAGCAATTAAAAGGAAGTGTAACTTAAATTCAGAGTGCTGATTATTCTTTACATCACCATTGTCCTGCTAAAGTGTAATCTTCAAGAATGGTTTGTGAAGGGCATCTACAAAACTTTTGAATATAGCAGAATAAAACCTAGGCCTCTTTGCATCCGAGCTTGGAATCATAACCACCTAGATTTTCAATGATTGAGCCATGATTTTATGACAAGACCAGCATGGGAAACACAAAAAAATGAGTGCCTCGTTTTTTTATTATTACATGAAATGATTTTATTAACTGTGCTCTAATGACACCTGCCACATAAAATGACTGTTGTTGCCTGAAAATGCAGTATTTAGCAGTGTGAGCAACACCACAATAATTAAATTTTGACCTTTGTTGTGGTAGGGTTGTTGGAACGTGGGTGCTCTAGCCAGGATAGGCAGCACCAAATATTCAAAAATTAACTGTAGATGTGTTTCAGGAAAAGTACACAGTAAATCTGTTATGAAAAACATCGACAAAAACCCGACAATCAAAAGGAGACAACAACAGGATGAAAAATGGATGCAAAAAACAATGGGATGAAAAAGGATTTAAAATAAACACTATGACTGGATTCTGACGGAGAAGACATCAGCTATAAGTTAAGTAAAAATTCTAACGAATTTTTTAATTTGGTCTTGTGATTTCTACTGGTTCATTTTTTGTTATCAGTTAATAATCGACGAAATTAATGCAGGGGAAGAAATAGTGGGGGAGGATCAGAAACTTGATAGGATTGAAATAATTCTACAGCTCTTGAGCAAGCAGAATGAAAACAAATAATTGAAAATCTGAAATGAGGGCAGAAATTGACGAAAGGTTAGGGGAGAATTTGAATAAGCAATAAAATACAATAAAAACTGAGTTAACTGAGGTCAAAAATACACTGGAAGGTAACGTCAAGGTGGTAGAATCGAGGGTAGACAATGTGGAGAAAAAAGTAATTGTTTTTGAAAATGAATTCATTGCTGAAAATAGTAACAGAGCCAGGTAAATTCAAGAACTTCAAAATGAAAATGAATCACTAGATGAAAAACTTAATGACTTGAAAGTAAACAGTGTTAATGCAGTCAGTAGTGTGAAGAAAAAGGTTGACAGTTTAGAATCAAATCTTACCAATAAATTAGACACATTAAAAACTAAAATAAATCAAGTTGAAGAATACGTTGTTACCAAGAATTTGTACAGTCATGGACCAGTTTGCTCGAACCCGTCAGTGAAAAGTTTTCCTTGTGATAATTTGCACCCAGTTCATTTTCTGCACCATTACAAGGACAATTTTGAGCCAGGAATGCCTGATAATCCAAAAATTAAATTTGTCAAAAAATTTCTTGAAAGGGAGGCCCTATCCTGGGCTAACAAAAACTTTGATCAGTGGGAAACCTTTACAAATTTTGAGAAAAGCTTCTTAAAAAAATTTTTGGTCAGAATCTGAACAGGGGAGAGTTAAATCTGAATTTTTAAATGAATCTATTTTCAGAGGGAGAGTGGGCACCATGAAAGCATTTTGTAAAGATCAATTGAGAAAATTAATAAATTTAGATAAACATTTTGATGAAATGACACAAATAGATGCGCTGAAAAGAAGGCTACCTGAAAAATTGCAATGAGATTTAGTTCATGGACCTGATGATTCTTTGGAAGAATTTTTAAAATATGTGAATAAATTGGATAGGGCATTAGAAAGAGGGAATATGCAAAATTTTAACAATGGTGAACACCAACAGGGGTGGGGGGTGGGGGGGAGGGTGGTATTCAAACTGGTATGGAGAGAGGAGAGACTACAGAGACAATAGACATGAACAACACAGGGGAAACAATAGGGATCATAATGGTAATGACAGAGACAGGGACAGAAATTTTGGAAATAGAAACAGATGGGATAACAGAAACAGGGGAGAACAAAATTGGAGATCAAACAGAGAAAACAGGCATGAAAACTCCAGACCGCCTCAATGAGGGTCCGCAGTTTTGGGGCGAGAAAATGTAATCATAATAGGACCTACAATAACAACTGGGAATTTACAGATAGAGGAAGAAGGACAAATGTAACTTATTATTATAATAAAATCAGTGGAAGACAAAACAAATACACACCACAAATAACAGACACTCATGTTCTATTAATACTTTAAATTTTGATCAGAAATTTTGGGATACAATAAGAGAAAATAATAATGTTGACAGCTGTAAGGTAACTACTTCTGAGAACAAGCCATATGAGGATATTGCAATTGTGCAAGAATTTTATAATTGGGTAGAGAATGATAATCTATGTAATTCTGAAGCATCCAACAAACATTACAACTCTGATTTGAATAAGTAATTTAATGAAAATGAAAAGTTATGTGAAGAGAGAGAAATGGAAATTAATGTGACTGTGGATAGGATGCATGATGAGGAAAGTTTTGATTTTTATGAAAATATGGAAGCTAACGATGTTGTTGAGAGTTGTACTGAGGTAAGTAATGATGGGATTAATGCCGTGTGTGAGTATCAAGTATTCGTCGAGATTATTTCAAGTGAAGTAATGAAGCTATGTGATAATGAAGTTGATAATTGTGAGTATTATGATGAGTTAAGTGTGGTTAGTGATGAGGTAAGTGTGGTTAGTAATGAGGAGGAGGACACTCATGCATCTGAAGAACATGTAAAGTTAAGTCAGTGTAACCAATTTACTGTAGCAGAGGACTGTAATGTTATGCCAGCTAATAGCATGAAGTAGTTAAACCCACATACAAGTTCTGAAGGAAAAGATGAAAACTTTTTAAAAATATTATGGAACAGTTGCAATTACAAAACAGATAGGGAAGAGTTGTGGAACTATTTAGCTAAAATTTGTAGAAGGTTATATCCTCACTGGTGGCAAAGTGTAAAATGTAATGAATATCTGATGTATGCTCAACCTGTTGTATCCACAGATGATGATAATGAAAGTGTCAATGTGTGTGTGAAGTTGTTAAAAACTGATCAGGAAAATAATGATGGTAATTTTAGGGAAATTGAAAATGACCTGTTACATGAACCACTAAAAGAAAAAGTAGAAGAATGTGAATTAGGGTGTCCATACATTAAAGCTAAAGAAAACAATTGGGAGGGTAAATGTCTCATTGATACAGGGAGCCCTGTTTCAGCTACTTCAGAAAAAATTAGAAATAAAATTAAAGACAGTGTTGATTTTGTTGAGGACCCTGTTATGGGAGTAAAGATAAGAGGAGCTACAGGCAAACACAGTAAAGTCATCAAAAGTCAAGTATTTTTATCATTTGAAATAGAAGAGGTAAGATTTGAGCAGGGTTGTCTTGTTATTCCAAGTTTAGAAGAGAACATATTGTTTGGCATGGACTGTGTGTCAAAGGTAAGTGTTGCATTTAGCTGGAGTGAGATGAAGTTAATTGTGTGTGAACCCAAAAGGAATATTATTGTGTGTACACAACTGGAGAAGGTTGCAATCATGTCAGGAAAATCATAGACTAATAAGAGAATTTGTACTGTTTTGATGACAAATCTGAGATAAATTTTTCTGGTCAGAATTATGAAAACCTAGCTAAAAGCAAAGTAGAGGAAGCAATTAATTTGTACAGAGATCAAAAGAGACATTTGGAAAATTTATTGTGGGATTTTCGAGATGTTTTCAATGAAAAAACCTGGAAGAGTCAGGAATTATCAATGCACTTTACACCTTAAAAATCATGAACCTTTCTTCCTCAAACCTTATAGTATTCCTTTTGCAAAAAGAAAAGAAATAGAGTGTGAGATACAAAAATGGAAGCATGAGGTATAATCAAAAGAAGTAACAGTGATTACAATAATCCTTTGGTGGTGGTTTCCAAATGTGGAGGTGGTGTTAGACTTGTACTTGATTCTAGGCACCTTAACAAATTTTTGAAAAGAGAAAATGATCATCCAGAAAACATAGATGAACTGTTACATAAATTTGAATGTGTGAAATTCATGAGCAGCTTGGACTTAACTTCAAGCTTTCACCAAATTTCTTTAGGAATAAATTCTAGAAAATACACTGCATTTTTGATATGGGGGAAAACGTTATCATTACTGTGTTGTACCATTTGAACTAACTGTTTCTGTTGCTGAGTTTATTATAGCATTAGATCTTGTTTTGGGGGATGAACTACTGTCTAAACGTACTGTATATGTAGATGATATTTTGATTTCTGGAAAGACATGGGAAGAACATTTTGAATTGCTAACACAGCTGTGTTCAAAATTAAGGGAAGGGGGTATGACTTTAAAGTTAGAAACATGTAAATTTGGAGTAAGTGAATTGAAATTTTTGGGACACATTATTTTGGAAAAGGGGATTGAACCTGAGAAAAAATTGAAGCTATAGAGAATTTTCCGATTCCTAAAAATAAAAAACAATTAAAATCTTTTTTTGGTCTTGCTGGATTTTACAGAAAGTATGTCCATACTCAAGCTACGAATGCTTCTTGTTTATGTGATCTATTAAAGAAAGATACTGTCTTGGATTGGTCATCTGATTGTCAAAAAGCATTTGATGAGATAAAGAAACAACTTTCACAGAGCAGAATTCTATATAGGCCTGACATGTTTTTACCCTTCTGTTTAATGACTGACAGCAGTGATACAGGATTAGGAGCACACTTATTTCAGGAAAAAGTCATAAGAGATCATATTGAACACCATTCCATTGCATTTACTAGTAGAGTATTACAAGAGTTTGAAAAGACCTACACTGTGACTGAAAGAGAACTTTTGGCTATACATTCGGCTTTCAACAAATTTAAAAATTATTTTCTTGAACACAAAGTAATTGTTTACTCTGACCACAAAGCACTAAGTTAATTACAGGAGTGTAGGCTTTATCATAGTAGAATCACCAGATGAGCATTATTTTTAAAACAATTTGATTATGAAATTAAATATATTAAGGGGAAGGAAAATGTTATTGCTGATGCACTTTCTAGGTCACCTATTGGACTAAATTTTGATAATGAAACAGGCATTGATGACAAAAATTTGAAAATTACATATTTGAAGGGGATAAAAGAGGAAGGAGAAATTTTAAAAATTTGTAATGACATTAGGAGGCACCAAAATCATGATGAAAATTGGAAATTGGTAAAAAGTTATTTGGGAGTTAAGCAAAAGGTAGATGATTATTATAAGATACACAAAGGGATTCTGTTCAGAAGATTAAGACCTGATTTGGATGACTGGAAATTATGTTGGCCTGAGCAGCACATAGACACATTAATTAAGTACATACATGAGAGCTTTGGACATTATGGTTCTGTCAAATCCATACAAAAGATTCAGGAAAATGTCTATTTTTATAATATTGCCAGAAGAGTGAAGAAAAAATTAGCAGCCTGTGACTGATACCAAAGAGTAAAGGTGAGTAATCAAACATGTAGAAGGATGATGCAAAATGTTTTGCCCAGCAAAAATTTAGAAATAACAGCTTGCTTCATTTACGGACCCCTCCCCTAGTCAAAAGGAGGTTACAGTTTGATCTTTGTGATTGTTGACATATTCTCAAAATTCGTCAAATTGTATCCATTAAAAGGAGAGCCACAAGTAAGCAGATTACATCTAAATTAACCAGTTATTATTTCAATAAGGTAGGTACTCCCCAAGCAATCTTGTCAGACAATGGTTCACAATTTACATCAAAAGTATGGAAAGATTTTGTTGAAAATGCAAACATAAAGCATATTTTGATTTCAGTTTATCACCTGCTCAGTAATCCGGCAGAGAGGTACATGAGAGAGATATGGAGGTTGTGCAGAACATATTGTAGTAAGAACCATGTAAATATTACTGAACACTTAGATTTTCCAGTTTGTCAAATTTTGTCACCTCAGGAGAGAGAACAAATTGTAAAAGACACCATGCAAAAACAAGCAGACTACAGAAAGAAAAGTTACGATGCAAAAGGCAAGTTTTCCCACTTTAATATTGGTGATTTGGTTTTGGTTAAAATGAAAGAAGAATCTTAACTTATGACTTCAGAATTAAAGAAATTTTTTGACATTTATACTGGACCATTTGAGGTGAAAGAAAATCCTCACCCAAATGCTTACAGATTGATCTATCCAAAATCTAGGAAATTATTTGGTTTGAGGAATGTAACTGAATTGAAAGGAAGTGTAACTTAAATTTGGAGTGCTGATTATTCTTTACATCACCATTGTCCTGCTAAAGTGTAATCTTCAAGAATGGTTTGTGAAGTGCATCTACAAAACTTTTGAATATAGCAGAATAAAACCTAGGCCTCTTTTCATCTGAGCTTGGAATCATAACCACCTAGATTTTTAATGATTGAGCCATGATTTTATGACAAGACCAGCATGGGAAACACAAAGAAATGAGTGCCTAGTTTTCGATTATTACATGAAATGACTTTATAAACTGTGTTCTAATGACACCTGCCACATAATATGACTGTTGTTGCCTGAAAATGCAGTATTTAGCAGCATGAGCAACACCACAATCATTAAATTTTAACCTTTGTTGTGGTAGGGTTGTTAGAAGGTACAGCCTGAAAGCAAGGAGAAACTACAGCTGTAATTTTTTCCACAAACATGCAGCTCTACTGTATGGGCAAATGATGATAGAATCCTCCTGTGTAAAATATCTCAGAGGTAAATAGTCTCTCATTTGGATATCGGACATTGACTACTCAAGAGGATATTGCTATCGGGAGGAACAAACTGGTGTGCTACAGATAGGACCATGGAAGGTTAGATCCCATAAAGGGGGAAGTAGGTTAGAAAATTTAAAAAGTGAAATGGAAACATTTAAGTTTGATATCGTGGGAATTAGTACAGTTCAGTGCCAGGAGGAACAGGATTTCTGGTCAGGTGAATTTAGTGTTACAAATACAAAGTCACATAGGAGTAATGCAGGAGTGAGTTTAATCACAAATAAGAAAATAGGAATTTAGATAAGCTACTATGAACAGCATAGTGAATGCATTATCTTAGCCTAGCTTGACATGAAGCCCACATGTACTGGTATCACAGTAGCACAAGTTTATATGCCAACTAGCTCCACAGATGATGAAGAGACTGAAGAAGTGTATGATGATATAAACAAAGTTATTCAGATACTTATGGGAAACAGACCTTTAATTGTGATGGGGTACTGGAATTTGATAGTAGGGAAAGGAAGAGAAAGACAAGTAGTAGGTGAATATGAAATTAGGGAAAGGAATAAAAGAGGAAGCTGAGTGGTAGATTTTTGCACACAGAATAATTCAGTCATTGCTAACACTCCATTTAATAACTATAAAAGAAGGTTGTGTAGGTGGAAGAGACCTATAGACACTGAAAGGTTTCATATAAATTATATAATGGTAACACAGAGATATAGGTACCATATTTTAAATTTTACGACATTCCAGGAGCAGAGGTGGACTCTGACCACAATTTATTTGTTGTGAACTGTCAATTAAAACTGAAGAAATTGGAAAAAGATAGGAAATTAAGAGTAAGTTGAAAGAACCATAGGTTGCTAGAGAGCTTCTAAGGGAACATGAACATTAATTGACTTGCACAGGGGAAAGGAATGCAGTAGAAGATGAATGAGCAGATTTAAGAGATGAAATAGTGAAGGCAGCAGAGGATCAAATACATAAAAAGACAAGGCCTGATAGAAATCCTTGTATAATACAAGAGGTATTGAACTTAACTGATGAAAGAAGAAAATATAAAAATGCTGCAAATGAAACAGGCAAAAGGAAATCATACGTCTAAAAAATGAGATTGACAGAAAATGAGAAATGGCTTAATTGGAATACCTAGAGGACAAATGTAAGGATTTAGATTCATATTTTACTATGGGAAAAATAGATATCAACTACAGGGATATTAAAGAGAGTTTTGGAGAAAAGAGAAGCAACTGTATGAATATCAAGAGCTCAGATGAAAAACCAGTTGTAAGCAAAGAAGGGAAAGTTGAAAGGTGTAGGGAGTATTTAGAGAGTGTATTCTAAAGAGATGAATACAATACTATAGAAACAGCAGAGGACATAGATGAAGATGAAATAGAAGACGTGATATTTTGCAAAAGGATTTGATAGAGCACTGAAAGACATTAGTCAAAACAAGGCCTCAGGAGTAGACGACATCCCATCAGAACTACTAATAGCCTTGGGAGAGCTACCCATGACAAAACATTTTATCTTATGTACAAGATGTATGAGGCAGGAGAAGTACCCCCAGACTTCAAGGAGAATGTAATAATTCCAATTACAAAGAAATCAACTTCTGATGGATCTGAAAATTACCAATCAATCAGTTTGATAAGTGATGGTTGGAAAATACTAATATGAATTCTACACAGAAGAACTGAAAAACTGCTAGAATCCAACCTTGGGGAAGGTCAGTTTGGATGTGGAAGAAATCTAGGAACATCTGAGGCAATATTGACTATAGGACTTATCTTAAAAGATAGTTAAGAAAAGACACACCTATGGTATTTGTAGACTTAGAGTGAGCTTTTGAGAGCATTTGACTGGGATACTCTTTTTGATACCCTGAATGTTGCAGGGGAAAATAAAGGGGTAAAAAGCTACTTACAACTGCAACAGTAACTATAAGATAGTTATAAGAGTCGAGGGGCCAAAGAAAGAAGTGATTGAGAAGAGAGTTGTAGCCCACACCCAATGTTATTCAATCTGTATGCTGAGCAAGCAATAATGGAAACCAAAGAAAACTTCTGAGTAGGAATGAAAGTTCAGGAAGAAGAAATAAAAACCTTGAGGTTTACTGATGGCATTGCAATTCTGTCATAGAAACAAAAACTTAGATGAACAGTTGTAGGAAGGATATAAGATGAATATCAACAAAAGCAAAACAGGGATATTGAAGAAATGTAGTCAAGTTAAATAAAGTGACACTGAGGGTATTAGATTAGGGAATGAGGCACTGAAAATAGTAGATAAGTTTTGCTATTTGGGCAGCAAAATAATTGATCATGGCTGAAGTAGAAAGGATATAAAATATAGACTGGCAATGGCAAGGAAGAGCTAGAGCAAATGATTCCTAAACCTGCAGTTGATCCTTCACACCCACACCCATGAGAATTATCTCATCGTTGTGTCTATTGAACAAAAACTGAATCTAATCTAATCTAATCTAATCTAATCACAAGCTAAATTTTCTGACAAAACCAATTCAGTTTGCTGCTATTGTTGTTGAAATTTCTGTTGGAACAGCTGTTACAATTGCTGCTGCAGAATCAGCTATGGCTCTTGTTGTTCCAAGCTTTGTGCCCATGGGCTACCACTTACCTTTTACCTAGTCATCAGTTATATTGAACAAGATTCAGCTCAAAGTCAAGAATGACCAAAACCCATTGAGAATGGACTGAAAGTCTAAGTGTTGTAACAATATTTCACTAACAGTGAACACAAGGACAACAAGAAGAATGAGTAACAGAGATGGCATGAGAGAACAACAAGTCCAAACAAGAGAGCTAAGATCAAAAACTGAAGATGTAGCAAATTGTAAGGCCAACCAAAAACGTTTAGTGGCAATGATACAAGAGTACAGTGAAATCATGGCTGAAGACTGAGCTGCTTCTCTGCTACCTTTAAATGGCAGTCACGAACACTGATAGGCTGTCAAGATGAGTGTGGTTTTATGGTCATTGCTGCAGCAGTCACAGCATCACCTGCAGATGTATCAGTGCCATCTAGTGGCTGTCACTGAATTCCAGCAAGCTTCCACAATTGTTGAGCCAGGGTACCAGACACACACACATGAAGGAAGTGCTTATGAAAAAGTGATGAAAGTTGATTTTCTTAGAAGTGGGAAATAAATGGATATCATTAGACAGGCCTCTGTTGTGTAGTCACTAGTCATGTCTGCTTCTTGGTGTTTAAGTGTTTCTGCTGATGACTGGTTGCAAATACGGCTGAGTTGATTTGGGCACTTTATCCAATAAGCTAAAGTTATACAGCATATTAATTCAAGTCACATGGGGCAGCAATATTTGCTGCTTTCTGTAGCTTTAATTTTTCTCCCACCTGTGAAATTCACATTTCAATTAATTCTGTGAGTTTGCTTGGAATCTGATGGGAGGACACCTACTTATGGCTCTCCGTGTAGGCTGCTTATAGTTAGTGCCATATACAATGTACTATGAATATAACAATGGAAAATCCAGGTTGGAATGTAACAATATTATGAAAAGGAAAGTTGCTACTCACCATATAGCAGAGATGCTGAGTCACAGATAGGCACAACAAAAAGACTGTCACAAATAAATAAAACTTTCAGATGATAGAGCTTCATCAACAACAGACATAAACACACACACACACACCACACAAATGCAACTAACACATACAACCTGCACCTTTTGGTGTTGCACTTCTCTTTATATGTTCAATCCTATATTACTCCTATTTGGTGTGGGTTACACACAATTAAGCAGTGTTCTAGGATGGGTGACACAAGTGATTTATCACCAATCTCCTTTGTTGACTAATTGCATTTAGCCAGTATTCTACCAATAAAAAACAGTCTTCCTCATGTTTTACTTGTGAGTTGTGACTGAGTTTATGTGGTCATTCCATTTCATATCCCTACAGTGTGTTACACCAAGGTATTTGTATCTGTTGACCAATTCCAACAGTGACTCATTGACATTATAGTCACAGGGTGCTACATGTTTTCATTTTGTGAATTACACAATTTTACATTTATGAACATATAAAGAAAGTCAACAATCTTTGCACCTCTTTGAAATTTTATCAAGATCTGACTGAATATTTATGCAGCTTCTTTCAGACAGTACTTCATTACAGGCAACTGCATATTCTGTAAAAAGGCTGAGGTTTCTATTAATATTGTCCATAAGGTCATTAGTGTATGACATGAACAGCAAAGGTCCAAACAAAGTTCCCAGAGGCACATCTGAAGTTACTTCTACATCTGTCAATGTCTCTCCATCCAAGGTAATGTAATGCATCCTCCCTACCAAAAAATCTTCACTCCAGTCACAAATTTCACTTGATACCCCATGCAATCATACTTTTGATAAGTAGAGTAGTTGTGGGACTGACGAGGGAGAGACCTCAGACATGGCTAACCTATTCAGCTCATATTTGGCAAGTTTTTTTTTTACAAACTAAAATTAGACTCTAAGATATTTAGTTCAACACCAATCCACTCTTGAAAAAAACAATCCGTAAATTACATGACATGCAAATGATTAAAAATTGATAGGATTGAAATATAATTGAAAAGTGAGAATTTATTGTCATTGGGGTCTACAAAAACCAGAAAAGTGTAGAGCCAAAATACCTTAAGTCACCCATTTTAGGTTACAAGCAAGTGATGTGCCAAATACAAGCTCAAATTGGTTGGCCACATATAAAGCCTTCCCCACATGAGTCAAATGCTTTTCAGATATAAAGAAATACTGCAGCTACCTGACTGCCTTGATCTAAAGCTTCCAGTCTGTCAAGTGAAAATAGTGCAAGTTTTGTTTCATATGATCAATGTTTTTGGAGTGTGCACTGTATGGTTTAGAGAAGGTCATTCTGTACCAGATATGTCTTTGTACTTAAGTTCAAAATATGTTCTAAGATTCTACAACAAATTGACATCAAGGATATTGTACAGCAGTTTTTGGATCATTTCAACTGCCCTTCTTGTAAATGGGTGTGACCTGTGCTTTTATCCAGCTACTGAGCACTGCTTTATACCACATGGGATCTAAAATAGACTAAAATTAAAAGAAGGTCCAACACAGCCGCAAATTCAGTCTAATAGTTATCCCATAGGGTCCTGGAGCTTCATTCAGTCTTGTTTGGCAATGAAGTGAATTTGGTTGGATGTGCAACCCGTGCTGGGATATTAATACATTAATAAGTGCTGCACTATAGCAATGTCTTTGTGAGTTGATCAAAGAAATTGCCCAGTTCTAAGTTTTGACCAGGTTGAAGTCACTCTCTCTATTAATTACATTCTTTGTCAAACAGATTTCCACAGCTTCCTTCACTTCTGAATCCCATAGTGATGAAGTTCACATTCACATTCAATATTGTCTGACAGCATAGAGTGGCCAGAATTATGCAGCAATCTGCCAGAGAAAAATTTAGAGGGGACAGCAGAGGTACACCTGGCTCCTACATCCCAATAAATCATTGTGTCACAGCACTGCATCAATACTGGCACTTCTATGCAGTACAACAGTGTTGAATTTCTAGTCTGAATATAATTCTGGCACTCAGTAGTGAAAGAAGCAATGAAAATTTGTTTAGCAAAGGATTTAATTAATAGAGAAAGTGGTATGAATCTGGACAAAGCATGGAAATCAGCACTTTGTTAGATGAACTTCTTAAGACATTGCTACAGGGCAGTCACTACTGATGCATCAATACCCCTACATGAACTGAGCATCTAACCACAGGTCCACTGCATACAAAACTCTTTGCTACCAAGCACCATCTCTGGCACTTTAAATATCTGTAACAATAAGTGCTGTTATGCAGTTCTCATGGTTAAAATAATGGATGTAACTGCTGCAGCTTCAGGCTGTTGGCTCCCTTGAAAGATGATCAAAATATCAATTGAAGACATGGAGTTTCTATGACTGCATGCCCAAAATCTATTAAGACAGTCCACCTAGTTTAGCAACACTCCTGTCCATGACCAGGGCATGCTTTTGTCTTGTTATCAGCAATAGGGGATGCAATGTAGAACTCATTTGTCAGTCCCACATCTGTCTCCAAAGCCATAATTGGTTATGGTTCAATGGACTCCTTAATTACTCACCTCAAAAACTGTTTACTCATCAGAACACACTGAACACTTTCAATTCTAATAAATGGTCTTCATTTAGGTAATGTTATGTAATGTTTAATTTGTTCTTCTGCCAAACAGTTACTGTGGCACACTGACAGGCCATAATGAAAATAGGATGGTATTACACACACAATGTACCACGGCACGTAGACAAAAAAAGTCCAATGTAATGTCCACATCTCATGTCATGGCTCAAACCTTTAAACTTTTGGTTCCAAAGCACCCCCATGAGCAAATATATCAGTTTTCATGAAATTAGTAACAACACAAAAGAAAAAGAGAGAAAATAAAATAGTATAGCATACTGCATAAAAAGAATAAGAGGGCATGTATGCAATGCTTCCAAATGTAATTGTTTAATCAGAAACAACAGGCAGACAGGAAATAGTCAATGGAAGAAGTTCAGATGCTGCTGGAGAGGAAGAAAATTGCCAAGATCTTCAAATCAGAGAGAGAGAGGTTGCCTAGTCTCTACTAGTAGGTGTCTCATAACCCCAATTTCTGTCCCCTTCACATTTGCTTCTATCTTCACACAGGGCGCTTCCTAAATATTCAGAAAACAGTGATATCAATGGTCATATTTTCACAGGTTAAAACCTTATGAAAAATGAAATATAGATGGCACTTTTATTCCCCACACAGCATAAATATTAGAATAACTAACTCTACAGTATCATTTAAAACCATATTTGTTGAAAAAATGGCATCCTCTGTTTGAATTACATGATACATGAATTATGATTTAAGAATTGCTGTTTTGGATATGATTATTCAGATATGCAGCAGAGCACTTTTGTGTAATTCTTTAATATCTTAAATAAAAATGATAATAACAAAAAGGTCTGTACCTGCATACTGATCCTGACATTGACAGTGAATTTTTATCATTGTCTGAGCCACTCTCACTATGACTTTCTGAAATTTGTGATCTTGTCCATTTCAATTTTTGAGATAGTTCTCCAGCACCAATTGCAGTCTCTAATTGCTGTTTGATCTCTTCAAGCTCTGACGGAAAAAAGAGATATAATCAATGGTTTAAAGTAAAGGTTGTATATTTCAGCCACTGCATAGGTTTATGAATACAAGGAAAACAGCACAGGGTGGGGTGGGGGGGGGGGGGGTGAGGGTTGGTATGGCACCAATTGCAGTCTGTAACTGCTGTTTGATCTCTTCAAGCTCTGAAGGAAAAAATAGATATAAACAATAGGTTAAAGTAAAGGTTGTATATTTCAGCCACTGCATAGGTTTATGTACATAAGGAAAACAGCACAGGGTGGGGAGTGAGGGATGGTATGGGCGGGGGGGGGGGGGGACAGGGGGCAGCACATCAATCTCCAAGAAAGAATAGGGCATTATGTTTGTGACTAAGTTTCTGGACAATATCTTGTATGATCTGTTACCACTTAATATCTCAACAATATCATGCATGGGTACTTTTACTCCTTCTGTTGTTTGTAATCTACCTAGCACATTCCAGTATTGTATTTAGCTGTAAAAAATAAAAAATAAAAATAAATAAAATAAAATAAAATAAAAGCTACATTCTGAAAACTTGTACATTAAATAGTAACACTCTCAATTACTGAGGCCTAATACTTTTTTAACATGTTATGCTGCTTACCTTGTTTAAAATATTCAAATTCACAGTATACTGTGTAGGTTCAGTGGATGGTGGAATATTACTGTAGGAGATGTGGGAAGGTTAGTGGGCAGGACATTTCTCATTTCAGGGCATGACAAGAGGTAGTCAAAACCCTGGTGGAGAATGTAATACAGTTGCTCCAGTCCTGTGTGGTACTAAGTTATGAGGGGAATGCTCCTCTG
Source organism: Schistocerca gregaria (assembly GCF_023897955.1). Classification (NCBI taxonomy): domain Eukaryota; kingdom Metazoa; phylum Arthropoda; class Insecta; order Orthoptera; family Acrididae; genus Schistocerca; species Schistocerca gregaria. The sequence goes on along the minus strand of NC_064925.1, from coordinate 307,044,950 downwards.
TGACTTGATGGTGGGACTTGGGAGGTTGTGGGAGACTGGAAAGCTAAGGTCCGAGGATTTGTTTTTGTACAAGGTTGGGAGGATAATTATGGTATGTGAAGGCCTCAGTGAGACATTCAGTATATTTTGAGAGGGACCGCATGCCACTGCAGATGCTGTATGGAAGGGGCCTCTTGGTATGGAATGGGTGGAAGCTGTCGAAGTGGAGGTATTGCATGTGGTTAGTGCATTTAGTATGGACAGAGGTACTGATGTAGCCATCTTTGAGGTGGAGGTCAATATCTAGGAAGGTGGTTTGTTGGGATGAAAAGGACCAGGTGAAGCAAATGGGGGAGAAGCTGTTGAGGTTGTGGAGGAATGGGGATAGGGTGTTCTCACCCTAAATCCAGATCACAAAGATGTCATCAAGAATCTGAACCAGATGAGGGGTTTAGGATTCTGGGTGTTTCGGAAGTATTTCTCTAGGTGGCCCATGAATAGGTTGGCATAGTATGACACCATGTGGGCACCCACAGCCATATACCAGATTTTTTTGTAAGTAACGCCTTCAAAGGAGAACTAATTGTGGATTGTGGATGAGGATATAATTGGTCATGGGAATAGGAAGAAGACTGTTTGTTCGAAATCTATCAGGCATTGGGAAAGGTAGTGTTCAACGATGGTAAGGTCATGGGCATTAGGAATGTCCATGTAAAGGAAGGAAACACCAATAGTGAGAAGCAGGGCAGCATGTGGTAAAGGGTCAGGAACTGTGGTGAGTTGGTGGAGGAAATGATTGATACATCTTATATATGAGGGTTTTTCCAGATAATAGGCTGAAGGGGTTGGTCTATGGGAGCAGAGATTCTCTCAGTGGGGGCAAACCAGCCACAATTGAGCACCATGGCTGGTTGGCTTTATGGACTTTAGGAAGTGTGTAGAAGGTAGGAGTGCAGGGAGTAGTAGGGGTGAGCAGAGAGATGGACACTGGGGAGAGGTTCTGGGATAGGCCTAAGGACCTGAGGAGAGACTGGATATCCTGCTGGATTTCTGGAATGGAGTCACTGTGGCAGGATGTATCTGACATCTGGTGGAATCCTTCCACCCGGTAATCCTTGCTGTTCAAAACAATGGTGGTGCAGTCTTTGTACCCAGGTAGGATCATAAGGTAAGGATCAGTTTTTAGGTGGTGGACTGTGGTTATTTCTGCACATGTAAGGTTAGTTTGCATGTTGAGAGATTTGGGGAATGATGACAAGGCAAGGTTCGAGGATAAGAAATTCTGGAAACTTAAAGAGGGGGTCATTTGGGAGCAGTGAGGTGGATCACAGTTGGATGGAGGAGTGAACTGAGTCAGGCAGAGTTCAAAATTGGTCTTTGGTTGAGTCTGATTGGTAGGGTTTGTGGCAAAAATGTTTTTACACTGTTGAGGCCAGGAGAAGGACAGAGGGTCTTTAAAAAGCCCTGCATGATTGAATATGGGAATGGGGCACGAGGTGAGGTCTTTGGAAAGAGTGATATTTCTGTGGCGCTAAGGCTCCTGGAGGAAAGGTTCATTACTGTGTTTTGGGTCTGTTTGGCTTCTGGTGGGGTAAATGTAGTAGGTCTGTGAGACACGGTTTGTCAGCTGTAAGGGGGATGTGGGGGAGGCTTGGAGGTTCTTGTAGAGGTAGTGGACAGTGGTACTTCAGAGCAACAGTAGGAAGTGAGCAGGGTGGAGGTTTTTTTTGAGGTGGTGTTGCACGTGTTGCTATTCCTGGTGAGCAAGAGTTTCAGTGTGTGTTATGGGTGCCAGAAATTTGGGATTGCATAACAGGAGAATTTTACTGATGGAAAGGAGCAGAAGTTTGAGCTTGGTTGACATGGGTTTGGAGGACTATGTCGGTGGGAGCTAAGGATTTGTGGAATCTGAAGTGATGGAGGTCACTGTGGAAGGAGTGGTGGCAGCCAGAGGTAGGTAATTTGATGGTAAGGCCTTATGGGGAGATGCCATGAGCCAACCAACAGTACTAGAACAGTAAGTGGCACTGGGTTCTGGCTAGGGACAAGGAAACTTTTCTACATTGACACAGAAGAAAGGAGCAAGGAACCATGGTGGTGAAAAAAATGTGAAAAATTACATAAATAACTTAGAAATAGGTCTGAAAATATTTGCAAAAATACACCCAAGTACGTGGGAAAAATCAAAAAAGGAAGAAACAGATGAAAAAGGTGGAAACAAGATGAAATCTGAGGGAGTTGATGATAGCAAAAGGCAAACACTCACTAAAATTTGTGTGAAGTCACAATCAGATCACATATAAATAACTAAAAAAAAAAAAAAAGAAATATTTTACTGTGGGTAGCAAGTCACAGGGTGGATAAGTGTGAAGAAGGGGGATGGAAGATGTGACTGGATGAGGTGAAATTGGTGGGAAAATTCAGGGATAGAATGGAGAAAGAGTGGGAGGTTGGCAGGGATTCAAAGGATGAGATACAAGATCATGTGGCAGCAGGAAGGTGAGGAAAATAACATGTGAAAATAAGGGAGAGTGACACAGGGAGAGGATTAATGATATCAGCAGGAGTAATGTGAGATGTAAGATGCTGCACCAACAATCAGTGCAATCTTGTAGCCATCTCTTGTGCATCACTGAGACAGTTAATACAGAATGGCAAGTATGAGTGCAGTGTGATATCCTTGCGATCTGGATCAAGGGTGAAGACACCCTATCCACATTACATCAACAGCTTCACCTGGTCCTCCACAACCCAACAAACCAACTTCCTAGATGTTAACCTCTATCTCAAAGGTGGCTACATCAGTATATCCATCAATATCAAACGTACTAAGCACATGCAGCTGCCACCCATTCCATACCATGAAGTACCTTCCATACAGCCTAGACACTTGTGGTCATTGCATATGCAGTGACAAGTGGTCCCTCTCAAAATATACCAAGTGTCTCAATGAGGCCTTCACAGATCGTAATTATCCTCCCACCCTTGTTCAAAAACAAATCCATGTGCCTTGTCTTTCCAGTCTCCCACAACCTCCCAAAGTCTCACCGTCTGGTCATAGGGGAGCATTCCCCTATTAACTCAGTACCACTCAGGACTGGATCAACTGAATCACATTCTTCACCAGGGTTTCGATTGCCCCTTATCATGCCCCAAAATGAGAAATGTCCTGCCAACTATCCTTCCCAATCCTCCCAAAGTGGTATTCTGCTGTCCATACTTACACAGCCCCTGCCCTCAACCCCTTATCTCGTGGCTCATATCCCTATAAATAGACCTAAATGCAAGAAGTGTCCCATACATCTTCCAACCACCACCTACTCCACTCTTGTCACAAACATCACCTATACCATCAAAGGCATGGCTACCAGTAAAATCAATCATCTAATCTATTAAAAACTAAGATTCCAAGACTTACCAAGAAGGAAAGCGCCGGTAGACAGGCACAATAAAATAACACACAAACACACAAACACACACACAAAATTTCTAGCTTTTGCAACCAATGGTTGCTTCTTCAGGAAAGAGGGAAGGAGAGGGAAAGACGAAAGGATGTAGGTTTTAAGGAAGAAGGGGAAAAAAGATTAGGTATATACTCACACACACACACAAACACACACACACACACACACACACACACACACACACACACACACACACTCACATATCCATCCATACATATACAGACACACAGACACAAGCAGACATATTTAACGGCAATGAGTTTGGGCCAGTAATAGCCTGGGCTTCGGCTGTGGTAATGCTGGGAGTAGGATTAAGGTTTTTCAAGAAAGATTGAGAGGCAAGGCTGGAAGTGAGAAATTCCTGGAAGGTTTGGAGAGGGTGATTTTGAGGAAGAGGAGGTGGGTCCCGCTGTGATGGAGGATGGACCTGTTCCAGGCAGGGTTCGATTTGGATAGTGTCTTGGGGAGTTGGATCATTAGGAGTGGGATCAGGATTATTTTTCTTCGTGGTAAAGTGATATTTCCTGCAGAGACTATGAGTGTAGGACAGTAAATCTTTGACAAGGGCAGTTTGGTTGAATCTGGGAGTGGGTCTGAAGGTGAGGCCTTTGGATAGGACAGAGGTTTCGGATTGGGAGAGAGGTTTGGAGGAAAGGTTAACTACTGAATTTGGGTGTTGTGGTTCCAGATTGTGTTGACTAGAATTTTGAGGTGTTGGGGGGAGTGGAGCTGGAAGTGGGAGATTGAATAGATGGGAGAGACTGGGTCTGTGTGCAATGAGAGGAGGTTGAGGTTTGTTGGAAAGGTTGTGGAGGGTGAGTGAGTTGCCTTTCCGGAGGTGGGAAACCAGGAGATTGGATAGTTTTTTGAGGTGGACGGTGGCATGCTGTTCTAATTTGCGGTTGGCCTGTAGGAGGATGCTATGAACAGCCGATGTGGATGTGGGAGAGGAAGATTGAGGACTTTGATTTGGGATAGGAGTTGACGGGTGTGTTCATTGGGAGAGTCAATGTATGGGTGAAGGATTAGGCGGGTGAGGGCTATGGATTGTGCAGTTTGGAACTGGTATAAGGACTGATGGAAAGAAGTATTGCAGCCAGAGATGGGAACTTTAAGTGTGAGGCCTTTGGGGGTAATGCCAAATGTTGGACAAGCCTGAGTAAATAAAATATGGGAGTGTAATCTGGCTAGGGTGAAGGCATGTTTGCAGAGGGACTGTAAATAAAATTTAATGGTGTCATTGTAAGGATGTTGTGAGGTTGACATAGTATTAGAATGTGGAAAGGGTAACATGAGGTTAAAGTGAAAATAAATATATATAGAGAGAGAGATAAAGGTGTAAAAAAAGTGTGAAAAAAGTCGGAAAAGTGTTGGTTTGAGATGAGCTATGTTGATCCTGTGCTGAACTTAGGTTGGTGAACAACAATGGGTGCAAAGGTTAGGTAGTTGTGTTGTCTCCAAAACACGTTAAAGGGTGGGGAAATTCAGGAAAATTAAAAAAAAAAAAATGCGTGTAAATGTATTCAAAGGACTGGTTATGTACTGGCAGGTTATGAAATTGAGGCTAACAATTGTTTGACGAAGAAATAATAACGTTTAAACCTGTGGGAAGCTGCTAAAAAATGATCGGTTATGTGGGAAAAATGGGAATGGAAATAAAACGAAAGTTGTTGGAAATAGCTGAGATGGTTGTTTAATGGGTGAAAGGAACTGAAGCTGTGAAATAGTATTCACGAGTTTACACGAAATGTTTGTAAACTTGGAACAGTGGATTTTATAGCAGCGGTAATGTTGAAAGTGTTAAAGTTTTTAGGTTACGGTTTGGAAGTAAATTACGTATTATTGAGTACAATTAGGCAGGATAAAATGTATGGTAGATTACAGAAAAAGGGAAGATGAATACAAAGTGAAACTACTTGTACAAACAAAAAGAGAAAGTAAAATGATAGAAAAGATTTCGAAATGCAACAGAGACAATAACAAACGTAATTGTTGGGTTCAAATTAATGATGTAAATAAAATAGAAAGAAACTTCCACATGGGAAAAACATATTAAAAACAAAGATTCCAAGACATACCAAGTGGGAAAGTGCTGGTAGACAGGCACAATAAAATAACACACAAACACACACACAAAATTTCTAGCTTTTGCAACCAATGGTTGCTTCTTCAGGAAAGAGGGAAGAAGAGGGAAAGACGAAAGGATGTGGGTTTTAAGGGAGAGGGTAAGGAGTTATTCCAATCCCGGGAGCGGAAAGACTTACCTTAGGGGGAAAAAAGGATAGGTATATACTCTCGCGCACACACGCGCACACACACACACACACACACACACACACACACACACACACACACGCTAAGCTGCAACCACTGTGCTACATTCTATGAGCAACACAACCAACAAGCTGTCTGTCGACATGAACAGCCACCAACAAACTGTAGGTAAGAAACAAGTGAACCACCCTGTTGCCAACCCCACCACCCAACACAACATCCTAAATTTCAATGACTGCTTCACAGCCTGTGTCATATAGATCCTTCACACCAACAGCAGTTTTCCTGAATTGCACAGGTGACAATACTCCGTGTAATGTAGCCTATGTTCCTGTAAACGCCCCTGGCCTCAACCTTAGTTAGTCATTTTTCTCACCCACCCAAGCCCTTCCCTGTTCCCATTTCGGCACTTCCCAGCCCTCATTCCACCATGGCACTCAGTCTTTTTACTTTTCTCCTTTTCCGCCCCCCCCCCCCCTCTCAACTGCTACCTGTCTAACCTCCTGACTGCACCTAGCTTTCCTACCCTCTCTACACCTTGTCCTTGTGTGTTCCCCAGCAACAAGTCACTGTCTCCCACCACTACCCAGCTACCTCTTCGCCTCTGCTGCTGTTGCTCGCAGTGTGGCTTCAGCTGCCAGAGGCTGCAGTCATGTGTGTCAGTTGCATTGTGTGTGTGTGTGTGTGTGTGTGTGTGTGTGTGTGTGTGTGTGTGTGTGCGCGCGCACGCGCATGTGTGTGTGTGTTTGTCAATTATTGCTGACAAATGCCTTGTTCACCAAAAGCTTATATTTTTACAGTCTTTCAGCTGTGCCTACGTGTGACTCAGCATCTCCACTATACGGTGAGTAGCAACTTTCCTCTTCATAATACTGTTACATTTCATCTTGGATTTCCCATTGTTTGATTAAATACAGTATTTTTGAACATGTGCCTGCTACTGATCAGTTTACAGACAGTGTAAGGACTCTTCACAGTGCACACAAACATATGAGTACATGAAACTAACACAGAAGTTACAAGTTCAACCAAGCAAATGTGAACCATGTACTACAAGCAGAATTGTGTCACACAGTGCTTGAAATATTTTTTTGACATCGTTTCACTAAAGTCTGATCTAGCTATTCAAGTATACACCAAAATCTAAACAAGAAAACTGCCTATTGCTCTAGTGAAACCTGGACTATGGGCACACAGACTTAAAATTTGGAAGAAACTACAAAAATAAGCAATTGAAATATACTCTATCTGCTTTATTTGGTTACACATATTCACAAGGCAGATGGAAAAGAACTCATTTTGATGGATCTTTTCTTTAACTATAAATAGTGGTGCTGTATTCCTAGTAATCAGTAATCATAGCAGACCACAAAACAGGCAACCTTGAACTTCACTACCATGTGTACAACATTCTTGATCCTGTCAATATTAGTGCTAATGTGTATGCGTGTAAGTGTGTGTGTGTGTGTGTGTGTGTGTGTGTGTGTGTGTGTGTGTGTGTGTGTGTGTGTGTGTCGCTGCGCATGTGCATGCACCAACATTATGCTAAGTGTGACAACTGTAGCCTAACATTTGTAAACATTTGCAACATTTCCAATTCTCAATGAGCTAACACAAAAAACTATCTGGAAGTGAGTCAGAATTAACAAAAGGCAATATGATGGGCATTTTAAATTTTAAATCTCACCTCCATTATCTCCTCCTTCTGTGTCAGCCTCCTGAAGATGCTGGACAAGGAACTCTGCAAATGCACCCTTCTTTTCAAGCAACTCCTTATAGGAACCAGTTTCAGTAACTTCACCATCTTTAAGAACTACAATGAGGTCAACTTCTGGCAGGAATGTTATACTGTGTGTCACCAGAAATCTTGTCTGGAAAAAAAGTCAATTTTAGTGTTGATAATAACCTTGAAAATAGCCCAATTTCTCCAACCAAACTTCTAGAGAAAAATTTGTTTACTGGACTCTCCACATTTCATGTAAGCTATTAACCTCATTATGAAGAAATGCATGTCAGCAAATGATAACCTGAATACTTTACAATAAACCCGAACAGATTAGCAGTGGTGATTTGCCCATTTGGTGAAGAATGGTGTGATGGGCAGAAGTTATTAAATGATAAAATTTTTGAAAACATTATCAGTGATCTGATATTAATATGATAATTAAAAAACAATCTTGATCACAAATTTCTTTTAATTGGAGAGACCGATTACAATCCTTAAGGATCATCTTCAGACTCCAGAATGGCAGAACTGCTAGGGCAGTCATTCCACCTGCCACTCTGGAGTCTGAAAATGATCCTTAAGGATTGAAACCGGTCACTCTGATTAAAAGAAATTTGTGACCAATATTGTTTTTTAATTATCATGTTATTAAATGAGATTACCATATTCTCAGGATTATAGGCACCAAGAGCCAAATATGTTCCAGCAGCAACTTATCACAGTAAAAATCATGAGTGCTATCACTACTATTTGCATAATAATTGTACATTCTATAGTTTACAATGTCTAGCAGTCTACTATCAATGTACCTGCTGCATGCAAAGCCTCCTCTATACAGTGGGCAGCAATCTATCCTATTTCATCCTGTTATTCAATCCAGAATTTTCCATGTTTGGTTTCATAAATGAAGCTATATTATTAGTTTTAAGCACTGGGAAGTTTATTTCCTTTCTATGTGCTCATAATCATAATGGAACATTAACATGGAAACAATATGGCTACAACAGTGTTAATGTATAAGTGCACAGTATTGAAAGCGTGTAATATTAGTATCTTGGTTGCAGACTGAACTACCTTGGTAGCACGTTAAATTCAGACTCTTACTGAAAGCAGTTGGGGTATGTCACAAAGTCAGATAACAATACACACCACAACATTACTTTAAATTTCACTAGCTTGCACATTTATTATGTTTAAATTGCATCATGAGCAGTTTACTTCACAACTTTGCTTTATAATTGACAAACACCAGGTTAGAAGATGTTCTCTGTGATTAGTCCAGGGGCAACACATTTCATGGACAGAAACCTTACACAGATCACAGGTCATTAGATAATATTCCATTCTGCACAGTTCTCAAAGCAAGTCATCAACACATTTAATGAAGCTATGAAAAAACACCAATATCAAGTGCAGACTGACAGACAACAGTTCACATTCCTAATAAACAAGATCACTTAGTGACTACATGAAGTTCACACAGCTATGTTATCATGTTCAGAACAAACAACAAAATTTCACTGTGTGGTGCTAGGTGCTGTCTCGGGCGAGGTAAAATATATGCAGACTAGCATAATGATATTTTGTGATAACAGATATTATATATTAGTTTATAAAACAGCAGCATTTAAATTTAGTTGTGTAGTGAATAATTGTGGGGGGAATAAAATGTAATATATGGAATGGAAACTGATTAAAAAATTGCTGCTTAAACAATTAAAAAGGAAATTCTGAAAGAATAATTGAAAAAATTTTGGAAGGTACACATATTCTGAGTGAACTTTAACTGGCATTAATATCAACACACTCTCAATATTCAGTACATATATTCAGCATTTACATTTATGTACTTCTTTTTCTTGTTACCACTATTGTGCATAGAGCTTGTTATGATGATCACCCCTACTCTGCTCATTCAAATTTGTCTTGTTTGCTTCGATCCTCCTGATGCAGAAATCTTGGCACATCACGAAATGATGAACAGATGGTTTTCTTTAATAAATTTTGCCTCCCAAATAACTTTTATAACACTTCTTTAATGTTTGGTTAGAATACTCAATTTTGAACAATATTAATACAGCATAACTCTTCATATTTCTGCCCGCTACCACTTATAGAGAGAAACTGATTTTTTTTTAACAATATTAACTTGGCAGAACTTGTAATCTGTCTGCCTGCTATAACTTATAGACACAAACAGATGAATATAAAGAAATTAAAAAACTGAAGAGGGTATTTCTACTTGTTTTGTTTGTATGCCAGTGTTATATATGGAAAAGAATGTGGGAGAAAAGAAAGGAAAAAATAATAATTATATGATACATTGCAATTGCCCCCCACCTTGCACTGACATCATAGGGAGGTGCACAGTGTCTGAGCTTATTTCTCATTTTATTGGTTGATAACCCTGGCCAGTATGGACATAGCCTTTATTTTTTGGCCATTGGAGTTGTCCTATATGATTCTCAATTTATATAAGTGTGTGAGCTCCCTTATCACATACATACACATGTTTTCCTTCATCAAAAAGTGCTTGTTGTAAGCGCATAGTCCCATTATTGTCAGTCAGTATCTGCCCAGTGTTTAGCTTGCGAAGCATGCGTGTGCAGCTTCACTTCCATTACCATCCCTGCTCACTTTCACGTGTTTAATACTAAGTCAGAGTGCCCATGTCATGCGTTCACATTGTCTTCACTGAAAAATTTGTGAATCTCAGGTTCAGTGATGTGATCCTTTGTGAAATCTTCAATGTGGTGACCACTGATTTCCATTTCAGCAGCCCGAGGAATGTATTTCAACTCATTGCTCACACTTATTCAGTGGGGACACCTGCCGTACATCCGACATCCACCAACAAGGTAAGTTTCTTACCGCTTCTACAACATTGTCGAGCACAGAAAATTCATGTTTTTATGACATTGTTGAGCACAGAAATTCATGTTTTTACGACACTGTCAATCACAGAAAATTCTTGTTATAGAAAGTATTGTCATTTTTAGCTCATCACTTGCTCACCCACATATCTCACATGCACACTTATCACTTTGCAGGCAGGTTTCATATGTTTTTGCACTTTGTTGTTGAGCGTCTTTTATACTGTTGGATTACACAAAATTCCTATAATGTCTTTTCCACATACTATACCCATAGGAAAAATAAAATAAAATAAAATAAATAAATAAAAATACAACTAAAAAAGTAAAGTCATCCTATTCATTTGCTGACATGCCATTGTTGTTGCTTATATTCATTACAGTCTGATTGTCATTTTGTTTAGTACAGTTTGTTAAATTATAATTTTGTTACATTGTTGAGTTCCAATTATATGAGTACACTTTTTGCTCTCATTTGGTTTTTACATTCTTTACATAGCATTCATACAATAATAGATTTGTTTTTCCTTTATGGCATAAATTGACATACAGGTGCATTTCATTCCAATTCACAGTGACTTCTTGTCAGAGCATATTTATCAATTTCAAATAATTAAAGAAGTAAACAATAGTCACTACAATTACCAAATATGCAGCAACCAGTCACAAAATCATGTTTTATTTATCCACTTTTGCAAATCGATTTCAACAGATTATTTGGTAGTGCTCCACCATAGATCAGCATTGTGATATGTGACATCTTGCAACTGTATTGTTCTACACACATTATAACACTGTCACATCATACATATCATAAACTTACAACTATATTTACTTGCAGTGCAGTCCTTTTTTATGTTTATATGGTACCTAACACTTGACAAGCATTTATATTTCTTCACTGTAGGATGTGTTGATTCATTGTTCCCTGGGAGAAAAAACTTAATACTAACTTAAAACTACATCTTCATAGATAAGTATACAGTAGCTCAATGGTCACTAATACGTTTTCCATTTGTTCAATCATGTATTCATTTACTTCAATGTGCAGTTGTGCTTGTGTCCATGTGTGTGTCTCTACTACCTTATAAATCTGAAAGATAATGTGTATTATAGGCGTGATGTAACCTCTTATTCAGTTTGCCACCCATATTGTACTCGCTTGTTTAGCTGCAGCAAGACTTTTTCTGGTCCCTCAACTACACCTTTTGTCCCATATAAAACTGTGTAGTACATTTCTGCTTTCTGTTGTAACTTCCCTTCCTATATTTATCTCAGATTTCAAGGTTAATTACTGCTTGTTGTATTTTATCATCCAATGATAATTCTGATATTGGTATCTTGAGTAAAGGTTTTTCCCATTTGTCTATATGTTTGCAATTGAACATCAGCTCATTTGGTGTAAATCGATTTTATGTGTGGAGAAGGTTGTTAACAACTTGTAAGAAAGGTGTGACATATTCAATCCACTTGGTATATTTACTAAGTATATAAGTCCTCACAAATCTATTGGATTCCTTAAACACCCTTTCTATGGGGGACGCTTTGGGATGAAATTTGGATACTAAAATGTGTTTGATTCGGTTGGAATCTACAAACTCTTTCCATTTACATCCCACAAAATATGAAGCATTATATTTTAATATGACTTCTGGTTTTCCTACTCTTGCAAAATAATCCTCTTTAATTCATCTTATAATTGAACTGGCTGTAATTTCCTGTACAGCATACAGTTTTATGTATTTAGTGAAAACTTCATACCGACCAACTATATATTTTACTCCCCCTTTACTTCTGTCATACGAGCCAGCCACATCTAATGATAGCTTTTCTAGAGGTTTTTTAGCCACAATGGGATGTAGTTCTATCTGTTTGGAGATGTCAGAATGTTTTGCTTTCTGGCAAACAATACACATTCTTATCACCTGTAGTACTCTTTGTCTAAGGTTGGGGAAATAACAATATTTAGCTATTTTATCAGTGAATTTTGCAGTGTCATAATGGCCCCAAGTATTGTGTGTGTACTAGATAAAATCATACACATATTCCTCTGGGAAACACACATGCCATTTCTCAAGTTCGGGAGGGTTCCTATGGAACAGAACACCTTTGTAAATAGTGATAAACCTTTTTAATTTTTCATCATTGATATGTGTGCAAATTTTACCTTACTCCGGCGTGTGTCTTCCTGCTGTAATTGCTCCATATGTTTGCATATGTGGACATAGTATGGTTGGAGTGCTTTGTCCTCCATCAACATAACTCTTATTTCACCTTCCTGCTCTAAAAGATTGATAAATTCCTCTAAGCCTTGTAGTAGTTGGGAAAAAGCATCAGCTTTTATGTTTTGATTTCCTTTTATGTAACTTTTTCAAAATCAAGTTCTTCAAGATACATACACCACCTGGCTATCCATTGGTGTAGCAATTTACAAGTTAACAAAAACAATAGGGGCTGATGGTCGCAGTACACTTTTGTGTGTTTATCCCAAAGGAACTTTTTAAAGGACCAAATTACAACCAAATCCTCTAACTCTGTGATTTAATATGAACTTTCAGATTTGGATAAGGTGTGATTGGTGAAGGTAATTACTTTAGGGATGAGATTTCCCTCCTCTTCTACCATTTGAGAAAGTCATGCACCCAGACCGTGAGAAGACGTGTTGGTGCATTAAAAAAAAATCTTTCTTCATGTCTGGTTGAGATAAAATTTGAGCGTTCAGTAGGGCTTACTTCATGTTTTCAAGATGGGTTTGACATTGCTTGTCATATACCCAAGGTCTGTTTTCCAGAGAAGATTGGGTAGAGCATCACTGTTCTTAAGTTGGTTAGGGAGGAATTTCCTGAAAAATGGCACTACTGAGGAACAGGGCACTTCCTAATGGCATCAAGTTTTTTAGGATCTGGCAGTTTGTCTTCTGAAGAGATTGTGTCCTAAAAATTTTACATTTTCTTGTCCAAAATTAGATTTCTTGAGATTTGCTGTTACTCCATATTCAGGAAAATGGCTCAATACTTGTTCAATTTATCAGAAATATCCTACCCAGGTGGGTGTATTGACTAAAGGTTCATCCACATATAGTGTCACTTTACTCAAAAGTTTGGGCCCTAGCACACTTGCAAGTCTACTTGAATACTAGAAATTTGAAGCTCTTGCCCCACATACGAAGGCGGTACACTTCCGACTTTCTTCATGAAGTTTTATTTGTCAATACGAAGACCAGAGGTTAATTACAGTAAGAAATTTAGCATAATGGAATTTCATAAGCTGTTCCTCTGAATTGTCTGAATGTGTTTGGACTGATACAATAATATTATTAATGTTACGTGCGTCTAGAACCAAGTACACCTTGCCATCTAGCTTACGCACAGGCAAGATAGGACTACAGTAATGGGAAAATGATGGTTGTATTATGTCCCATTCAAGCATCCTGTTAATCTCTGTTCTTATTGCTTCCCTCTTGCCCATGGTATAGGATATGAGGTAGAACAAAAAGTTTCATGAGGCTACACTTCCGTTTTGTACATGAAATCCTTAATAAAATCCCGTCTTTTTTCAAATACAGGTACATAAGCAAATATCAGTTCCCTGATTTCTGCTTGCTGTTGTTTAGTCAAGCACTTTGATTCACTTACCTTTGTGCTTATTGTATCGATGTTTATTTCTTCTAGTGATGACTTTTTGTTATTGTATGTGTCGACAAACATAACTATGAGATTTACCAACTTAACATCAAAGTCATGAGGAACTTCAGTTTTATATCTATTAGTACTTCCTCTGATAAGATCTAGTACAAATAATTCTTTCTTTCTTTCTTTTGCTTGTGCCATTTTCCCGCAAGGATGCAGGGTCAGCACGGTTAATCGGATGTGGCATGGTTAATTTAAGGGGTGGCCAGATGCCCTACCTACTGCCGCCCCCCCCCCCCCCCCCCCGTACCCCCCAGGACGAAATTAGTGTAACCCAACTGTCTGAGTCCAGTGTAATCCATGGAATAGTGCAAATGTGTTCAGATGTCTGCGAGCTGTATTACTGAGGTGGGACGTGGGGACCAGTCCGGTATTTACCTAGTGGGAAAATCGACTAAAAACCACATCCAGGTTGGCTGGCACACAGGCCTCCATTGTTAAGCCATCGATCTGGGGCGGCATACCTACCTGAGTCCAGGAAGCAGTGCATTAGCGCTTTCAGCTAATCTGGCGGAGCACAAATAATTGGCTACCTACAGTGAAATGACATTGGCCTTTTCCTATATCAATTTGTACTTGGTATGTCCTAAATGTATCCATACCAATTAAACAATCAGCTGTTAATTTCCTTACCATGAAAAATTCCTTGTGCAGAAAACTGTCCTAATTGTATGTTGTGTATATTATATCTTGACACGTTTTCATTTCTGACCTGTGGCAGTTTGCACCTTGCAGTTTTGCACTGGCAATGTAGGTATACATCCACATTTCTTCAGTTCTTGAAAGAATCCCTGTGACATCAGATTAGTCATAGCACCTGTGTCAAGCACAGTGGGTACATCAAGGTCAAATATTTTGGGCTTAATAGTATCTTGTACCTTGCTCTCTGTCAAGTTTTTCTGCGTACCCTCGTTACCTTGACACAGATCATCTCTCACATCATTACCATGATCATATCTGATGAAGCAAGTCTCAGTCAAGCCTGTGCCCCCACTTACCTCCAAGGTCATAAAATGGGAGCCTACCAAGACAAGTTCAAGTTTTCTGGCATCACAGTGGCATCGATCTTTAGGTTAGGCATAAGCTCTACTATGTTGACCCTTGGTGTTTGGTTACGCCAATTAGTGTCCTCAGAGGCTCTCAACTCAAATTCTCTTTGCAGCTATGTGTTATTCGGCAAATGTGTGTTGCTTTGCTGGCTGAATTCCACTGTCTGTGGGTTATTCAGTTATCCATAATTGTTTTGTGTTTGCCAAGTGATCGGCTGATTATTGCCAGTAACTTGTGTCTGCACATATTGTACAGCCTGGCCATCCACTACTTGACCATTGTAATTGTTTTTGTTAAATTTTTTGACCATTTATCTTATATCCTCCTTGTGTGGGGTAAGGTTGCCATCTGTGTTGTACTACAAATCCATTGTTTACTTGTTGGTCTGTAAATCTCTGTGTTGCTATCAGCATATTAACGGGCTTTGATTGTACTGGTGTCCCTTTGTATATTAAATCAATAGAGTCCAGTACTGATAGAAAGTATACAGTGTCATGTTGTGGGATGGTAATGTGTTTTTTCTAATGTGGGCAGGAAGATAGGTCTTCAAAATTTTCAGCGCGTCTTCTTGAGATACCGGGTTCATCCAGTACATGATTTTATTCAAATATTTTTCGAAATAGCCCCTTAAGCTTCCATGGATGCTGTTGAACAGAGCTGGGTTGAATACTTCATGTCTGAGCCTCTCTTGTATGGCCTCAGACCAATACTTATCCAGAAATGCTTTCTCAAACTGTTCATAATAGTGGCAATATTCCGTTACGTCCATAGCCCATAGCAGAACGTCACCCTGTGTGTATCCAACAATAAATCTAATTTTCTTGGCTTCAGTTCAGGTATGAGTTAAAACATTTCAAAATGCTCTGTTAAAGACCACAGGGTGTGCTCTTTCCCTTCAGAAGTAAATATCAGAAATTGTCGATGTCTAAGTAATCCCTCACCTGCAAGTAATGTTGACAAACATGTCACACTGTCAGTGACAGACATGTTTATGTTCACTTGTGGGATAGCACTTGGCAACTGTGCTTGCTCAACAGGTACAACTGCCAGCAAGAGTTGTTACATTGTGTGACCTTTGCTATTTTCTTTTGACGAGCTAACCCCGTATTGTGGGTAACCCATGAAGGTATCAACTCCTCCAAAAGCATAGATTTGTTTTCTGTCATATGTTGTTTTGGAATGTCAGTAGTTTTAGCTACACTGCCCCAAAAACTTTCCTCTGCTTCCTTTAAGTCTGAGTCTATTTTACCTAGAAGTTGACATTCTTTCTCTTTTAGAGCTTCTTCTGCAGTATCTACATAAATGTTGCAATCTGACATTACCTTTTCAGAAAGTGTACTGCCCTTATCCAGCATCCTGGCTTCAGCTTTTTCTGTTATTTCCTTTACATCTGCACATAACTTATCTCTGTTTCATTTTTGGCAAATTCTGACTCTAAACTTAACTGATCTACTCTTAGACTCAACTTGTGTATTTCTGTAGGTAGGTTTTTGCATTTGTCTTGGAGCTAACTGACTGCATTTGTCACATTTTTACTGATGCATCCACTTGGAATTACATCTCCTGAATTTGAGAATATGCTTTACTAAGGTTTCTCAGCTCACCTGAAAGTTGTTCCTGCTTACAACCTATGGATGTTACCTTTTCTGTTAATGTATTTATATTGCGGGACATATTGGTATTTATTTCTTATTTAAGTTGTTTACTGAACTCTGTCAGCTTCCCAGATGGTTTGTCAGATAACTCAGTGCATAAAATTTTGCTCACCTTGGTGAACTGTTGACTAATATTATTCTTGAAATCATTAAATGCCTGATTTTGCTGCATAAACTGTTGTCCCATATTTTCCTGATGTCTTGTGAACTGCTATGTTACATTCTTGAGTTGTTGTGTTACACTTTCCTGAAATTCCAGTTGTCTTGTAAGCTGTTGTGTTATTAGTTGCCTGAGTTATGTCAAATTGTGGGTGTCATTAGTATTTACAATGCTTTTTCCAACTGTTTCATGCTCTTGCATTTGTGACATAGTGAGCAAATAGTCAGAGGAGGTTTCCCTGTCACACACTTCAGTTTTACTGTTTGGAAAAATGTTTCCCGGTAAGAACTGAGAAATTGTCTCATCAAGTGTCATAAAAGTGACACCATGATTAGTTATATCACCAGTGTCATTAACTTTTTAATAGCGAGACGCCAACATGGTTGTTTTGGTAGCCATCAGCCAGTTCACAAGTTGGTGCATTACTTTCAACTGGTGCCAAGCTTGGATTTTCAACATCTTGGCATATTGCATTTTGTAATGAGTTTTCAACAATGGACATTTCCTCTGACTCTACTGTGAACAGTGTTTAATAAAATTATGAAAAAATTTTTTTTTCAATTCAACAGATTAATATGTGTAGTCATTAATGATCCTGATTATACTCTGATATTGCCTTACAGCATTTCAATGAATTATTTTGCACTTTAATGTTGACTTCATACAAATTTTTATCTTTCCTATAGTAATACACTTTTTACTGTGAGAGAGACAGCGCCAAGTGCAGCCATATAAGCATAGCGTAGCAGCTTCCTACTTTAACTGCTGAAATTCGCATTCCTGACGCATCTCATTTGTAGGCAGAATTTAATTTTAATGTGCTCCTTCAAGTTGTTAATAGTTCCAATCTCAAGTATATGTAACAAATGCAACAAAGGCCTCATTAGTTGCTTGTAATGATAAAAATGGATCATTTATCTAAAAAAAAAATTTATCTCAACAACTGAAAGGTCTGTTCCTATTCCACTTGCTGCCATCCTTTGAACTGTTGCCATTGAATAGTTGAGGTGGGAATAAAATGTAATATATACAATGAAAACTGGTTAAAAATTGCTGCTTAAAGAATTAAAAAGGAAATTTTTAAATAATAATTGAAAAAAAATTGGAAGTTACACATATTCTGAGTGAACTTAAAGTGGCATTAATATCAATAGACCCTCAATATTCAATACATATATTCAGAATTTAAATTTAATAAACTTCTCTTTCTTATTACCACCGTTGTGCAGAGAGCTTGTTATGATTATCGCCCCTCCTCTACTTAAGGAAATTCCTCTTGTTTGTTCAATCCTGTTGATGCAGGATTCTTGGCACATCGTAGAATGACGAACAGATGGTTTTTTAATAGCACTTCTTTAATGTCCAGTTACAATACACATTTTTGAACAATATTAACATGGCAGAGATCTTTATACATCTGCCCGCTATCACTTATAGAGACAAACAGATTTTTTTTCACAATATTAACCCACTGGAGCTCGTAATACATCCACCCAACTCACTTATAGAGACAAACAGATGAATATAAAGAAATTAAAAAACTGAAGAGCATATCTCTACATGTTTTGTTTATATGCCAATGTTATCTATGGTACAAAGTTATTATTATTTTTATATACAAATGAAGAAGAGAAGTTTGTTAACATCGAGTATAGATTTAAGTGTCAGGAAGTCATTTCTGAAAGTATTTGTATGGAGTGTAGCCATGTATGGAAGTGAATCATGGACGATAAATAGTTTGGACAAGAAGAGAATAGAAGCTTTCGAAATGTGGTGCTACAGAAGAATGCTGAAGATTAGATGGGTAGATCACATAACTAATGAGGAAGTATTGAATCAGATTGGGGAGAAGAGAAGTTTGTGGCACAACTTGACCAGAAGAAGGGATAGGTTGGTAGGACATGTTCTGAGGCAACAAGGGATCACCAATTTAGTATTGGAGGGCAGCGTAGAGGGTAAAAATTATAGAGGGAGACCAAGAGATGACTACACTAAGCAGATTCAGAAGCATGTAGGTTGCAGTAGGTACTGGTAGATGAAGAAGCATGCACAGGATAGAGTAGCATGGAGAGCTGCATCAAACCAGTTTCAGGACTGAAGACCACAACAACAACATACAAATGAAATGAGAAATGAAAGGGAAATAATAATAATAATAATAATAATACATTAAATTACAGTAGGTGGTCTATAGGTTCCAACAATGTTTCACTTTAATCAAAAGATAGCTGGTTAGAAAAGTACAAAAGATCACAGTAATAGCACACTGCATGCCTCCACAGAGAATTCCCTATTTCCATATAAAGTTGTCATGCTCAAAATTTTGCTAATTTATGCATATTATTAATTAATGGCTTAATTAGATAACCAAAGGCATTATCAGGCTTAGAAAAATTGGGGCTATATCCTAGAATCGTAATGGCTGAAATGGCAAAAGCAATTTTGTGTGTGGCCAAATTTTAATAATGAATATCTTTTAAGTTAATGGGTTATTTAAAAAATAATCTAGTTATAGGAAAGAAGGAAATAAGGGTTTTCTAATGAATAGTGTCAATCCTCTCAAAACTTGTGATTACCTACATAAATTTTAACTATATTCAGCAGACTGTAAACTATTAATAGATAATGAAATTATGTGAAGTACTACATGAATAGGATTTTGGAAGTTCTAGGCACACACTGCATATACTCCATGTGTATAAATAGATTCACATAAACAATAAACAAAAGTAGTAATTTAAGATGAGTAAAATAATCGGATATGGAATATATCCACTGTGATATGTTTCATACTAACACTGATACTGAATGAAAAGAAGTGAATATCAGTGTAAAGTTACACATGGTCATCAGATTACTGTGTAAAAAGCTACTTACGTTAACCACTATACCAAGAGTGAATAATTAATAGCATTGAGTGTAGCCTCCCAATTAAAGTTGTCAAAAATTCTTTAAATCCATAGATTAATTAGTAATAGAAATTCATCACCACAAATACCATAATGCCACTCACCTTCTTTTTCAGTGAACCTGTTGGTCCAATCACATTTTCAAAGATGTGCTTTCCAACATGGCTGTCAACAGCACTAAGAGGATCATCCAAAAAATATATTTCAGCATTACTATAAACTGCTCTAGCCAAGCTGACTCTCTGTTTCTGACCACCACTTAAGTTTATACCCTGAAAGAGTAGCAGAACATAACACAAATGCAGCAAGCAGTGTCCCACCAAATACTGGAAGAGAGACAAATTTTTAATTTTCCTGAAGTACTGCAAAATACAACATTATCCCTTAAATGAGACAAACCAGGTATTACATTTTCAAAACTGCCTTAATTCTTGTCCTTAAAATGATGAGATGTAATTGCTAGCCACTACTTCTTTTCAGGAGGGGTCCCTTTCTCTTTGTCGCCTCTCATTCTCATTACATATGGGTCCATCTCACCCTGGGGTATGAATGATCTGCCCTTCCTTCCTTCTAAGCTTCCCCAGCTTATCTACCTATTCTCCTGACGAAGGTA
This sequence comes from Schistocerca gregaria, assembly GCF_023897955.1. NCBI lineage: Eukaryota > Metazoa > Arthropoda > Insecta > Orthoptera > Acrididae > Schistocerca > Schistocerca gregaria. The sequence goes on along the minus strand of NC_064925.1, from coordinate 307,024,558 downwards.
CTGATAATCCTGAAAGCATCAGTAATGTCATCCCTTTTACCTCTGCATGTGTCTATCAGTATTCTGAAACATTCTGCCCTCTGAAGATACATACTGGTCGAAAATTTTGTCTCATACTTATTAGTCACAGTGTCTTAGAGTTTTCCTTTGATGCTCCAAATGCCCCTTTTCAGTCTATCTGTCTTTTTCTATTAGTTACCAGAGAGAAGGTTTGTGCTTTTGTTATATCAAATGTCTTGTTCCTCCTTTTTATCACTCTGTCTCAGGGCGTCTGCTTAATTTTTTAGACTTAACAGTTCATTCTAAGCATTGCTCTACTTCAAAAGGCACTGGCTAATATAATAAAATTAAGGGAATGGCAGGGTATGGGCAATAGGATAAAAAAAGATTCATTCTCAGTCACAAAAATTTAATCTTTGTTTAGGGTACAGAAAATTAGCAAAAGTTTTGGCCCAAGGACAATAGACACAACAGTAAAGAGTTGCAGCCAAAAACAGAAGGGCGTTGTTTAGGATTGTCCCAAGTTTTGTGATTCTTATCAAGCTTCTTATTTTATCTCTGTAATAATTTAATGCAACACAGAAAATTGTTTTTAAGAAGCCAGGTTGCCACAGTCTACACCTTAATGGGAATGCAGCTCTTATTTTATGTGTTTTCAGTTAGTGTGGCCTTTTTTTATCTGTCAGAACAGCTTAAACCTATTTTAAAAGATTGAAAAATGACACCTACAAAACAGCAAGAAACAAACTGACACAATGGAAAAGTCTTGAACGTTGTTTAGAACTACAAACTTTGCAAAAAACTTAAAATATGAAGTAGAAGATCCATAGGAAAAGGTATGGGGGGGGGGGGGGGGTAGACCACAGCTAATTTTGCATCATAGGAGGAAATATTGAACAGAAAAGAAACCAGGTGTAAAAAAACAAAAGCAAAAGTTTTTTTTCAAAGCCAGAAATATTGATGGTATGGTCAGAGATTTTTCAATATCAGTTACTTAGAAAACGTTAAAAATTGCAAGAAATTGAACATCAGAAGCACTAAACAAAGCTCCAAATGAATATAAAGTGATGCACAATGAAATAAAGTTCCAGTCTCTTGAATTACAGAGTAACAAAAATCCTTCCCTGGAGTTGTTAAAACAACTGAGCCCTCCTATGGGTAATGGCTTCAACATATGGGCAGAGGTGGTAGGACACTCTGCTAAGAAAATGTGTAATACATTTATTAAAAACAAAGATTCCAAGACTTACCAAGCGGGAAAGCGCCGGCAGACAGGCACAATGAACAAAACACACAAACACACACAGAGAATTACTAGCTTTCGCAACCGATGGTTGCTTCTTCAGGAAGGAGAGGGAAAGACGAAAGGATGTGGGTTTTAAGGGAGAGGGTAAGGAGTCATTCCAATCCCGGGAGCGGAAAGACTTCCCTTAGGGGGAAAAAAACGACAGGTGTACACTCGTGCACACACACACATGCACACATATCCATCCGCACATACACAGACACAAGCAGACATATTTAGGCAAAGAGTAAGGGCAGAGATGTCAGTCGAGGCGGAAGTACAGAGGCAAAGAAGTTGTTGAAAGACAGGTGAGGTATGAGCGGCGGCAACTTGAAATTAGCGGAGGTTGAGGCCTGGCGGATATCGAGAAGAGAGGATATACTGAAGGGCGAGTTCCCATCTCCGAAGTTCGGATAGGTTGGTGTTGGTGGGAAGTATCCAGATAACTCGGACGGTGTAACACTGTGCCAAGATGTGCTGGTCATGCACCAAGGCATTTTAGCCACAGGGTGATCCTCATTACCAACAAACACTGTCTGCCTGTGTCCATTCATGCGAATGGACAGTTTGTTGCTGGTCATTCCCACATAGAAAGCGTCACAGTGTAGGCAGGTCAGTTGGTAAATCACGTGGGTGCTTTCACACGTGGCTCTCCCTTTGATCGTGTACACCTTCCGGGTTACAGGACTGGAGTAGGTGGTGGTGGGAGGGTGCATAGGACAGGTTTTACACCGGGAGCAGTTGCAACGGTAGGAGCCAGAGGGTAGGGAAGGTGGTTTGGGGATTTCATAGGGATGAACCAAGAGGTTACGAAGGTTAGGTGTAATACATTTCACACACAAGTGTCACCATCATGAAGAGGTCACTGGAGAATAGTTTCCAGATGCAGCTTTAAATGAGTGAATATTATAATTGAAGTGCAGTAAGCCAGCACATGGTAGATAAAAGTTCTGCTGATTTTATCAACATTAGTTTGACAATGATGAACTGAAAGTTAAAAATTTCAAATAGACAGTTGTTTCAGAACTAACACATGCAAAATATTGGAACTACTATTTAATGAGTAATAAACTAAACACTTTATCAATGAAATACATAAAGTAATTCATTAAAACTCCTTTACTGAAGAGATAAGAGAATTTCAAACTATTAAGCTGTAATGACAAATAACTTATCTTTGCAACATTTCATTAAAGTTGTAGCTCCCACAGAAAGATAAATTATAACTAATTCTGAAATAATGTTGAAATAATTATTTTGTAATTGTGCTATAGCACAGATGACTTTAAGGTGAGACAAGATTCAGTCATCCCTGACAAATCAAATGAACAAACTTATGTGTAGAACAAAAGTCTTACAACCACAGAGAGTAAAAAGTTCTCCAAATTACTGAGGCATAATACTGAAGTGCTAAATAAAGCTGGAGTCATTGTATGGAGAGGTACATGCTTAAACAACATGGTGATATGTATATATGTATCTATGTACATATGTATCATTGCATTTAGCTTACTTTGACTAAACAAAACGGAGTCATTATTGCTATAAAATGGAATGATTATATGTCATACCATTTCAAATACTAACAAAATATGAATGAAATATGTCTGCTTGTGTCTGTGTATGTGCGGATGGATAGTGTGTGTGTGTGTGTGTGTGTGTGTGTGTGTGTGTGTGTGTGAGTGTACACCTGTCCTTTTTTTCCCCTAAGGGAAGTCTTTCCGCTCTCGGGATTGGAATGACTCCTTACCCTCTCCCTTAAAGCCCACATCCTTTCATTTTTCCCTCTCCTTCCCTCTTTCCTGACGAAGCAACTGCCAGTTGCGAAAGCTCGTAATTCTGTGTGTATGTTTGTGTGTTTTGTTCATGTGCCTGTCTGCCGGCGCTTTCCCGCTTGGTAAGTCTTGGAATCTTTGTTTTAATATATTTTTCCCATGTGGAAGTTTCTTTCTGTTTTATATGTATATCTGAGGTGGTCCTGAATTTCAAATTATTCTTACCTTTTCTCCAATTTCTGTCTGATCACCACCTGGAAGCATCTGCAGATCTGGTTTAAGGGCACATGCATCTATTATTTGTAGGTATGAGGACTGGTCTAGGGATTTACCAAACAAAATGTTATCCTTCAAAGTAGCATTCTGTATCCATGCCTGCTGTGGTACATAGGCAATTGAGCCCTGCAATATTGACAATTTTAGAGTTATGTTGCAAATAAACAGCAACTGTAACACAACAATCCTTATTCTTTGCCAGTAGCTTATAAAACATTAATGGCATAGCTAAAATGAGATAGCTCTGTAGATATTTATTTTGACACATTGAAGTACACTAACAACCATGTGTAAAGCAAATTATTTCACATAATTTTTTATTAATAAATGGTAACATTTACCTTGGTGTTAACCCTGCCAGTAATTTTGTTCATTTCACCAAGAAATGCTGAAATCAGTGAACTCTTTCCTGAACCAACAGTTCCAACAACAGCTACCAATGAACTTTGTTTGATATGCAGATTAATTTTTCGCAATACTGGATTTTCATCAGGGCCCCAGCTGAAGGTACCATTTTCCATGACAAGAGGATATTCTGCCACTAAAAATGCAGAAGAAGAATTTAATGAAGAAAATTACATCTACTAATTACAATTCTAATGAGTTCTGTTAGTTATGAATTGAAGTGGAAAGCACACTGCTGTTGTACTTGTGGTCTTCAGTCCAAAGACTGTTTTAATGCAGCTCTCCACACTACTCTATCCTGTGCAAGCCTCTTCATCTCTGACTAACTACTGTAACGTTTGTCTTTCTGAATCTGCTTGCTGTATTCATCTCTTGGTCTCCCTCTATGAGTTTTACCCTTCACACTCCTCCCAGATGCCTCAGAATGTGTGCTACCATCCAATCCCTTCTTCTGTTCAAGTTGTACTACAAATTTCTCTTCTTCTCACTCCTGCTCAGTACCTCCTCATTAGTTATGTGATCTACCCATCTAATTTTCAGCATTCTTCTGTAACATTACATTATAAAAGCTTCTGTTCGCTTCTTGTATAAACTGCTTACTGTCCATGTTTCACTTCCATACATGGCTACACTTTGCACAAATACTTTCAGGAAGGACTTTCTGACATTGAGATCTATACGTGACATTAACAAATTTCTCTTCCTCGGAAAGGCTTTTCTTGCCATTGCCAGTCTACATTTTATATTCTCCCTACTTTGACCATCATCAGTTATTTTGCTTCACAAATAGCAAAACTCGTCTCCTACTTTAAGTGTCTCATTTCCTAATCTAATTCCCTCAGCATCAACTGATTTAATTCAACAACATCCATTATCCTTGTTTTGCTTTTGTTAATGTTCATCTTATATCATCCTTTCAAGACACTGTCTATTCCATTCAACTGCTCTGCCAAGTCCTTTGCTGTCTCTGACAAAATTACAGTGTCATCAGGAAATCTCAGTTTTTATTTCTTGTCCCTGGAATTTAATTCCTACTCCAAAGTTTTCCTTTGTTTCCTTTACTGCTTGCCTAACTACTGCTTCCCTTTTTTTACATGTTGACTCTTATAACTGCCATCTGGTTTCTATACAAATTGCAAATAGTGTTTTGCTCCCTGTATTTTACTCCTGTCACCTTTAGAATTTGAAAGGGAGTATTCCTGTCAACATTCTCTACTAATTATATAAATGTCAGTTCATCTTTCGTTAACCTGTCTTCTATGAGAAGTCATAGGGTCAGTATTGCCTCAGCTGTTCCTACATTTCATCAGAATCCAAAATGATCTTCCCCGAGGTCAGCTTCCACCAGTTTTCTGGTCTTCTGTAAATGATTTGTGTTAGTATTTTACAACCATGACTTATTAAACTGATATTTAAGTGTTTTCACATTTGTCAGCAACAGCTTTCTTGGAATTGGAATTACTATATTCTTCTTGAAGTCTCCAGGTATCTGTCTCTCACATCTTGCTCATTAGATGGAAGAGTTTTGTCATGGCTGGCTCTCCCAAGGCTATCAGTAGCTCTAACAGAATGTTGTCTACTCCTGGGGCTTTGTTTTAACATATGTCAGTGCTCTGTCAAATTACTTGTGCAGTATCACATCTCCCTTCTCATCTTTATCCATGTCCTCTTCTGTTTCTCGAATATTGCCCTCAGGTACATACCCCTTGTGCAGACCCTCTATATACTCCTTCCATCTTCCTGCTTTCCCTTCTTTCCTCGGGATTAGTTTTCCATTTGCACTCTTAATATTCATACAGTTGGTTCTCTTTTCTCCAAAGGTCTCTTTAATTTTTCTTTGTGCAACATCTATCTTCTTCTAGTGATATCTGCTTCTACATATTTTCGTTTGTCCACTAGCCATTCCTGCTTAGCACTTCCTGTCAATTTAATTTTCTACACGTTTGTATTCCCTTCCAGCTGCCTCATTTATTGCATTTTTACATTTTTCTCCTTTTGTTGATTAAATTCAGTATGTCTTGTGTTACCTGAGGAGCTCTACCAGCACTTGTCTTTGTACCTGCTTGGTCCTCTGCTGCCTTCAATATTTCTTCTCTCAAAGCTACCCATTCTTCATCTACTGTATTCCTTTCCCCCATCCTTGTCAGTCATTCCCTAAAGCTCCATCTGAAGCTCCCTACAACCTCTGTTTTTTTTTCAGTTTATCCAGGTCCCATTTCCTTAAATTCCTACCTTTTTGCAGTTTCTTTAATTTTAATCTACAGTTCACAACCAATAAATTGTGGTCAGGATCTGCATCTTCTCCTGGAAATGCTTTGAAATTTAAAATCTGGTCCCAAAATCTCTCTTACCATTATATAGTCAATCTGAAACCTTCTGGAGTCTCCAGGCCACTTCCATGTTTACTACCTTCTTTCATGATTCTTAAACCAAGTGTTAGCTGTGATTAAATTATGCTCTGTGCAAAATTATACCTGTTAGCTCCCTCTTTCATTCAGTTCTGCCCAGTTCATATTCACATACTAGTTTTCCTTCACTTCCTTTTCCTACAGTTGAATTTGAGTCCCCATGACAATTAAATTTTCATCTCTGTTAACTATCTCAATAATTTCTCTTATCTCATCATATATTTACTCAGTCTCCTCCTCATCTGTGGAACTAGTTGACTTATAAACTTGTACTACTATGTGGGTGTAGGCTTCATGTCTATATTGCCTACAATAACGTGTTCACTATGCTGTTCATAGTAGCTTACCCATGTTCCTATCATGTTACTCATTATTAAGTCTATTTCTGCATTAGCACCATTTGATTTTGTACTTATAGACCTGTCTTCACCTGACCAGAAGTCTTTTTCCTCCTGCCACTGAATTTCACTAATTCCCATTATATATAACTTAAACCTATCCATTTCCATTTTTAAATTTTCTAACCTACCTGCCTGATTAAGGGACCTGGTATTCCATGCTTCGATCCTTAGAATGCCAGTGTTGTTTCTCCTGATAAAGACATCCTCCTGAGTAATCCCTGAACATAAATCTGAATGGGGAACTATTTTACCTCCAGAATATTTTACCCAAGAGGACACCATCATTTAACCATACAGTTGAGTTGTAAGTCCTCGAGAAAAATTATGGCTGTAGCTTCCCCTTGCTTTTAGGTGTTCACAGTACTGGCACAGCAAGGCTGTTTTGGTTGATGTTACAAGGCCTGACCAGTCAATCATCCAGACTGCTCCCCCAATTCATTATGGTTGCACCTACTGTACTGCTATCTGTATTGCTGATGCATGTAAGCCACCCCATCAATGGCAAGGTCCCATGGTTCATGGGGAGGAGCATACTGTTATGAACAATAAATTATGAAAAGCTATAACTGAAGCCCCCTCATGAATCATGCACCTTGCTGAAGTGGATGGCTTGCATGCCTCAGTGATACAGATAGTTGCATCATAGATGTGATCACAATGGAGGGGTATCTGTGCAGTGGCCAGATTTACCTATGGCTCCTGGAGAGGGGCAACAGCTTTTTCAATAGTTGCAGGGGCAATGCTCATGAAGACTGGTTGATCTGACCTTGTGACATTAGCCAGCTGCTACTGCAAATGGCTAAAAGCGAGGGGAAACTACAGTAGCTCTTTTTCTCCTGAGGACATGCAGCTCTACTCCATGGTTAAATTGATACATGGCTGTAAAATTTTCCAAGGGTAAAATAGTCCCACAGCTGGACCTTTTTTAGGGGCATGTCATCACCAGAAAAAACAAAACTGGCATTCCGTAGGTCAGAGCTTGGAATAGCAGATTCTTTAAATTGGGTACATTAGAGATTTTAAAAAAGGGGAAAGATAGATTGAAATTGGAGTGGAAATTAAAGAAGTGTGGTGGCAGAAAGTACATGGCTTCTGGTCAGGTGTATACAGTGTTATAAACACAAAATCAAATGGGGGTGATGCTTGAGTAGGTCTAGTAATGAATAAGATATTAGGAGCATGGGTAAGCTAGTATGGAGAGCACAGCGCTGTGCAACAAATAAGAACATTCATAGGGAATTCTTGTAAATTTTGTGAGGCTATGGCTGGAAGGTAGGTAGTTAAGGGACCGATTGTGACAGTGGAAGGCAGGCATGGCCCATGTTAATATTTAGCAAATGATTCTGCAAGACAGGTTTATGACATCATTCACAGGCAAGAAGGCATGGTCCAGCATACACTGATACAAGTGTGAATTAATCACTGTAGCACAAGGCATTGACATGCAGTGAAGAACCCATATGTTCGAGTTACAACAGCACCTAGTGAACTTTGTTAGGGGCCAAAGCAAGCTGAGGAAATCTGACATTGTAATTATTAAAGAGTGCTCCACTTGCCCCCTCCAGAGGAACTGCATCAGAGGCATAGGGAAAAGACATATAAATAAGCGAGCCAGTAGGTTCAAATCAGACAGTCATGTTGCCATTCTGTCCACATTTAGAACTGGAGAGAATGATGATCATTTAAGTTGCAGGCCAACCTCAACAACCCCTGGTGATGGATATCCATAACCAACTGGACCATTAAAACTGCTGTCAAAATACACTGCATGGACACACCCCAGCTGCAGCAGGATAGGCCACACCTTAGAGCTGCACCATGTGACAAGCAAGAGGAGCACTGCCTCCGATCTCTGGTGACACTGTCTAGCGGACTGCAAGGTGCCATCTGCAGGACCAGGTTCAGGGAACTTGTGACCTCTCAGGTGTAGGGCTGGCTGTGGCCACTGACCAAGTTGTCCTGTGTAGATGGCTGGAGCTGCCAAGGCTCATTACAGTCACAGAGGATGGCTGTTTCACTATGGCACTGTACATGGGTTCCACAAGTTGAACTTGAAGGAGCAGTCAGAAATGTCCCAGGCCAACACATTCAGTGGACACCTAGCCATGGTGTGAGTAGGAGCACTATATCTGGAAGGCTGTGCAACCAGATGCTGAAGCAGCAGATTGTGGCACTGGTGTGTTGCTGACCCATCTCTGGGATCAGCAAAAGGCCGGCTGTGAACCATGAATGCCATAAACTCAATGACACACCGGTTTTTCGCTCCATGCTTTAGTGTGAATCACACCTCTCTCCCAAACCATACCTCTCAGTTATTCGTAAATATTACAACCCTTGAACTCTGGTCATTGTAACAATTTGGTGTCAGGAAGTTGTTGTTTCACTTTCCAACACAATACTTTGTGTCAGAAAATTTTTGTCAATTTCCAACACTACATTTTACTGAGAGAGTTGGTTTTGGTGAGTGGTAAGTGAGACAGTGGCACTTGATGTAGGTGCGAGCTCAGCACAATGTGGTGCACTGAGTGTAAGTTTTATTTATATTATTTTTGCTGTTTGCTCTCCTTGTCAGAATTAGTTGTGTGAGCTAGTGTCATGATGTTTAGAGCTACTTTTGTGAGGCCACAGGAACCTGTGAACTTATCTTTGTTTGGAGGTAATGGTGGATGTGATAATTTAGGGCCAGTGAGGTGTTCACTTTGCAATTTCTCTGGTCATGAGGTGCAGTATAGCAGAGCTGTAGCAGCTGTTTGCTTTGTATGTAGGCATAATGGTCATCTGTGTAGTAGTTGTACTGAGTACAGACGGGCAATAATTCACCAGAGGAATTAATTTGAGATTACATTTTTCATTTGGGGTTAAATGGGGGTTTTTGTTTGGTCTTTCTTTTAAGAAAAGAAAAAAAATTGGTGGAAGTAGAGCACGCAAAATGGTGGAAATACATGGTACTGGCTCAGACACAGTTGCTGCTTTAAACTCAGCAAATGCAAGCATGAACAGAGCAATTTGAAGGTGTGAAATAGAAAAATTTTGAAAATAATCATGAATTAGAGGCTCGTAAAGAGAGTCCTGACCAGTCACAATCAGAGTCACAGAAAAGTAAGCCTGGATTGGGAGCTCCTTCTGTTCCATATGACCCAATGACCCAGCCATAGTCACACTGATTAATCCCTTTTTCAGGCAAGGCAATGGAGGACATGACAATTTTTGTTAAGGATGTCAGGAACGCTGCAGAAGCACATGGATGGTCAGATGAAGTAACCCTACATGCTGCTGATAAGCATTTGGTGGGGGAAGTCAATGTTCATGTCTACTGTGAGACACTGAGTAAAGCACATGTGTTTTAGGAGTGGGCCACTGGATTGTGCCAGTAGTGCCAAAAGTAGAAGAGTGCTTGATTTTTTCGGGAGGAGTTAAGTACAGTGTTGATGGAGTACAATGAATCTGTGGAAGCGTTCTCAGAGAGAATCTGAGAGCTAAATGCAAAAACATATGTACAGATGCAGAATGCAGGAGCTGATAAGGTGCTGCTACAGGAGGCAGAAAACAAAGTGGTGGATGTTTTTCTGTGGGGTACATCCACTGAAATGTCATGGTGCATACAGATGGAGAATCCAGAAGATTTAGGAGGAGGAGGACCACCAGGCATTTGAGTGTGTAGAGGTAGGAACAGTGAAAAGCACCAGCAAGGGAAGGAGCTGTTAAACACAAATGGGATTGCTTCAACCATCAGAAGGCAGTCACGACAGATCATAACATGGCATAATCTAGTGCACAGAAGGAATGCAGCTTAGTGGGCTTAGTGAGCAGCAGGAAACAGAGATTTTTGGTGTACAATGAAGTGAATAAGTCCATTATCACTCTGGTCCTTGTGGAAAAGAGGAGACTGGGGCCACCATGGAAGATTGGCGATAATAGGGTTGAATCATTGGGTACAGCAGTACTGTAGTTTTCAGTCTGGAAAACTAAGTTCAGTGAGCACATGGAGGTGTTAGTATGCATAGGCAAAGGTTATTCAGTGACTCTTGGGCTGGACTTTTTCAACAAACATCATGCTAAGACCAATCTTTTGCAATACTCCGTGGAACACAGTGGGACTTTGCTACAGCTGGAGGAGACAGCTGGAATTGAGACAATGGTGCAAAGTTCAACTATCATGGGGTGAGACCAACTAAACTGTGTACATTCTCAGTAAAGATCAATCAGCAGAATAAATCATGCTCTTGCATTTGTGACATAGTGAGCAAATAGTCAGAGGAGGTTTCCCTGTCACACACTTCAGTTTTACTGTTTGGAAAAATGTTTCCCGGTAAGAAATCGATTTCTTTGGAATGATGACAATATTTTAGCTCCAGAGGCTATCACTCGGATCTATGATCCCATCCCATTGTTGCTGTTTAATTAAGTCTTCTACCAATGTTTTCAGTTGCTTTGCTATACAGTATGGCTTCATATAAATTTGTGGGCTATCCTCTGTCAGTAAGTGATTTTGCATCATTGTGGTTGCTGGTAACACTCCATTCACATAAAATAGGTCCTTAAATTTCAACAACAAGTTCTTCATAGCCGTTTGATCACTGCCCTTCTAACTATTTACTTTTTCTCATAACACCTGTGTGTTGACAGTTTGTTTGTGGCTTCCCTCTAGGCTTGATCTGTTGAAGTCCTCATCCTCCAAGACTTGCAGAGTGATTATTATTGTACCCTTTGACAGAGTCACCTTTGCTCCTACAAGTTATCCACACTAACTGGAATCATCTGTTCCCCATTATTGTATCTCATGTGTGCTGAACAGTTTAGTTGGTCTCACCCCATGATAGTTGAACTTTGCACCATTGTCTCAATTCCAGCTGTCTCCTCCAGCTGTAGCAAAGTCCCACTGTGTTCCACGGAGTATTGCAAAAGATTGGTCTTAGCATGATGTTTGTTGAAAAAGTCCAGCCCAAGAGTCACTGAATAACCTTTGCCTATGCATACTAACACCTCCATGTGCTCACTGAACTTAGTTTTCCAGACTGAAAACTACAGTACTGCTGTACCCAATGATTCAACCCTATTATCGCCAATCTTCCATGGTGGCCCCAGTCTCCTCTTTTCCACAAGGTCCAGAGTGATAATGGACTTATTCACTTCATTGTACACCAAAAATCTCTGTTTCCTGCTGCTCACTAAGCCCACTAAGCTGCATTCCTTCTGTGCACTAGATTATGCCATGTTATGATCTGTCGTGACTGCCTTCTGATGGTTGAAGCAATCCCATTTGTGTTTAACAGCTCCTTCCCTTGCTGGTGCTTTTCACTGTTCCTACCTCTACACACTCAAATGCCTGGTGGTCCTCCTCCTCCTAAATCTTCTGGATTCTCCATCTGTATGCACCATGACATTTCAGTGGATGTACCCCACAGAAAAACATCCACCACTTTGTTTTCTGCCTCCTGTAGCAGCACCTTATCAGCTCCTGCATTCTGCATCTGTACATATGTTTTTGCATTTAGCTCTCAGATTCTCTCTGAGAACGCTTCCACAGATTCATTGTACTCCATCAACACTGTACTTAACTCCTCCCGAAAAAATCAAGCACTCTTCTACTTTTGGCACTACTGGCACAATCCAGTGGCCCACTCCTAAAACACATGTGCTTTACTCAGTGTCTCACAGTAGACATGAACATTGACTTCCCCCACCAAATGCTTATCAGCAGCATGTAGGGTTACTTCATCTGACCATCCATGTGCTTCTGCAGCGTTCCTGACATCCTTAACAAAAATTGTCATGTCCTCCATTGCCTTGCCTGAAAAAGGGATTAATCAGTGTGACTATGGCTGGGTCATTGGGTCATATGGAACAGAAGGAGCTCCCAATCCAGGCTTACTTTTCTGTGACTCTGATTGTGACTGGTCAGGACTCTCTTTACGAGCCTCTAATTCATGATTATTTTCAAAATTTTTCTATTTCACACCTTCAAATTGCTCTGTTCATGCTTGCATTTGCTGAGTTTAAAGCAGCAACTGTGTCTGAGCCAGTACCATGTATTTCCACCATTTTGCGTGCTCTACTTCCACCAATTTTTTTTCTTTTCTTAAAAGAAAGACCAAACAAAAACCCCCATTTAACCCCAAATGAAAAATGTAATCTCAAATTAATTCCTCTGGTGAATTATTGCCCGTCTGTACTCAGTACAACTACTACACAGATGACCATTATGCCTACATACAAAGCAAACAGCTGCTACAGCTCTGCTATACTGCACCTCATGACCAGAGAAATTGCAAAGTGAACACCTCACTGGCCCTAAATTATCACATCCAACATTACCTCCAAACAAAGATAAGTTCACAGGTTCCTGTGGCCTCACAAAAGTAGCTCTAAACATCATGACACTAGCTCACACAACTAATTCTGACAAGGAGAGCAAACAGCAAAAATAATATAAATAAAACTTACACTCAGTGCACCACATTGTGCTGAGCTCGCACCTACATCAAGTGCCACTGTCTCACTTACCACTCACCAAAACCAACTCTCTCAGTAAAATGTAGTGTTGGAAATTGACAAAAATTTTCTGACACAAAGTATTGAGTGTGAGAACTGTTGCAGGCAGTTAAAGTTCCCATCTCTGGCTGCAATCCTTCTTTCCATCAGTCCTTATACCAGTTCCAAACAGCACAATCCATAGCCCTCACCCGCCTAATCCTTCACCTATACATCGACTCGGCCAATGAACACACCCGTCAACTCCTATCCCAAATCAAAGTCCTCAATCTTTCCTCTCCCACATCCACACCGGCTGTACATAGCATCCTCCTACAGGCCAACCGCAAATTAGAACAACATGCCACCCTCCACCTCAAAAAACTATCCAATCTCCTGGTTTCCCACCTCTGGAAAGGCAACTCACTCACCCTCCACAACCTTTCCAACAAACCTCAACCTCCTCTCATTGCACACACACCCAGTCTCTCTCATCTACTCAATCTCCCACTTCCAGCTCCACTCTCCCCAACACCTCAAATTTCTAGTCAACACAATCTGGGACCACAACACCCCAATTCAGTAGTTAACCTTTCCTCCAAACCCCTCTCCCAATCCGAAACCTCTGTCCTATCCAAAGGCCTCACCTTCAGCCCCACTCCCAGGTTCAACCAAACTGCCCTTGTCAAAGATTTACTGTCCTACACTCGTAGTCTCTGCTGGAAATATCACTTTTCCACGAAGAAAAACAATCCTGATCCCACTCCTAATGATCCAACTCCCCAAGACACTATCCAAATTGAACCCTGCCTGCAACAGTTCCGTCCTCCATCACAGCGGGACCCACCTCCTCTTCCTCAAAATCACCCTCTCCAAACGTTCCAGGAATTTCTCACTTCCAGCCTTGCCTCTCAATCTTTCTTGAAAAACCTTAATCCTACTCCCAACATCACCACAGCCGAAGCCCAGGCTATCCGTGATCTGAAAGCTGACCGATCCATCATCATTCTTCCGGCTGACAAGGGTTCCAAGACCGTGGTACTTGATCGTCGGGAGTATGTGGCTGAGGGACTGCGTCAGCTTTCAGACAACTCTACATACAAAGTTTGCCAAGGTAATCCCATTCCTGATGTCCAGGCGGAGCTTCAAGGAATCCTCAGAACCTTAGGCCCCCTACAAAACCTTTCACCTGACTCCATCAAACTCCTCACCCCACCGACACCTCGCACTCCTACCTTCTACCTACTTCCTAAAATTCACAAACCCAAACATCCTGGCCGCCCCATTGTAGCTGGTTACCAAGCCCCCACAGAACGTATCTCTGCCTACGTAGATCAACACCTTCAACCCATTACATGCAGTCTCCCATCCTTCATCAAAGACACCAACCACTTTCTCGAACGCCTGGAATCCGTACCCAGTCTGTTACCCCCGGAAACCATCCTTGTAACCATTGATGCCACTTCCCTATACACAAATATCCTGCACGTCCAGGGCCTCGCTGCAATGGAGCACTTCCTTTCACGCCGATCACCTGCCACCCTACCTAAAACCTCTTTCCTCGTCACCTTAGCTAGCTTCATCCTGACCCGCAACTTCTTCACTTTTGAATGCCAGACATACCAACAATTAAAGGGAACAGCCATGGGTACCAGGATGGCCCCTCGTATGCCAACCTATTTATGGGTCGCTTAGAGGAAGCCTTCTTGGTTACCCAAGCCTGCCAACCCAAAGTTTGGTACAGATTTATTGATGACATCTTCATGATCTGGACTCACAGTGAAGAACAACTCCAGAATTTCCTCTCCAACCTCAACTCCTTTGGTTCCATCAGATTCACCTGGTCCTACTCCAAATCCCATGCCACTTTCCTAGACGTTGACCTCCATCTGTCCAATGGCCAGCTGCACACATCCGTCCACATCAAACCCACCAACAAGCAACAGTACCTCCATTATGACAGCTGCCACCCATTCCATATCAAACGGTCCCTTCCCTACAGCCTAGGCCTTCGTGGCAAACGAATCTGCTCCAGTCCTGAATCCCTCGACCATTACACCAACAACCTGAAAACAGCTTTCGCATCCCGCAACTACCCTCCCAACCTCGTACAGAAGCAGATAACCAGAGCCACTTCCTCATCCCCTCAAACTCAGAACCTCTCACAGAAGAACCCCAAAAGTGCCCCACTTGTGACAGAATACTTCCTGGGACTGGATCAGACCTTGAATGTGGCTCTCCAGCAGGGATACGACTTCCTAAAATCCTGCCCCGAAATGAGATCCATCCTTCATGAAATCCTCCCCACTCCACCAAGAGTGTCTTTCCGCCGTCCACCTAACCTTCGTAACCTCTTGGTTCATCCCTATGAAATCCCCAAACCACCTTCCCTACCCTCTGGCTCCTACCCTTGCAACCGTCCCCGGTGTAAAACCTCTCCTATGCACCCTCCCACCACCACCTACTCCAGTCCTGTAACCCGGAAGGTGTACACGATCAAAGGAAGAGCCACGTGTGAAAGCACCCACGTGATTTACCAACTGACCTGCCTGCACTGTGACGCTTTCTATGTGGGAATGACCAGCAACAAACTGTCCATTCGCATGAATGGACACAGGCAGACAGTGTTTGTTGGTAATGAGGATCACCCTGTGGCTAAACATGCCTTGATGCACGGCCAGCACATCTTGGCACAGTGTTACACCGTCCAAGTTATCTGGATACTTCCCACCAACACCAACCTATCCGAACTCCAGAGATGGGAACTCGCCCTTCAGTATATCCTCTCTTCTTGATAGCCGCCAGGCCTCAACCTCCGCTAATTTCAAGTTGCCGCCGCTCATACCTCACCTGTCTTTCAACAACTTCTTTGCCTCTGTACTTCCGCCTCGACTGACATCTCTGCCCTTACTCTTTGCCTAAATATGTCTGCTTGTGTCTGTGTATGTGCGGATGGATATGTGTGTGTGTGCGAGTGTACACCTGTCCTTTTTTTCCCCTAAGGGAAGTCTTTCCGCTCCTGGGATTGGAATGACTCCTTACCCTCTCCCTTAAAACCCACATCCTTTCGTCTTTCCCTCTCCTTCCTGAAGAAGCAACCATCGGTTGCGAAAGCTAGTAATTCTGTGTGTGTGTTTGTGTGTTTTGTTCATGTGCCTGTCTGCTGGCGCTTTCCCGCTTGGTAAGTCTTGGAATCTTTGTTTTTAATATATTTCTCCCATGTGGAAGTTTCTTTCTATTTAAATTCCTACAGGTGGCTTCAGTTGTCTAATATGAGTATGATTCCAATAGTGCCATTTGTTGGATGCAGAAGCTCTGCTGTTCACCGTGTCTGTCTCAATTTGGGTGTTTCTAATACCATTTTTCTTTCTGGATGTGCTTGCTTGCTGCTACTTGATATAAAAAGTAATACGAAAACTCATAAGTTCAACATTCACTTTCGATTTATTTCACAGGGAAGTACAACTTTGTTCCACGACTGCGTCTCAACCGACCATAGCCGACTCTACAAGTGACAAAGAATGACTCTGGCCTCAAAGATATTCCACTCGACACCCAAACTTCCACTTGTAATAAGTCTCTTTGATATTGTTCGTCATATCCACCAATATCAATCAATATATTGCAAGTTTTAAACATAATAGTAAATTAACATAAAAATAAGTAGATTATAATTTATAAAAAATCGGACAAAAGAAAAAGAGAAAAACATTCACCACTTCACCCACTAAATTCGGTATTGATAACTTCAGTTGAAAATAATACGCTGCATTGGTGTCCGGTCAGCCCGCCACACAGATATAGTGGTCCTACTCAGGTCACAGCAAAGTGGCTGCTGCATATGTTGGTTGCACCGGTAGCCTGTGGTTTGGCTGACTGCTTCCTCAAGTGCAACTCATGGACCACATGTGCAATGCAGAAGGGAAAGAGCCATCTGCTGTTGTTGTAGTGAGCCTTAGCTTTGGCAGTCTGCCCGGTGTAGCTTGGCCACTGACTGCAGATGGCTCTGCACCTGGAAAACCACAAGTTCATGCTGTAATGGATCTGGGAGATGTATTATTTTCAACTGAAGTTATCAATACCGAATTTAGTGGGTGAAGTGGTGAATGTTTTTCTCTTTTATTTTTGTCAGATTTTTTATAAATTATAATCTACTTATTTTTTATGTTAATTTACTATTATGTTTAAAAATTGCAATATATTGATTGATATGGGTGGATATGACGGACAATATCAAAGAGACTTATTACAAGTGGAAGTTTGGGTGTCGAGTGGAATATCTTTGAGGCTAGAGTCATTCTTTGTCACTTGTAGAGTCGGCTGTGGTCGGTTGAGACGCAGTCGTGGAACAAAGTTGTACTTCCCTGTGAAATAAATCGAAAGTGAATGTTGAACTTATGAGTTTTTTGTATTACTTTTTATATCAAGTAGCAGCAAGCAAGCACATCCAGAAAGAAAAATGGTATTAGAAACACCCAAATTGAGACAGACACAGTGAACAGCGGAACTTCTGCATCCAACAAATGGCACTATTGGAATCATACTCATATTAGACAACTGAAGCCGCCCGAAGGAATTTAACTATTATATATATACAAAAAAAGTGACTACTTTATTTGAACTATGCCAGGTTTTATTACAAAATAACGATAGTGGAACGACAGTTTCATTTGGTGTTGGTGGGAAGTATCCATATAACCCAGACGGTGTAACACTGTGCCAAGATATGCTGGCTGTGCACCAAGGCATGTTTAGCCACAGGGTGATCCTCATTACCAACAAACACTGTCTGCCTGTGTCCATTCATGTGAATGGACAGTTGTTGCTGGTCATTCCCACATAGAAAGCGTCACAGTGTAGGCAGGTCAGTTGGTAAATCACGTGGGTGCTTTCACACGTGGCTCTTCCTTTGATCGTGTGCACCTTCCGGGTTACAGGACTAGAGT
Source organism: Schistocerca gregaria (assembly GCF_023897955.1). Taxonomy (NCBI): domain Eukaryota; kingdom Metazoa; phylum Arthropoda; class Insecta; order Orthoptera; family Acrididae; genus Schistocerca; species Schistocerca gregaria. The sequence continues at coordinate 307,006,591 of NC_064925.1, read as the reverse complement.
AGGTGGTGGTGGGAGGGTGCATAGGACAGGTTTTACACCGGGGGCGGTTACAAGGGTAGGAGCCAGAGGGTAGGGAAGGTGGTTTGGGGATTTCATAGGGATGAACCAAGAGGTTACGAAGGCTAGGTGGACAGCGGAAAGACACTCTTGGTGGAGTGGGGAGGATTTCATGAAGGATGGATCTCATTTCAGGGCAGGATTTTAGGAAGTTGTATCCCTGCCGGAGAGCCACATTCAGAGTCTGATCCAGTCCCGGGAAGTATCCTGTCACAAGTGGGGCACTTTCGGGGTTCTTCTGTGAGAGGTTCTGGGTTTGAGGGGATGAGGAAGTGGCTCTGGTTATTTGCTTCTGTACAAGGTCGGGAGGGTAGTTGCGGGATGAGAAAGCTGTTTTCAGGTTGTTGGTGTAGTGGTTCAGGGATTCAGGACTGGAGCAGATTCGTTTGCCATGAAGGCCTAGGCTGTAGGGAAGGGACCGTTGGCAGCTGTCATAATGGAGGTACTGTTGCTTGTTGGTGGGTTTGATGTGGACGGATGTGTGTAGCTGGCCATTGGACAGATGGAGGTCAACGTCAAGGAAAGTGGCATGGGATTTGGAGTAGGACCAGGTGAATCTGATGGAACCAAAGGAGTTGAGTTTGGAGAGGAAATTCTGGAGTTGTTCTTCACTGTCAATCCAGATCATGAAGATGTCGTCAATAAATCTGTACCAAACTTTGGGTTGGCAGGCTTTGTAAGTCGTATATGGCACACTGACTTGTAATATTTACTGTTACCACTTTGTAACACGATGACCTATGTCAAAATAAAAATGTACTTCACTTCTAGAAAAGTTATAACTTATTACGTTCAGGTGAAGAATAACTGAATTATGTGAACAGTTTGCAGGAGAAGACTCTGAAGGAGAAGATATTTTTGACTGTCAGAAACTGGAAGTGTAGAAACTGCAGCCGGTGGAACAGTGTGGACTCAAGTTGCACCAGGGCTTGCACTGTAAGATTGGGGCATCACAGTGTGTTGGTAGAAACTCCTGGGCCAACATGTAACACCAAGAAACCTATAGTTGCAGGCACTTACTTAGTCCAGGGTAAGTGTTGATAGACAAAGATATTCTACAGAACATAAAAAACTTTACAGAAATCGGAGCCAAGGAACTTCTCGAGGATGACACATAGGTATTTGATTTGCTAACATAGCTGTATTGTATGAATGTGGAGTGTATGGAGGAAAGGATTTCCCCCTAAAACTTCTGTTGTCTCAAGTGGCATTTTTTTTCTCACACTATGGTAAGGAATAAGTTCACGGAACTCTTGAAATTTCTGAGATCTGATGACAAGTGCACTCTTGCTGAAAGACTCAAGACTGATGGCTTCACAGCAGCTACCTCAGTCTGGAATTCATTTGTAGCTAACTGTATTCAGAACTATAAAGCAGGTGCATTTATAGCCATACATGAGGAACTCTATCCATACAAAGCTTTGTGCTGCAATATATAACACACGAGTAATAAACCATACAAGTTTGGTTTGAACTTCTGGCTTTTAGCAGATGTTGGTGGTAAATATATGGTGAGTGGATTTTCTTCCTGGGGTAAACAAAGTGAAAGACCCACTAACATATATGTTGTTACACATCTCATGTAACATTCCACTTTGAAAGGAAGAAATATAACCTGTGATAATTTTTCTTTCACAGCCAAACATCTTTCAGGGCCGCTGATGGCCTACACAGGTGTTATTCAATGTCCTACAATTTGCAGGAATCAACACCTACATCCTTTACAGAGAGAAAAAAAGGAGATAAAATTGTCTGGTAGATGTATCTTTTCAAATTAGCAGAACTGACCTGTGTGTATGTAGAATCAAGGAAAGGATCTGTTTATACTCTCATTTCAACCACTGAAATACATGAGGTAATTGTGCAAAAGACCTACCAGATAGGAGGATGCAAAAGTTCAAACAAAACAAAAATCTGTGTGCCCAGTGCTAGAAATTCATATGTGATTCATGTGCTGGAAGTGTTTGGTACATGTGCAAAGTGTTTTGATAAAGTCGTTGGCTCTGAGTGAAAAGTTGTCATAGAGAGAAAAATTTTATTTTCTCATTATTGCTACAGCAATGTGTGTTCATTATTCTGACTAACTGTGTACAAGCCACACAGAAAAAAGTTTTAGTATAAAGGTTTATTTTAAATTGATTTTGTATTTATAGTATATTCCTTACTTCAATCTTTTTATTTAATTAAATGTAACTTTTACATAAATTTTTAAGTGTAACACATTGTTCCAATATTCATAACACACTACTGACCTATAAAGACACTATAATCAAGTAACTTAAGAAGCAAAGCTGAAAACAAATAGGAAAAACTTCATTGGTCAAACTGACCAGTAGCGGTCCTTCTATGTAGTCCATTAATGCTGGTGCTCTTAATGTTACATGTTACATGGTGAGCCATGGTCAGGAATGCCACTGAAGGAAATACATACCATAATTACCTCTGGGGTATTCAGTACCAATTCTGCGCCGGCCAGAATGGCCGAGTGGTTCTAAGCACTACAGTCTGGAAACACGCGACCGCTACGGTCGCAGGTTCGAATCCTGCCTTGAGCATGGATGTGTGTGATGTCTTTTGGTTAGTTAGGTTTAACTAGTTCTAAGTTCTAGGAGACTGATGACCTCATAAGTTAAGTCCCTTAGTGCTCAGAGCCATTTTGAACCAATTCTGCATGCAGCAACACCATTCCACCAAATTCGAATCAATCTCTTGGGGTGGTTCCTAAAGTCAACAAACAGGAATCTGTGGATAATAGCCTGCACTGACTACCTACCTGCCATGCTGTCACCAAAGCTGTGCCAACCTCCAAGGCTCTGGAAATTGCAAAGTTCCTTATAAAAGATATCATTATGAAGCACGGAGCATCCTGTGTGATGATCTCTGATCATGGAAAAGTTTCCCAGTTGAGAAGTGTGGAGATAATTACATGTCATGACATCACACACAGGATAACTGCCAACCACCCTCTGATAAATCGTACAGAACAAATTAGTAACACGCTGGCAGATAAGGTCCCAAAGTACATTGATGTCAAAGAGAGAGATCAGGATACATTACTGCCTGTTGTGACATTTGCATAGAACACGGTGAAGCAAGAAAATACAAGATTCACACAATTTTTCCTGCTCCATGTTCTTGAGGCTAAAATGGCAATGGATACAATATTCCCATTCCAATAGGACAACACCCACGATGGCTGAAAAAGCAAGACCCCTGCTTTGACCAGGGGACTGTCTACAGGACTAGTCTAGAAGATGCTAGCAGCCAGTCTTACTCCACAATGATTGATTGGGTTCAAAATTTTCAATGGTGAAGGTGCCGCTGAGCTATGAACCTGTCAGCCATAGTCTGATTGAGGTGACACCAAGGACCAGCAAATGTTGAGGAGAGTAGTGTGAGCAACAGTTAACAAATATTGGGTAGCCAAGTCAATTTTTTTTAACAAAGATGAGTCCCAAACATTAGAAAAATATGAAAGCACTGGGTACCATGCCCAAGTAGTGTTGTTAGACATGATAGATGGTGGTATGATGACATAAATGCACTACTATCACTTTTGCAGGAGAGAACTGGAAGCCAGAGGAAATAGTACAGTTGGAGGCCCTTTAGATGACACCTTTGAGCTTCCATTTAGTCAAGGTTACAGAATGGGAACTATTGCAAATGCAAAAGCCATTAACATACAGTACAGGGATGAGCAGTGGTCTGACAGAGGTCACTAGCTCTTTGATGATAGTGAAGATGATTGTAAAACTTAGCACATAACCCTGTTGAATGTCATTCTCCTTGATCTTTGGGGACCTGTGTGATGTACCAGATTTAACCAGAAAGAATATGTGAGATAAATACTGGCAAATATAAATCATGACAGGGCTGTGAAAGCACCTGTCATGGAAAATAAGTGAAATGTGTTGGCATCAAGTAGTTTTGTATGCCTCAGCCAAAAATGACTGAAATGAAGTGTCAGTATTTAGGAAAAGCCTGTGAGACTGGTAATTCCAACCTAACCAGGTGGTTGACTGTGGATTTTCCCTTCCAGATTTCACACTGATTGGGGGACAAAATGCCCATCAGGCCACCATCCTTTCAAGCAGTTTCTAGAGCATGTTGGTGAGGCTAATTGCTTGCTAGCTATTGATGGACATGGATTTTTGTCTGGTTCAAGGATTAGAACAATGACACTATCTCATCACTGTGAAGGAAAAATACCTTTGAGACAAATATGGTTGAAGACCCTGAGTAGATGGAGTCTAAATATCACATGTTGGATCATATGTTTCTGTATCTACTCATGGCCTGTGGCCATATCAAGTTTCCAATAAGTGAAATGTTAACTATTTAATTTGGTGTGGTTTGGGGGGGGGGGGGGGGGGGAAGCCAGGGATATGAAGATCACGTTGTCTTACCTGCATTTAAAGGGTAGCATACTAGGAAGAGGATGCTTATAGTGTCACAAAGGGGGTCAAAAGCGTTCAGCATGAATTGATGTGGTGACAAATACCACCATGGAGGTAGTGTCTCAGAACAGTTGTTGATTTTTGATGACTCAGAAGAGCTTGGCGCACACGTGAGATGAAGAGTGAGACATTCTCAATGAGGAAATGTAACACTCCCATTGGTCCTTCTTACTACATTTCATTAGACAGTGAGCCTTAACACAAAGCCACATAAAGATGAGGAGGGTGGTCTGCTTGAAACACTGCAGGGCTTGTCAATGATCCTGAAACTGATCAGCCCATTGCAGATCCTGAATCTGTAACAGCTGTTGCAATGCCTTTGGTCTACTATGCCACTGGCTGGCAGAGTAGGCTAACAGACATGGGGACAGTAGTTTCAGTAGCATGGGTGATCACACAAGAGAGATCTCTCACAGCCTTGTTGATACAGTCTGATTTGGGGAAGGGGTACAATGGGAGACAATACAGTTGCTTTTTCCTTGCTCCATTTATGAATGGATCAGGAAAGGGAATGACTGGCAGACTAGTAGTATTACAACATACCCTTACCATGTGCCATATGGTGGCTTGCAGAGTATGTATGTAGACGTAGAAGGTTGGCAGCAGAAATATAGCTGTCAACTGGTTATTTGAAGAGCCCAATGTGCTAACTGGCCAGGCATAGAGTGACAAAAAAGTGACAGGATTGTTGGAATGTGGTCCCTGTCACGAAGATTATTATGCAGTGATCATTGCAGCAAAGTCACAATATTGAGTGGAGATATTATCAAGCCAACATCCAGAAAGGTCCCATGGGGGTACTGGTAATGATATGAGTCTGGTCATTCTGGAGATGCAGATCAACATTGGAAAGAACATGTTCAGTCAGCAGGCACCTATTGAAGTGGTACTTCACAACAGGGGGCAGTACACACATAAATCCTCTACTAGGAGAAAGGGAGATGGAGGCAATAAGTATTCTGCTTAGTGGCAAATAAATGTTAAAAGTGGTGATTATTGTGGTCGTCTGCACTCACATTACCGTCACTTCCAATGAGACAGAGATAGGAATCCACTCACCGACAACATCCATGTAAACCAATATACAGACATCTACAGAAGCTCTCTTAGGGCCAGTTTGGTTCTGAAAGAATACATGGAGTTGTCAATTGGTCATCAACAAAGTGTTTTTCTTGGAGATTGATACATATCACAGAACAAGAGGAAAATACATATCATAGTTATAGCAGGTCACATTAATATCCACTGCAGTTCCAGTGAATGATCACACTTAGGCTATCCTGGTATGGGATGAAGGAGACTGGAGGATAGGTCATGCCCAAGGATCAGTGTCTGCAGTCTCTGTCACTGGTGGGTTATAACGACATCAATGACCATTGTTTTAGAGTCAAGACATTGTGGGAGTTCACTGCCTCCAGTGTCACCAGAGTAGCCTTCTCACAAGATCTCTTTTTCTTTGGTGGTCAAGATTATTGTGACTGGATAAACCGATAGGGCATAGGAACAGAAGAGGAACAGACAGCCCTCTGTGCCACTGTCAGGCTGGTGTTAGATTCCTGATCTGTGGATTTCCAGGGAGAGTGTTCCCAAGCAGACTCCCAGTCACTGGTAACTGCCAGCAGAAAGTGCTGCTTTTCTGGTCTAGTGCATGGATTGTTTTCCAAAGATGGTGCCACAGGAACCATAGGCCCATGGTTGAGTGTATTTGTGTGGCTACCATATGTCAACATCATGAGAATAAATGCATCAGGTACTGTGGACAACCTGGCAATAATAGAGACTAGGTGCAAATGATCATACTTTTCTGAGCTGCAAAACATGAGGTGACCTGTGACCTTCAATTCCTGAGTTTTGTGTTCCTTGAGTAGGTTAGCACTCTGTGACATTCAGAGAGGTCAACTGTTTTCACAATTGATACAGAATGGCAGTAATGCACATGGAGAATTTACATGAAGTGGCTGGCCACCATCTCCACAAACTGGATCATATTACACTGGAAAGACTTATGCCTGAAACAATGGCATTTACAACACAGTACTGGTGGTTGGAAATATGGCTTTGCATTGTAGCAGTAACATTTGATTTTAACTTCTGTGGAAGCAAATCCCTTCAGAAATGACTATGAGTGTGTCTGATGGGTCTTGTCATACAAAATAGATCCCCTTACCTCTCCATGTGTTCGCATAGTTCTTTGTCCACTTGAGGAGTTAGGATCCAGTAAAAAATTAATCCATGTACCATGTTGAGATTCTTCTCGAGTGTGCAGGTAACAGACACACTACTGAATTGTTTCCAAGAAATAAATGCCCCAAACACTCAAATATAAAATGAAATAGTACATCTTTAAACACTGATCCTACAATATATCAGAATTCTTGGGCCCAGGAATATAAATTCTGCTTTTCTTTAATATTTGCATCAGATAAATCATGACTTTGCCAGTATATTAAAAGCGAATTCTGGTCTATGTGAAGTTAAAATGCTTTGTTTGAAGTGTTAGATAATAATAACAGCTGAGTAGTACAGAAACATGAGCAGCAGATTTTTTCAAAGTATATCCTAACATATGTACATAAAGTAATCTAGAAATAATTACTGTAATTATCAGTTTGATTAGATTAGTACTAGTCATAGTTTGTCATCAGTACACTTTAGAGAAGGAGCCAGTGGTGGTTGCTCCAGCTTGTTAATGTATAACTTTTCTCATTCCTCATCTTTATATGCTCTCTTTCATGATGAGATTTATGGATGGCTGACAAAGTTATTGCTCCAAATGATAAAGCACTGAAAGAGTTCCACTTACTGTCAGAATAATCATGAGTAACATTATTGGCATCTAGTTCTTCACTATTCATGAATTTATTCATTCTCTTTATAGACACATTTGCCTGGAATCAGAGACACAGATATTTAACATCACACAGAGACAAACATTGTTATTATCATAAACTACAAATTAAAAACTACTTATGATTAATTTTATAACTGAGTCCCAAGCATTGATCAGAATGATCTGAAATGAGCAGTTAATGCTTCCAGTCTCCATACATTTTCATAGAAGCAAAGCATTTTTACACACACAAAAAAACATGTTTTCTGTGCATCATCTGTGACTGTGTTAGTACTTTTGTGTTAAGGCAACTCCTTGTGGCAGTTTGATACATCAATCAGATGTAATCTCTGTTTATGATGATCTTTGAACTGACTTGATGTCTAGCATTGTTCTGTGTTATTACATTTTGTGATCACAAAGTGAATAAAATATATCATTAATATAAAGTGGTGTTAAATGCTATTATTTTGTCATAACATTATTACTCATCACATTCATGACCTTATGTTACATGTTTTCTGTGACTCCAGCAATTTTGACAATATCTGCAATCAATATACCACAGGACAATGTGGCCCAAAATAGCAACAACTATTTCAAAGCAAAAACCAACAGTTCTATGCCTACACATACATTTTCTGCTTCTGTTTGCCACCATTGTGCCTTGAGCCATGAAAATAAAAAAATTGTGACCAATTTTCATTGGCATCATCACAACTTGCTCAACAAAGTGCACAGACAATGGAGATTCCTGCACATTTTCTTATGCTCTGTGAACATATTCCAGGACAATTTACTCATTATGCTGCTCTGTCAACAGATTTCTGTGCACATACTAATGCTGCTGTGTCACAAAACCATTTGTTAACCTTTCTAATTCTAACCTACAAATGATGCTGTTGGCTCTGCAACATGGCACCATATTGCTGGTAGATTCACACAACCTTATCAAATTCAATGATAAACCACAAGTGTTCAGTTTAGTGCAACAGCAGTGGTGCTTGAACAGCATCCTTTTATTAATGAACAATGTGAATTTCACCACTGTCCCATCTGGTGCTCCTAGATTGAGCATTTCCAGTGTACTAGAACTAGTAAACAAACCTCGACAGTGTATTTGCCATGTGTACTGAATTGCTTGATGGCCATGGCCATTTCTACAGTGCCAGTTACCCCTGAAACCATGTCTGCTGCATCAGGCTGTATGTATGAGCATCAAGAACAGTGTAAAGTTGATTATTCAGATCTTCCTCAGTCTGCTGCAACATCGCCTGTGCTCACCGCTCTCCTCCTGCCTGTTCTTTCAGGCTGTCTACCGCAACTGCCTGCGCTTAACAAGGGTATCCTGAAGATATGCTTTGCTCTTGTGGGCATTCTCAACATCTACAGAGTCTCATCCGATAATTCACAGTCTGTATCTTTGATAGCAGCTCTGCATGAGCACATGGATACAACGTCTGATCTCATCCTTGTGGCACCAACGAGGGACCGCTATGAACACGCAAAATCTGTTATTTTCGAGTACTTGTCAAGAACTCTGCAAGAAGCAACTAATCACACAGTACATGACATATTGCTCAGTTAGCTCATGCCATGGCAGCTGTGGTGAAAGATCATGGCATTGATCGATCCCTCCTTTCTGTCTGACGCCCCTTTGTGGTCTCTATCAATAGTGACAATATCAGAAGCTCTCCGTTGGCAACTTTTATCATACTCCACTTACCCATTAGAGATCTACCTATGGCTAGCAGACAATGCCTATAAAATCATCGGACATTGACAACTCACTGCAACTCAGGGTTCTTGGCCAACAGTTGGCCATACTGAAAACATCCCACCATGTACTTTCATGTGAGGCTGCATGAGGTCACTCCCTTCGCAAACCTTTCTCGATGTGCTACCTGGTGGACACGACAGTAAACCGGCCACCCCCTCCATGCCTCCTCACCCATGTCCCCTGCTGTGTCTCACCCTTTTCAGAACTACAACTACAGATGTTGCACAGAGTCCACAGCTGTACCCCATCTAACCAATGTGTTGGTACCATGCCCATCATGGAGATACAGCTCATAAGTGTTACCCACCGTATGCCCAGCACCCAAACTTCCATCATAGGATGAGCTAGGTGTATGTGCTGGTATTCTATAGATTTCTTACAGAAACACCAATATTCACACAATATTCAACTACCTCCGGGCAGACTGTACATACATGACCTCATCAGTGGCACATTCTGCCTGGTTGACACCAGTGCAATTACCAGCATCATACCTCCAGCATTGTCAACTTTTCCACTGACGCCTTCCACCATAAAATTGCAAGCAGCAAGCAATTTGTTGGTCACTATCTATGGCTCCACACACCTTCACCTCAAACTTAAACTGAAATTTTGTTTTGAATGGACATTCGACATGACCAACACTGATGAGCCACTGCTGGGCATTGTTTTCTACGACAATATGGCCTCTTCCAGATTTGTCATCAGGAATGTTGCTCCACCACCCTACTGACACAAGCATCAAGGGCTCCTTAATCATAACAACCACACTTCTGTGGACCCTGCATGTGCACAAATGACCATCGCAGCATTTTCAGTGGCTACCACCACTACAACATTGGGTACTGCTCCGGTCTTGTTTCTATGGACAACGTTCAACATCAACTGTCTTCTTGCTGCCACAGTGAGCAATCCGACTCCTTTATGTCAGCAGACTGTGCTTGCTCTATAGCTGTCAAACCAACAACCTACGCAGCCACTACGTCAATGGCATCCCGCATGCTCATGTCAAGCCTGTACACCCTTGCATCATCTCACCCACCACCAATGCAAACCATGCCTCTCTCAATGTACTGAAATGGCATACAACACCAGACCTGAACTCCACACCTGCAGCTGCCGACACAGTACCTGATGTCGGAGAATGTTCACCAACTTCGCCACCTATTCTACAGGTCAGTTCTCAGTTCTGCAATGCTGCATGTGATATCATTCCCTGCTTTGGAGTGCCTTCTGCTCATGTTGCCCCAGTGAGGTTCTCCATTAAAGTTCCTATGAATGGTATATGTCATAGGCTACACACTATTGAAAGAGTGCAAAAGCACACCGTCTATCAGCTAAGAAACTTTGCACCTCAAAAGATGCATTCAAGAACTTTTACATCTAGGAATTGCACACCCTTCTGACAGTAATTGGTCAACACCTATTCGTCTCATCCCCAAAAAGTACTCAATCTTCAGACTTTGTGGGGACTACCATAAACTTAATGCCTGCACCATTTTAGACAACTATCCCATCCCCCACATCTAGATTTTGTGTTGCAATTACATGGTGCTTCGCACATTAGCATGATTGATTGTCATAATACATAGCATTAGATTCCAGTGCACAAAGATAACATTCCTAAGACAGCTGTTATAGCCCCCTTTGGCTTGTTTGAATATTGCTATATGCCTTATGGATTTAAAAATGCAGCTCAGATGTGGCAACGTTTTTTAGATTCATTATTTTGCCAGTTCCTATTTTGTTATGGTTACCTTGATGACATTTTAATTTTCTCTGCCTCTGCTAATGAACATAAGCAACATCTTTCTCAAGCACTGTGCATGCCCTCAGATAACAGAGTGGAGATAAACAGAGACAAATTATAGCTGCACCAGCCAGAAGTTACGTTCCTGGGCCACACAGTGAACTCTGAAGGCATATGCCCCATGTCTGAATGTGTCACTCACATTGTCAACGTACCACCAGCTGACACTTTTTGGGACCTATGTCACTTCTTGAGAATGATCAGTTTTTTCAGGCAGCACTTACCTCATGCTACCTCCCTGCACTCTCTTCTAACTGATGCCTTGCAAGGCAAATATACCCCAAGTGACTGCAAGGTTACATGGAGACAGGACATGAATCATACCATCAGTGACCTAAAAATGGTCCAAGTCAGTGCAGTCACACTAGCCCATCCCAGTGCCTATGCACCTATCTCAATCACTAGCGACACCACAAATGGTGCCGTGCTGCAGCAACACTTTCACAAAGACTCTCAACCACTACATTCTTTTCAAAAAACTATTCCCCTCTCAACATAAATGATCAGCATTTGACAGTGAGCTACTGGGCATTTATGAAGCCATACGCTATTTCTGAGACGATATTGAGGCACGTGACATGGCCGTATACATGGATCACCATCCCCTGGTTGATGCACTGTGTAAACCTGCTAGTGATCTCTCTCCACATTGCTTCAGGCACATAGATTTGATCAGCCAATATACAACAGATATAAGTTTTATCAGAGGTGCGGATAACATCATAGCAGACTACATATCATGCATTAAGACTATTACGAGCCTCTTTGATCCCACGGAGCTCATGCAACTACAAGCTACTGATCCAGAGGTACATTCGCTATAGCTACTAACAATTCCACCTCTTTCCATATTCAACTAACCCTTTCCTTGGTGTCACACAACTGATTCTTTGTGATACTTTGACTAACATACCACAACCACTTGTACCGCTTCCCCTTCGACAAGCCATTTTCTCATCACTGTATGGTATAGCTCATTTGAGCATCAGAGCAACAGTAGGCATAGTAGCCTAGTAACTGAATGTTTCTTTTGGCCACACATCAAGAAAGTGGTGATCATTGAACTGGCTTGATGTCTAGCTTTGTTCTGTGTTGTTATGTTTTGTGATCATGAAATGAATAAAGTATATCATTAGAATAAAGTAGTGTTTAATGTTACTATTTCACTATAATATCATTACTCACCACAAACTTTGTGAATGGGCATGAGTCTGCATTACTTACCAATGTGCCAAAGTTGGTTGACATAAACATCCCCCTCTGGGACACTCTGAAATGCTGTGGGATTCTTCAAAAACGTTCACAATGACCTTGTCAGCCCCCTACCCTCTTCTAGTGGCTACTGTTACATTTTGTCAGTCACTGACCGTGTGACACAGTGAGCAGAGGCAGCTCCATTGAATGATATCTTGGCAGATACTGTGAGTTGAGCATAAATTACCTGCTGGCTCTTCTGTTTCAGATGCCCTGCATCCATCACCACAGATCAAGGCAGGATATTTGAATGTCTACTCTTCAAATGATTGTTTCCATACAACTGCCTACCACCCCCAAAGTAAAGCATTAGTAGAGTGCTGGCACCACTCACTAAAGGCAGAATTAATGTGATACTCTGCCTCTTGGTCAGATGCACTTCCATGGCTGCTGCTAGGCATTCACACAGAATACAAAGACAATTTAAATGCCTCTCTGGTAGAGATCCCTTATGGTGAATCCCTGGTACTGCCAGCAGAATTTGTATAGGACACTACTTCTCTTCATGAAGAGAGACTACCCTCCTTAGTTGAGCAAGTTCACTCTCATATATCACTAACGTGCAAATCACAGCCATGAGCACAAACTCTGCCACTACTCTTTTTATACAAGAAACTTGCAGACTGTGACTTTATTATGATGCAAGTTGTCACCGTTCATCCAGATCTTACTCCAACTATTCAAGACCTCACCAGGTTCTCAATCATGCTGCAAGCATTATGACCATCCTGCTAAATGGCAAACCTCAAACAGTCTCTCTATACAGAGTTAAACTGGCATGAATCCCCACTGAACATGTCTCAAAAGATGAGGGTCCAGAGCTTCTTCCAACTGCCAACACAACAAGTGCACCAGTTTCCAGTGAGTTTTCAGCAAGTACTTTTCTCCCATCCTCCTTTATATCTTGTGAAGCCAGTGTTGGTGATGGTGTTGGTGAAAATGATGCCTGTGATGTACTTCCTGTACCCTTCTTCTCACTGCCAACACCGCACTCAACTATGACCACATTTACTGTCAACATCTCAGCCTTCCCAGTGGATGACATAGTGACTATTTGTTTATTTTTTGAGCAACTTTTCATGCATGGAAATCAAGGGATGATAACCTCATGATTGTCTGAGTTATTCAGTTACCAAAAGATTCTGTCAACAGCTCTCTTCAAGCTTTTATAAATTAGGATGCTTACTGTCAACTTTCATTCTATGTGACCGTCCACAGTCCTTCCCTTCCCCTCCTATTCATATATTGCTCTCTTGTGCTGTTCATTCCCTATGCCAAGTGACATGAATGAAGGATTACTTTGTGTCTTCCCTGATTGCTTCCCCAATACAATTCCCTTCTTCTTTTTCTCCTACTCCATGCTCTGCACTCACATGCTTTTTTTTTGGGGGGGGGGGGGGGGGGGGAGGGGGGGGCTCTGTGGCAGTTCAATACATCTATCCATGTGATCTCTCTTTATGAAGATCTTTGAACTGACTTGATGTCTAGCTTTGTTCTGTGCTGTTATGCTTTGTGATCATGAAGTGAATAAAGTTTATCATTACAATGAAGTGGTATTATAAATATGATTTTGCTGTAATATTGTTACTCACCACAAACTTTGAATCTGTAAGCAATTACTTAATTTTTGCTATTGCTTATCGTATTCCTGAAGTATTAAGAGCAAAGCAGTTATTAATACTAAAAGCAGATCTGGAAATATGATCACAATTGGAAAATACATTGAGGGTAAAGTGTAAGGAAGCTTCTCTTACAATACTTTTACAGATGGTATAAATCATGGTGAAAGGTTATGTGAACATTTGATAACTCAAAAGTATTCTCATCACAAAGTTCAATCAACCCCCCCCCCCCTGTCCCCCCCCCCCCCCCACCACCACCTCAAAATGTAAACCTCCAGCTAGACCAGGATGGCAAACAAATTACAAATCCAGAAGAAGTAGCCAGTGCTTGTAATACACATTTTTCAAATATTAGTGAACAATTACTTTGTGGTATAAAATCTTTCAATACAAGTTCTACCACATCACCAGCATATTTAAATAGAAATCCTGAATCTCTATTTCTCCCCCCAACAACCATAAAGAAACTATACAAGCAATTAGTAAGTTAAGAGCAAAGTTTCCAACAGGCATGGATGAGATTCTGAATTATGTCATTAAAAATGCAGGTGATCTCATTACAGTACCATTAGCCCACATTTTCAACAGTTGATTTGCAACTGGAATCTTTCTTCCTGCTTAAAGATAGTGAAACTCAAGCCACTGTTCAAAAAGAGTAAGAAAGAATACATAGCCAATTACAGACCTACTGCTTTGCTATCTGTATTTTTGAATATACTGGCAAAAATTTTTCTTAAGAGGTTGCTAGATTTTCTAGAAGAGTGCAACATGTTATCCCAAGCCCAACATGGTTTGCAGAAAGCCTGATCAACAGAAACAGCAATATATGAATTTCTGAGTTAAGTGCTCCAAAAAGCTGATAATGGAGAAAAAGTAACTGGCATATACCTTGATCTGTCTAATGTCTTTGACATCATATCCCATTGCTGCCAAAATTGATAATATTGGTATCAGATGTTTACCTAACAAGTGGCTTACATCATGTCTTACTGGTCCCAAGAGGAAAGTAGAAATACAATTTTAGAAAGATAATAAATCAACCAGACACTTTTATGATTACATAGAAGTAGTCATAATGCAAGGCTCAGTATGGGTCCCATCCTAACCAAGCATTAACCTAACACTGTCAGAGCACTATCCAGTTTGCAGATGACAAATGCATTTTAGTCAGTGAGAAGACACCAGAAATGTTACAGACAATACTAACTGAGACTTTAACTAGTGTAGTGAACTGGGTCAGACAAACAAACCAATAATAAACAAAAGTAAAACAGTGGTGTTAATTTTTCACATGTGAAGAGAAACAGTGAACAGTATACAAAAATATGGATACAGACACAGGCTGCAGGTGTTGCTAATAAAACATTTCTGGGGATCTGACTCCAAGATAACCTTACACGGGGTACTTTCACTGATAGCACACTCTAGGAACTAAATATCATATACTGTTTAATGAAAGTGATTGAAAACTCTTGTTATATGGACTGTCCAATGACTATTATACTAATGTGAATTTATTCTGAAGTATGGGATCACTATCTGGGCTAACTTGCAATCCTGCCTAAAACTCTTCATGATGCAAAAAAAGGATACTGAGAATCATGGCTGCAATAAAAAAGAACAAATCCTGCAGGCTGCAATTGAAAAGGGTGGGGATTCTTCCTCTTCCATGTTTTTACATCTGTGAACGTGCAATGTTTATTAATAAATATGCAACAACAAATCCTAGTGTCCTCTTCGAAAATGAAAATATGAATCAATATGACACAAGACAGAAAACCGACTTTCTCATATTCCAAGTAAAAACCAGTTTGTGCCAAAACGGACAATGCAATACAAAAATTATTTAAAATAAGTTTCCAAATGAAATTAAAGCAATAAATGATCTAAAAAGCGGTATTAAAAGAATGTTTATTAATGCATTGCTTCTCTAGTCTGGAAGAGTTCCTCCAAAATCTTTGAGAGCCTAAGATAGTTAATATTACCTGCATAAGCCACGTACTGCATCACTTACAAAAATATTGTGTAATCATGAGTATCTACCTGTAGCATATAAAGACTGCAATGATTAGTATTAGTTCATTTATATTTATATTAATTTTTTAGCTAATGTGGTTTAATTATAAGACAGCTGAAAAAATGTATTCACTAATGTAAACATGAAGATATATTGACATTCACCTGTCCAGTATCTAATGTGCTGTACTGTACATGTAAGATTTAGTAGACCAAATAAATATAAATACAAATACAAAACCCCTCCCTCCTCCTGTCCAACTGCTTTCCATACCCTTATTGCTCTGTATATCAAACTGCATACTCCCCTCTCTAACTTTAGACCATCACTTTATTTTAATGTTATCTGCTTGATGAAATTCAAATACTTTGCAAACAAGACCAAGTCCCCTTCTGCTTTTAGTTTTTGGAAAGATGTTACCAGGAATAATAAAAATACAGAGCATCCTTTCTTCACCTGTGGTTAAATTTTGCTATTGGTATGCAATATTTTCTTTAACTCTCAAGACACTATTAAAAACTTTTCTTTTTATCTTTTTTTGCATTTAAACTCATCCACTACACTTGTAGTACTTCAGTCAACCTTAACAACTAAATATGCTCCATTGTTTTACATAAACCAGCCAGAATATTAGGAGTATACCTTTTCTATATATGTGAGCATGCTTGCATCATAGAGAGTGAATGTTGCAATATGAAACATCTTTAAAGTATCTAAAAGCAGTATGCCTGGCTGGAGAAGACACTATTGCTTCCAATCACACAGTTCATGAACACTGCTGTCCCTTCATAGTTGACATCTTTCCATTTTTGCTGCAGGGCAATTGTACTACACTTGTTTCCAGGAGAACAAAGATGAGTCCAAGTTATATTTTGTTCCCTAAATTTGTTATCTGTCATTCACTGAGCACCATTTCATAACTAATAAAGTATCACTTGCAAACTGTAGGAAAAGTGTTACCTGTGTGTGATCACCTGCTGTCATCAACCTACAATCTTGCAGTAAGTACTTTTAAAACTAGTGATATTCTGGATTGCAACTGCTTCATGATAAAAGCTCATCAACATACAGGGTGGAGAAAAACTGTGTCACAAAATTTTAAGCCTGGATAGCTGATGCCAGTAGGAACCAAAATTACTAGTGCTGTGTAGGTCAACAATGCACCAATTTTAAACTACAGAAACTTGGTACCACACACTCCAATTGGCTATGGGATTGCCCTGTTGCCACTCATCAGTTGATGGGCTACACTTTGGTTGTTGGTTCACACATACTCTTCAACGGCTGGGTAATTGGCAGAGGTGCTCATAAGACATGGCACCCGTGAGCTCCAGACCTCATGCCACCAGAGTTATTCCTGTAGGGATTTTTCCAGGTTCTAGTTCACCCATCCAAATGTGAACCACCTAGAAATGAAGAAGAACTAAAGGATTGAATTCAACATTCTACCAATCACATCAGGGCAATGCTATCAATCTTTGAAAGAGATCGGCAGAACACTGTTCGACGTTGTCAAGCTTTTGTAACGCCAGAGAGTCACCAGTTTGAGCACCTGCTTTAAATAAACAATGTCCTAGCTACAAAAAAGGCCCTTCACAGGGTCAATAGAATTTGTAAAAGACTTTCTTTACATGAACTAACAGCTGTTGATGAGCTTGTTCCTGGTGTGTCTTATCATGAAACTACAATGGATGTATCAGAATCCCAGCGGATTCACCCCAAGGGCCTCATAGTGGAAGACTGGTCCACTACCACCAAGCGTGCAGGCCACCTTTCATACATCACAATTTCTGGCAGGTCAAGCACTCATGATCATGCATTGCCCAGAGCATCTGGCAACTGGGTAATCCCATGGTCAATCGGAGCATGTAGCGCCAAGTTTCTGTAGTTTAAAAATTGTGCGTTGTCAACCTACACAACTTTAGGAATTTTGGTTCCCACTGGCATCAGCTATCTGAGGTTAAAATTTCAGACACAATTTTCCTCCACTCTGTATTATTACACAGATGCAAATATTTTTCTTGCTGAAAAGTGTGTAATGTGATTGAATTCAAACATATCCAAATCTACAGAATAACCCTACAACTTACCTTAAAATGTTTCAAATTGTACAGTCAGCACTTAACTACAAAGAGATATATGATTTGTATATATATCTGATGGGGCAGAATGATATTATTGGATGAAAATGAAAATAACTGCAGAACATCCCACACATTTGGGCCTGGTCCAGGAAGGGAAGAAAAGCTGAAGTACAACAAAATTAAAAAGTACAGTGAAATCTCAGTACAATCATGGTTAGCATTACAATAAATACCAGTTCAATTATGAAATTATTTATTCCTGCCAGAAATCCTAATGTTGCCCTTTTAAATGAATTTCAGTTAAATGGTAATTCTATGGTTATAATAACTTCTTTTATAGTAACTTCTGCATTCACCCAACTCTCTCAAACTCTGGTTTCTTTAGCAATAGCTTTATTTCACATCTAAATGAATATGTAGCAACAGAAAATGTTTTGCTTGAGTACACTGAAGAAATTTATTGAAATAGTCAGCAACCAGGTGCATAAAAGAAATTTTATTTCCTTAACTATTCTTGGGCACTTAGAGCTCTTCCTCAAAAGGTTATAACTATTGCATTATCTGTGTGTGTCAACAGTAGACTCATGGTCCAATGACAAGTGGGGCTACAGGTGAGAAATTTGATAACTAATCTCCAAAGAGCTGCAGCATGCTAGCAGGGAATCTGTCAGCAGAAACAAAACATGAAGGTTGTTTTTGCAGGCAGGTTACCTGCTAGCAAGCTACTGACCTCATTGCAGCTAATTGGAGATAAGTTCTCAAATTTCTCATTCATCATACAATAAAATTAAAAGTTTAAAAAGTACAGTTAAATCTCACTACAATATTGGTTGATATTGTTGGGCCACATCAATTAGCCATACACATCTTATTGCTTATTGCTAATGCTCTCATGTAATGCAACCTTCTGAAGAAGGGTACTAAGTGCCTGAAACCAATTACGGAAATAAACTTTCTTTTATGCAACTGGTTGCTGATTATTTTGATAAATACAACTATAGTTGCTGAAGATGGATAAAATGCTACACTGAAGAAAACAGACTACAGATAACTGTGTGTAATGAAACTTCATAGGACAAATGAAGATACAGTGGGGCACAGCAGAGACAATGTACTCATGCAAATCACTTCAGTATTTTTTAGACTTAATTTACCATTTTGTACAACCTCAATTCTTTTGTAAAGAGTACAATGTGATCACACAGTGATCAACCAGTATTTTAAATAACTGAAATGAAATTACCATATGAACTTATTTAGAAAGTGAGTACTATAATAACTCAAACTATTGGATTTCATTCTCTATACAACATGTGCATTAGTGTTTTCATGTTTTTTACTAAAATTTTTGATAATGTGTGGTAGAATACTCCTAGTCACACAACTTTGGCAGAATTTTTTCTTTTAAGTTCAAAGTAAGTAGCTGCAAAACTCCCAAAATGATAATTACTTTATGTGTGTGTAAACATACATTATCTCTCTATTGATTTTTAAGTTTAATGTATTATCATATTGAAATTTCAATACAATGCTATAGCAATACACTGCTACTACTAAAATATGTAAAAACCAAACAATGGAAACTCCAGGTGGGAACATCAACAATGTAGGAAAAGATAGATTGCTACTTACCTTAAAGATGACATGTCAGGTTGCAGAGAGGCACCATTAAAAGACACTCATGTATAAATTTTTGCCACAGCCTTTGTCAGTAAACAGAGACACACTCACAACATTCTCACACACAAACACACACACACACACACACACACACACACTCACACACACACACACACACACACACAAACAGACAAGCAAGCACACCTCACACACACACACACACACACACACACACACACACACACACACATGACCACCAACATACTGGAGTTGGCAGTCCTGTGTGTGAGGTTTGCTTACTTGCTTGCTGTGCGTATGTGTGTGTATGAATGATGTCTGGTGTGTTGCTTTTACTGTAGAAGGATGTGGCTGAAAGTTATATGAGAGTGTCTTTTAATTGTGCATGTTTGCAAATTGTTGTGTCTTCTTTATGGTAAGTAGCAATCTATCTTTTCCTACATTGTTCATTTTCTACAAGTTAACTAGACAATAAATTTATTGGGTCACCTGCCTCAGGAGCGTCCACTGAGCAACATTTTTGAAGGATGAGATCAGGAGAAATTGTTGTGAAGTTACATTATGTTAAGACTACACGAATGTAGAACATTAGGTGTGTAGCCAAAAACTAGTAAACTGAACTAGAATTGCACACTAATTTACTAGTAACAAATTTTGTAATTAGATGTGTAGCTGTCACATCAAAGATACAGTCAAAATGCACAAGTTTGTTTCTCAGGAATAACATAATATTGCTGTTATTTCTACTCTTAGCACAAAATGTAAGAAAATGTGTTAACAAAATACTCCACAATGATGTTATTAAAGAAGCATGTTTACATAAATAAGATTGGTCCATTCCAGTATATATAGGTACAAAAATGAGACACTTAGATTTCTGTAAGATGATATTTAAATAAATTATATCATCACATTTCTCAATTACAGACAATACAACAAATCTTAGTACTGCTTTGAATGAAAAATTGATGATCCCTGATAATCTGGAAGAGATGGCTGAAACTGAAGATAATTAACTACAATATGTGAGGCAGAGCTTCACATATAGGGACAATGAAAAGTAAATGAAAAAATGTTGATATCATTATGAGCTGTGACTGATGTAAGATGAGTGGCTGATTGATACTCCACACATAAACTAACTACAACAGGCATAAAACAGCGACAGTAGGTCATGCTTAAAAACTCGGGGAGACCAATGACATGGACTCTAAAATACATCTAAATATGTTTTTATATCAAATTTAGTAAGCAAAACAACACAGATTTCAAATGTTAATCATATAACAGTGGCAAAATGTAAGGCTCTGAGAGGAGTTAAAAAAAGAACTATACCCAATGACAGAAAACAGCATCACAGTCCACAAAAAGAAATTTGAACAAAGGGAGAGAGGGAGATCGGAGAAAGGAGCTCCACTCCACTTTGATCTACAGCTGCAAGGCTGCATTATTGGTGCATAGTGAATATAAATACAATTAATTTTGAATTTATTTTTTTATGGAAGAAGTAAGAAAATCTAGCTGCCTGACACCTTACATACATTGTCTGGTGTCTTCTGGTGTGTCTAGTACACCATAGAAAATTCATCACATACCAATTATATCAGATGGATTAGTAAATTTTTTAGAGAAAAGGCAAGTGAATCAAAATTATTTATGACAGGTTAATAAGCATCTTTTTCTCAAGCTGACTAAGCATGCTGAAGGACAGGATTCATGACTTCAGCTTGAAATACCACACAACCAAAGAATGGTGTGCTTATAATACACATGTTCACAGAGAAGTACTTTGAACTTTACCAAAAAAATAAATGTATAAAAAATAGTGCAACTAAAATTAATTTTCAAAAAAATGTTACTCAGTATAAATTTTAGTATAGTAGTTATGAAAAGTGATTAAATACACTGATGAGTCAGAACATTATAACCACATGCTTAATAGCTTGTTTGTCTGTCTCTGGAACAAATTACCAGGGATCTGACAGTTTATTGGTAGGCTTGTGGAGGTATGCTGCATTAGATGTCTACACATAGGTCATACAATTCACTTTAATAATGGGCCACTGATTTGCGTATGTGATGATGATGCCAGATAGCAACCGAGATGGGTTCCATAGGATTTATATCAGGCAAATTTGGTCACTGAGATATCAACAAGGTTTCACTGTGATGCTCCTCAAACCACTGTAGCACAATTCTGGGTCCAAGATAACAATTATACTGAAGGAATGAAGGTGGTTTTCCACTCTCAGCATGTCTTTCAGTACCACCACAAGTCCCATGCAAGCACAGGAGAATGTCTCCCATAGCATAATACTGCTCTCACTAGCCTGTGATCATGGGATGTTGCACATTTCAAGCCACTGTTCACCTCAATGACAATGTTTGTGGAGATGACTAGTGACCTAGTGTAGGAAAAACTGGATTTGACACATAGACACAACATCTTTCCATTAATCGACAGTCGAATACTGATGGTCCAGTACAGTCATAATTGATGATGTAGTTGAGTCATCATGTGAGCATGTAGGGACAGTCTGCTGTGGAGCCCCATGTTAAACAGTGTACAATGAACACTGTGGTCTGAAACACTTGTGCATGCACTGGCGTCATGCTCTTTTGACAGAGATGCCACAGATCACCATCTGCCCAACTTTACAGAGCAGGCAAGCCCCCAAAGCTCATGCTCTGTGAAGAGTCATGGCCTAGTGGTAGTTTCATTCTCCTTCTACCTCTTTCCACAATTGCTAATGACAGTTGCATGAGAACATTCAGCCAGCTTCGCTGTTTTTGAGATACTTGTTCACAGGCTCTGTGTAATAATAATGTGCCTTCTGTCAAAGTCACTTATCTCAATGGGTTTCCTCATTTTCAGCCCACATCTTTGTTAGGGTGACCTCCTGCTCGTGTTTGATCCACTTAGATACTTTCATTACTGTGTCACATGCCCACAGTGCCACCAGACAGAATCTAATGTCATGGTGGCAGTGGTAATAATGTTTCTGGTTATTAGTGTGTATGTTGTTGACAATAACAAACAATAATTAAAATTAAAACTAATGAGTCAGCTTTGTGAAAATAAAAATTTAAAAATCAAAAGTGTAAGTACTTACCTGCACTAAATTGGAAATCAGCACAGGAAGCATCGACATTGGGTAACGTAGAATATTAAACAATGACAATGATACAAATGCTGTTTTTGAATCCAGCACATTCTCTTCTCTTGAAAGTATGAATGATCCAAAGGAGAGTAGAGATACCTAAACAGAACAGACAAAAACAAACTATCCGTTCATATTTTCTGGCATTATGTGAACACTGACTTCTTTTTTTACCTTTTCTAAAGATCTCATGGCCCTGTTTTCAAATATCTAATCAAATAATTGAGCTCAAGGATTATTTTGTATCCATCATAGATACAAAATTTCCAGAGTATAATACAGTCTGCATAACAATGAACTAAACACTGGCAATAAACAACTCCTATCTCTCGACATGGAAGGTGAAATGAATTTTATCTCTGAGAATTTCTTAATAACTGCAGAGTGTGCTGTATTATCTACAAATTCACTTTGTTGTATATCAACAAGAGTTGCAACTGTGGATGGCAAAACCAAATTTTGAAAGGGAATGGTAAACATGGAGGAAGCAATATTCCAATCACTTTCAGTATGGTAAGTTATAGCCAAAAAGGGTGAACTTATTTGAATATAATTTTACCTGTAATTATTTCAGTCATTATTTGTGAACCAGTATGTGATGCACATGAAAACAACTTTCTGAAAAGAGATACAGTATGTTTCAGTTTAGATTATTATGGGTGTAACTGAAAAATTTAATTAGGTAAGTATTAAGATTATTTATCACACTGTGATGTAACTGCTATATGAGTAATATGTTGGACTCTTGAGGTTACTAAGGTAGGAAAAGTGTTTTAACCATTCCAGTCATTACCTACATTTAACAAACCACTCCTTATAAGTAGCTGTAGTGCAGTATTCTATCAGAAAACCAATGAAAGAAATGTGTGTTATAATTTTTCTCATTTTCCCAATCAAAACCCTAATCAAAAGCAAGTGCTACACATAAGTAAAAAGTCCACAAAACCACAGTCATCTCCATGTAACCAATATAAATTTGGGTGGTGTGAAAACAATTCCGAGACATATTCAGTGTCATGAAAAATCAAAAAGAGAAAGAAAGATTAAAACAAATAAAAAGCAAGTAAAACTACAGTGCAGGATAAGAATGGTTCAGGCTCAACTGTACAACAAACATTACTAACATATGTAACAGTGGCATGCTGAACAGAGTTAGGCAAACAAATGCCTTCTCAGGATATTTTTATCATCCCATGTGACATATGTGGAAATGGTTTTAAGGGATACCTCAATCACATGTCATAAAAACATATAACAAACATTGTTCACATAACACTTCTGAAAATTGCACCACACCTGAACCAATAACCACAACACACAAAGGCATCCTCAAATTATGCAAATTGTTTTGCAGTTTTACTGTTCACAATTGTCATATTTAATAATTACATTTACAAATCACACTGTTTGGTTACTGACCACTTACTGGCTCTTTTAGTCAGAGTTCAAATCATAAACATAGTGCAAGAATTTATATACTCATAATGAGATGTTTATGAATTGTTTAGTTTCAAAATTTCCCCTGTCTGCACAAGTGGATTCATTGATGGATGGATCATTGAGTGAGTAAATCAATCAACCAAAAGGTCCCTAGCATACGCTGTACAATCTTTGCATGTACATTTAATTCATAGTTCTCTGTAGTACACCTTAGTTTACATTGGCAGTGGGGTTCACTTAATTCTGATGGTACATGCCTGTTGTTATAGATTTTCACAATTATGAATGTACACATTTTTCAAAAATTGATACCAATCCACACATAGTTCTTGTTAACATGATAACTACAAAGAATGTCAGTCTTTAACTTTTACACAGATTAATATGGCATCCTTCACAAATTCAAAAAACGTATGCAAGTTTTTACCAAATAATTTCATGCTTAGTTAGAGTGTGTGGTAGCCTCCATGCAGCCCATACACATACCTTCTGTGACCCACAAATGAATCGTCTGAATGGGATGGAAATCGGTAGATTGACAGAGTTGTTGGATGTCCTCCTGAGAGATATCATGCTTAATTTCATCCAAATGCCATATTAGATCACCAGAATCTCAAGATGATTGGAGGGCTTTGCCTATAATGCTCCAAAAGTTCTCAATTTGGGAGAGAACCAGTGAACTTGATGGCCAAGTTAGGGTTTGGCAAGCACAAAGACAAACAGTAGAAACTTGACATTTTATGGGTGGGCATTATCTTGCTGAAATGTAAACCCAGGATGGCTTGCCATGAAGGGCATGAAAATGGGCACAGAATAGCACCAAGGTGCAACCGTACTGTGTGTCACAGATGACAACCAAAGAGGTCCTGCTATGAAACAAATTGGCATCTCAATCCAGCATTCCTGATCGTCAGACCCTATGGCACATGATAATCAGGTTTGTATCCCACCTCTGACTGGGGCACCTCCACACATGTCTTTAGCCCGTAGTCTCAATGACTTCAATAGAATTGTCTTCAGTGATGAGTCCCACTTTGAACTAAGACTTGATGACCAATGAAGAGGTGTTAGGGACACACTGGACAGCAGTGGGGTGCCAGCCTGATTGTCACCTGCCATATGTCCTGACCACCAGGAATGTCAGTCAGGGGTTCCATTACTTTTCATAGCAAGATCCCACTGGTTGTCATCCACAGCACACTTACAGGACAATGGTACATAGACAGTATTGTACACCTCACTTTGTTACCCTTCATGGCAAGCCATCCTGGGCTTACATTTCAGCAAGATTAAGCCTGTCCACACATGGCAAAAGTTTCTACTGCTTGTCTTTGAACTTGCCAAACCCTACTTTGACCAGCGAGATTGTCAGATCTCTCCCCAATTGAGAATTTTTGCTTCATTATTTTGACAATTTGACATACCATTTGGACAGAATTTAGCACAATATTGCTCAGAAAGGCATTCGACAACTCTGTCAATCAATACTAAAGTGGATAACTACTTGCATTAGGGCAAGAGGTGGACCAATCTGTTATTTACTTCTTCTGTTTATGAAGCTCTTTCTCTCAAATAAATCATCCATTTTTTCTGAAACTGCAATCCTTTGTTTGTCTTTACATATGCATCACATCTGCTGATTTCCATCCCATTTGAATAAGTCCTTCTTGGTGCATCATGTTTTTTTAAAATATATATGTGGATAGAATGTCTAATTTTTTAGTTAAAATGGAAAGAAATCAGAGGTTAGAAAATTTATCTGATCTCACAAGTAAATTAAATATGTTGCCTTACCAAGAATGGAGCAAAGTACCATACAAATGATGTTACTGCAGTGAGATATGCCAACTGCTTCAGTACTTTTATTTCTTTGTTTCTTATTCTTGAAACCTCTTTTTCAAATGATGGCTCCCACGCATATAATTTTAAGACTTTCATGCCATTTAGAACTTCATTCATAACTTTAACCCTTTCATCTTTATATTTCATTTGTCGTATCTGAAGTGTTTTCACTCTGTTTACTATACATGCATTAATCGGTATCACAATTATCATGACAGCCAGACCAGCAAGCACAGATGGACCTGTATTCAGAAATCAAATATCATATTTCAATTTAAGTAACTTAAAATTGTTTACAAACATCACTAGTCTACCACCATAATGAAATTTGGAAGGAAAACATATACAAACAGAAAGATCAAGATACATTGTAATGACCTGTGATCTTTATAGATTCAGCACAGTGGAGTTAATCATGTTTTACAATAAATCCATATAGAAAAAACATAAGTGCAACATCTCAACAACATGTAGGTTTGAGAGTGGCTGACTTTAGAAATCAACAATGGCTTTATTGAGAGATTTATTTCAAATGTATACATGTAGGGCACTAGGGAAACTTCCATTTGTCTGGTGCACTCCTCAGGCTTCCATACTTAAGTCATTTATTTTTTGATAACATATCAAATATTTTAGTACACTAGCTGA
This sequence comes from Schistocerca gregaria, assembly GCF_023897955.1. Classification (NCBI taxonomy): domain Eukaryota; kingdom Metazoa; phylum Arthropoda; class Insecta; order Orthoptera; family Acrididae; genus Schistocerca; species Schistocerca gregaria. Next base: position 306,979,951 of record NC_064925.1, on the reverse strand, counting down.
CAACAGGTCAAAAGATCTTTAATTTGTTGAAAATATAGGTACAACTACTACAGATTCAGATCATAAACTGAAAAATGATGTACATAAGATATTAGTGGGAATGAGTTCCTGGTCCATGTCTAGGATGCTGACTGAACTGAAATTAAGCACAATATGGTCAGTCTCCAACATATGATTCTGTTTGGAGTGACATTACTCCATAAGTGCAATTGATCACAAAAAAATTTCAGAATTGAGAGTAGATGGAAATCTCACATGGAAGGTAAATATTCACAGCTTGGTTGCAGCTATGTTTAGAAGCAGATGATTGTCCATTATTGATTTTAATCCAGTCTTGGACTTGCTTCACATATGTTCATTCTTTTCTGTCCAAAGTGCAGCATATGGGGTAACTCTTGAAGGTAAAAAGCCACCTTGGCTGATCCATCAATTCCTGAAGGTGTCTCTATGATCATTCATCACAGCAATGGGCTGGTGTCCCATCCAGCTGGAAGAATATCCTTTGCCTATCAATCAGAGGTACATCCTCCAGCAGTACTGGCAACATGTCTTCCACAAATATGCACCCATTTAGGAGGTAATGGAAGAATGTATGGTCCAATTAACATATCACCAAGAATGCTGGCACACACATTAAAACTGAATCACTGTTGATGAGCATGAGGTCAAGTACTTTGTGGATTCAAATGTGCCCAAACAAGCAAATCGTGGATACCAAAACATCCTTCATGAGTAAACAAAGCCTCACTGGTGTACAGGCTATCAGTCAGAAATAACGGATGCAGGGCAGTCTGTTGTAAAAACCATTGTGCAAACTGCACACATTGGGGAAAATCTTCAGGTGCTAGTGCTGCCATGCACTGGAGACGGAAAGAATGAAGCTGCTGGTCATGTAATGTATTCCAGACAAAGCTCTCACACAGCAACCCACTCATTTCCATCCACTGACTCCTATACCAGATGCATTTCAGTGTATGTAAACCACTCAATGTTCACTGTTGTACAACACAGTAATGAGTGTGAACAAATCAGTGTGTTTGCAAGGAAGCCATCACTGTTGTCACAAAGTGGTGATTCTTGCAAATGAATCACTTCATTTTCAGGCCAACCTCAGAGCAAATCATCCATACACAGAGCAGTTTTGGAGGTCAGCTCACATTACCATTACCAACACAACAACTTATTTCACCACTATTAACAAAATGTTGCTAACATTAGAAGCTGACTTCAGAGGCCATATGTATCTTATGTTCTCTATCTCCTATATTAATCCAAATGAATAGTTTCATAACACTCTGTATTTCTAGAAATATTAAGCATAGTCCTCAAGCAACAAACATGGATAAATTTCACTCTTACTGCTGAACATTACCTATGACATTTTGACAATACAAATAAATATGTGGTGCCAATGAGGCTGACACCAGCATCGATATGCGTTCGTCTTTGGACTCTGAGCATCGTCTTTGGACTCTGAGCATTGTCTTTGTGCTGTTCTGCCATGTTCAGTTCTTTGTGAGCCTTGCATGTGTTTAGGTGAATAAATGAACTACTGCAAAATGGGTGTTGTTTGGTGTAACCAACCCTCTCTCCCCCTCTAACGGCTTTCATTATGTTCTCTCATCTATTTACCGAACAACTCGTTGGGTCGAGGCTGTCCCCTTCCCCAATATTAAGGCAGAAACTGTTGCTCAAGCTTTTGTCGAGTCATGGGTATCACGTTTGGGATGTCCAGCTATCATCACAATCCAGACAATTTGATTCGGCCCTGTACAATGGGATTTGTAACATTTGCGGCAGCCGGTGCATCCATACCACAGCATATTACCTGCAAAGTAATGGGCTATTCGAGCGCTGGGACCACACTTTCAAGGCAGCTCTGTGATGCCATGACTCTCTATGGATGGAGGCCCTTCCCCTTGTGCTACTCGGCATTTGTGCAATCTATAAGGAAGACCTCAAAGGCACAATAGCTGAGTTCGTATATGGCCAGAACATTGTTCTCCCTGCCAAACTTGTGAGTTCTTCCACTTCTCTCCATCAGTCTGACTTACCTTCCTTCGTGGACCGCGTCAGATACCACTTCATCAACCCCCATATTCCTCCACCCACCAGCCATTCCCGCCCTAAGGTTCACATCCCGAAATCTCTGGACAATTTTGAGTACGTCATGCTGCGAGATGACACTGTCCGTGCTCCCCTCCAACCTCCATATACCAGCCCGTACAGAGTTCTCCAGTGCTCTGCCAACACCTATGACATCCAGATGAAAGATTCAGCTGTTACAGTCTCTCTCATCAGACTTAAGATGGCTCATATCGAGCCTTCTTCTACCCCCTTTCAGGCCCCGACCACGCCACTCACTGTCATGGCTCATGATGCTCTGACCACTCCCTCCACACTGGACTTACACACTCGATCGAGTGACTTCCAGCTCCAATCGTTGAGTTGTCCTCCGACCTCGCCCTCTACTCCGGTCTCACGCACTCCGTCGAGTGATCACATGCTCCCCACGTTGAGCTTACCTACGATCACGCCCTCACTGCCGGGCCCTTCGCCAGTCCCCTCAAACTCTCCACCATCGCTTGCCTCGCCTTGTCGAGGTTTCTCACCCCCCCCCCCCCTCCTCCCCCCACACACACGTTTGAATGTGCCCTCGTACGAGATGTTTGTGCCTGTCCCCCCGGACATAGTCCACAACATCTCAACAATACTGCGCGATTATACACTAATCGTTGTGTGTTTCTCTTCATCCAGTGCTCATGACACAACCTCCACCATTCACTGCCACCCGATGAAATGTGTTCCCCTCCTGCCTGACATCGACCTGGACATGCTTCATGTGTTCGCTACGCCTGCCAGAGACACTGTCGTCATAGCTCCATTCCTCCCGCAAACCGCCGGCCTACCTGTCGCCTCACGACGAGCACACCCAGTACAACGCCCGGCGCGCTTCAATGACTTCCAGGTTCAGTGGCCGAACCTTCCTTCACGACATCTACCCACACAGCTCCCTGACGATGCTTTTGAGCTGACTGTGGTCCGGCTCCTGCAGAAGACCACCCCTGCTGACACCTTAGTTACCCCCCCCTTCCCCGGCTGCTCATGTGTACTCCGTACTGCGAGGGGGGGGGGGGGGGGCTATATGGCGCCAATGAGGACGATATCAGCATCGATATGCATTCGTCTTTGGACTCTGAGCATCGTCTTTGGACTCTGAGCATTATCTTTGGGCTGTTCTGCCATGTTAAGTTCTTTGTGAGCCTTGCATGTGTTTAGGTGAATAAATGAACTACTGCAAAATGGATGTTGTTTGGTGTTACCAACCGGAACTTCTCCCTCAAATACATTTCAGGCATACTTTTAACAGAAAATAATAACTCTCCACTGCCCACAACAAACACAAGAGGTGCACATTATTGTTAGTGAACCCATACAACATTTGCAATTACCTTCTACTCCTGTATACATTTAAAGCCCTTTTTCAAGAAAGAACTGAAATTGGAAATCACAGAACAATTTTTTTTTTCCTTTCTGGCATTTTTCCTTTCTGCAGCATTTCTTCTTTTATTTTATTTTCTTCATTTCACATTTATTTCAGTAGCCACATGACTTTGTTCTCAGTTACATGAATATTAAGACTATCAACTTCCTTCCTTTTGTTACTTTACCTTAAAGTATGTTTAATTAGTTACTATTACTGTAATGGTTTTTACTCTCTGTATTTCCCATGTGCATGAAGACATGAACTCTGTAGCATACTTATGGCCATTAGCCTTGGAAAATAAAACTTCAGTCATAGGCCTACCAAGTGTTTAAAATTAACTTCGCTTTCTTCTGCTTCAGATTTTCCTCAGCAGCATATTAATCCCCTCTCATTATGATTTGTCACTGTCAGATCTTTTCCACAGTGTTCAATATTTCAAAAAGGCATGTAAATTCTCTAATGAATAAGATTAAAAAAAAATACAATATACTCAGCAATTGCGTCCAAGACACATCACAGGTGTCTTGGAGCATCACAAAAGCACCAGCATCAGGTGCATCACCACATGCCCAGTTTCTCATGGCACAGGTGCATAGCAGCAACCTCTGTGGACACTATGAGTAATGGACAAAGACTGATCAAACTCGGCAGCAGAAGCCTCGCTAGTGACAGCTATTATTCTGCACCGGTAGGCAGTGACCATAGTGGTGAAGTGCCTTGTCACTTGGCAAGAGCAGCAGTCATGAATGGAAGTATTGCAAGGGGTGTGAAAGCTGCTGCCTTACCAGATGGCTGTAATGAGTTGTGAGCATACAGAACTGCTAAGACAGCTGTGTGGTGAAAGGCCCCCACAGTGTCCCCTTCCCTGGAGAGCAGAGCTGTGGTGTTGAGTGAGGTAGCAACAGATGGAGGGTTGTGTTGTGCCATGGGTGAGGCTGGGGGCTGTGGCATTGATGGTGGGGGTGGAAGTTTGGTGATGGGGACAGTTGCCCCATGTAAAGCTCTCAGGTAGAGAGCAGGAAGGGGCAGTTGGCTGTTAGTAGTTCTGATCTGCTGTGTGACAGCATGCAGTGGTGTGTGGGATGGGAGCCTCATGCCAAGATGGTCTGAGTTGTGCTCAGTGTTGTGCATGCAGGTGTGGCCAGGTTCAGGGCATAGTTGCCTGTGTGAGAATGTGGAGGCAAGAGTGGAGTGGCCTTGTCGGGTGACTGCGAGGCAGTGTTGACAGGGTGTTCATGCTTTACAGCTGAAAGCACATGTACTAGGCACTGAAAGCATGAGTAAATGGTATCTCCAGTGTCAGGACAGGTGACAGAGGTTTGGGGGCAGCACTGGGAGTGCATGAAATAAGACTGCTGTGAAAGCATTGGATCTGTGATGCAGTGTCGAGGGTTTACACTGTGGTTGATGGCAGAAGAAGGGAAATCATTGGGTTGGTAATAGTCAACAGGAGAGGTAGAAAAGCATGGACATGATCATCCTGTGTGTCTGTCAGTGACAGCAGGTGGATCAGGTGTGATGACACCATACCATGGTGAGTTTTCTCCAGTGTTTCTGGCTCTAATGGTGTGAATGGGCATCTCATGGGCTTTGGTGGTGGGGGTGATTGGCACAGTGTCATTGGTGTCATCAGTGTTTCAGCATCATCTTCAGTGTGCATCTGTGAGTTGTTGACATAGATAGTAGTCAAAGTGGGTGGCATGGCATCAGGCAGCATATAGGCATATTAGTTGAAACACTGGTAGGCATGCAATGTAGATACAAGGTGAATGTCTTGGAGTCCTGTTGTTTCAGGAACAGGTGGGGGCCAGAGTAGTGTGTGAACAACATCAATCCACAGCATAATGTGGGTGGCCACAAAAGAGACTAGCGGCTGATACCTTAAGATATGCCTTCTGATGATGTAAGGACACTGTGAATGAAACTTCCATGTTGCCATGTCACTGGGGACAGGTGGGTCATAGGTGTCCCATGCAGTACTGCAAGCTGGCAATCAACTTAAGGATGACATCATCTGAGGGCAGTTCAGTGGGCTCAAGGTATGCCTTGTAAGTGACATGGAGACCAAGAAGTACCAGCAGCAGGGCAGTGGTTCAGCTGCTGTTGTGGCAGGTGAGGGCAGCCTTCAAGGTGCAATGCAGCTGATCCAGCTGTTGCTGTTGGCAGCTGGTAGCTCAATGTCAGGTGCACATCAGTCCCACACAGATCTGCCAGTGCACGGAAAGCGCTGAAGTAAATTAGCATCTGCAGTCCATAGTAATGTGACATGAACAGCTGAAAGAGGTAATCTATTTGGAGATGAAAGTGGCTGCTACCATGGCAGCAGTAATATTTGAATATTGGCATTGCTTCAGGCCAGTGGGTGAACCTGTCCACCATGGTAAGGAGATAACAGCTGCTGTCAGATAAAGGTAGGGAGCCAACAATGTCCACATGAACATGGACAAAGTGATGCCTGAAGTATGGGAAAGCCTTGATGGAGGTGTGTACATGGTGGCTGACCTCAGCATGCTAATAGGTGAGGCAGGTGTGGGCCCAAGTCCTGCAGTCTGTCTGAATACCTGGTCACACAAATCTCTCTGTTGCTAGAGCTGCAGATGTATACACGCCAGGGTGTGCCTAGCTGTGTAATCAGTTGAATGCAGCTTTGTGGAATGCAGCAGATAGGAAGGGAAGTAGTGAGCTGATGCATAAGTCCCACCAGATGCTGCTGGTGGAGAAAAGAGACAGCATGCATTGAAGATGGAGGCCAGAGGCAGTATCTTGGCAGAGTGAGGCGAGTTCTGAGCTACTGGTGAGTGTTAAGTGCCTTGTAGACCAATGACAAAGTGTTAGTCCAGATGCAGCTGACAGAGATGGCAATGATGTTGTCAGTTCTGGTGACTTGACATACATCACAATCGTAAACTGAGATGAGCAACAGATGCCAGAATTGACATAGGGAGCACTGGTCAGTGTCTTTTGTAAGGGCAAATGTTATGGGTTTGTGGTCAATGAAGACCATGAAGTGACAGGCACCCACCAATGGCCAAAAGCATTTCATAGCCTCGTAGATGGCAAAGAGCTCTCTGTCATATGTACTCCACTGTTGCTGAGGGGCAGATAGCTTTCTGGAGACAAAGGCGAGTGGCTGCTAGGTGTCACCAACATGCTGCTGCAGGGCAGCATCAATGGCTGTCTGGCTGACGTCAACCACAACCACAAGAGGGGTGGTGGGGTAGGGTGGGCAAGCAGGTTAGCTTCTGCTAAGTTGTGTTTGGCAGCAAAGAACTTCCATTTGCAGCATCTGTGGTGTGGCATAGTATGGTATGGCATGGCATGGCCCATAAATATCACCTCGCTGGTGCTGACAATGCTGACAATGATACAGGATTCCTGGAGATGTTAAAAAATACTGCAGAGGTGTTCCTCTGGCACTGCAGAAAAAATGAGTATGTCATCCAGGCACATGAAGCAACAATACAAGCCTTGCAGGATGCCTTCCAAGAACCTCTGCCACGTTTATGGAGCATTACAAAGGCCAAAGGTCATAAAGGCATTCTCATTGAGTCCAAATGGTTTGGTGATGGTTGTCTTCTGGATGTCCTCAGATGCATCCAGGATCTGGGTGAAAGACTTGGTGCAGTTGATCATCCTGAAGACTGTAGCCTCAGCCACTGCATTCTACCTGCATAGGAATGGCACTGGGTACTGGTCAGGGATAGTACAGGCATTTAGATTCTGGAAATCTCCATTTGGGAGCCAGGAGCCATTCTTCTTCTTGATGAGATGAAAAGTGGACACCCATGGGCTCTCCAAAGGATGCACTATGCCAGTGACAAGCAGCCTATCAAACCCAGCCTTGGCAATCTTCATTTTATGCGGCACCAGGGGATATGGTCGGCAAAAGATGGGTGGTTGGGGGTGGTATCAATGTAGTGTACAGTTGACTGGTGGACCTCTCAATGTGTGCTGGATGGGCGTGTGAGAGCAGGGAATTGTGTCAGGAGGTCAACATATGGGTCAGAATACGCCACCTGCTTCACATCAAAGAGAGCAGCGAAACAAATGGTGCACTACATCTACATCTACATCCGTACTCTGCAAGCCACCTGACGGTGTGTGGCGGAGGGTACCCTCAGTACCTCTATCGGTTCTCCCTTCTATTCCAGTCTCGTATTGTACGTGGAAAGAAGGATTGTCGGTATGCTTCTGTGTGGGCTCTAACCTCTCTGATTTTATCCTCATGGTCTCTTCGCGAGATATACGTAGGAGGGAGCAATATACTGCTTGACTCTTCGGTGAAGGTATGTTCTCGAAACTTTAACAAAAGCCCGTACCGAGCTACTGAGCGTCTCTCCTGCAGAGTCTTCCACTGGAGTTTATCTATCATCTCCGTAACGCTTTCGCAATTACTAAATGATCCTGTAACGAAGCGCGCTGCTCTCCGTTGGATCTTCTCTATCTCTTCTATCAACACTACCTGGTGCGGATCCCACACTGCTGAGCAGTATTCGAGCATTGGGCGAACAAGCGTACTGTAACCTACTTCCTTTGTTGTCGGATTGCATTTCCTTAGGATTCTTCCAATGAATCTCAGTCTGGCATCTGCTTTACCGACGATCAACTTCATATGATCATTCCATTTTAAATCACTCCTAATGCGTACTCCCAGATAATTTATGGAATTAACTGCTTCCAGTTGCTGACCTGCTATTTTGTAGCTAAATGATAAGGGTCCTATCTTTCTATGTATTCGCATCACATTACACTTCGCTACATTGAGATACAATTGCCATTCCGTGCACCATGCGTCAATTCGCTGCAGATCCTCCTGCATTTCAGTACAATTTTCCATTGTTGCAACCTTTCGATACACCACAGCATCATCTGCAAAAAGCCTCAGTGAACTTCCGATGTCATCCACCAGGTCATTTATGTATACTGTGAATAGCAACGGTCCTATGACACTCCCCTGCGGCACACCTGAAATCACTCTTACTTCGGAAGACTTCTCTCCATTGAGAATGACGTGCTGCGTTCTGTTATCTAGGAACTCCTCAATCCAATCACACAATTGATCTGATAGTCCGTATGCTCTTACTTTGTTCATTAAACGACTGTGGGGAACTGTGTCAAACGCCTTGCGGAAGTCAAGAAACACGGCATCTACCTGTGAACCCGTGTCTAAGGCCCTCTGAGTCTCGTGGACGAATAGCGCGAGCTGGGTTTCACACGATCGTCTTTTTCGAAACCCATGCTGATTCCTACAGAGTAGATTTCTAGTCTCCAGAAAAGACATTATACTCGAACATAATACGTGTTCCAAAATTCTACAACTGATCGACGTTAGAGATATAGGTCTATAGTTCTGCACATCTGTTCGACGTCCCTTCTTGAGAACGGGGATGACCTGTGCCCTTTTCCAATCCTTTGGAACGCTTCGCTCTTCTAGAGACCTACGGTACACCGCTGCAAGAAGGGGGGCAAGTTCCTTCGCGTACTCTGTGTAAAATCGAACTGGTATCCCATCAGGACCAGCGGCCTTTCCTCTTTTGAGCGATTTTAATTGTTTCTCTATCCCTCTGTCGTCTACTTCGATATCTACCATTTTGTCAACTGTGCGACAATCTAGAGAAGGAAGCACAGTGCAGTCTTCCTCTGTGAAACAGCTTTGGAAGAAGACATTTAGTAATCCGGCCTTTAGTCTGTCATCCTCTGTTTCAGTACCATTTCGGTCACAGAGTGTCTGGACATTTTGTTTTGATCCACCTACCGCTTTGACATAGGACCAAAATTTCTTAGGATTTTCTGCCAAGTCAGTACATAGAACTTTACTTTCGAATTCATTGAAAGCCTCTCGCATAGCCCTCCTCACACTACATTTCGCTTCGCGTAATTTTTGTTTGTCTGCAAGGCTTTGGCTATGTTTATGTTTGCTGTGAAGTTCCCTTTGCTTCCGCAGCAGTTTTCTAACTCGGTTGTTGTACCACAGTGGCTCTTTTCCATCTCTTATGATCTTGCTTGGCACATACTCATCTAACGCATATTGTACCATGGTTTTGAACTTTGTCCACTGATCCTCAACACTATCTGCACTTGAGACAAAACTTTTGTGTTGAGCCGTCAGGTACTCTGTAATCTGCTTTTTGTCACTTTTGCTAAACAGAAAAATCTTCCTACCTTTTTTAATATTTCTATTTACGGCTGAAATCATCGACGCAGTAACCGCTTTATGGTCGCTAATTCCCTGTTCTGCATTAACTGATTCAAATAGTTCGGGTCTGTTTGTCACCAGAAGGTCTAATATATTATCGCCACGAGTCGGTTTTCTGTTTAACTGCTCAAGGTAGTTTTCAGATAAAGCACTTAAAAATATTTCACTGGATTCTTTGTCCCTGCCACCCGTTATGAACGTTTGAGTCTCCCAGTCTATATCCGGCAAATTAAAATCTCCACCCAGAACTATAACATGGTGGGGAAATCTACTCGAAATATTTTCCAAATTATTCTTCAGGTGCTGAGCCACAACAGCTGCTGAGCCCGGGGGCCTATAGAGACATCCAATTACCATGTCTGAGCCTGCTTTAACCGTGACCTTCACCCAAATCATTTCACAATTCGAATCTCCGTCAATTTCCTTCGATACTATTGCACTTCTTATCGCTATAAACACGCCTCCCCCTTCACTGTCCAGCCTATCTCTGCGGTATACATTCCAATCCGAGTTTAGGATTTCATTACTGTTTACGTCTGGTTTCAGCCAACTTTCTGTTCCTAGTACTATATGGGCGTTGTGACCGTTTATTAATGAGAGCAGTTCTGGGACCTTTCTATAGACGCTCCTGCAGTTTACTATTAGCACATTAATATTGTTATTCCTTGTTGCATTTTGCCTACTCCTGCCTTGCCGCGTCTCAGGAGGCATCTTGTCGGGCCTAGGGAGGGAATTCTCTAACCTAAAAAAACCCCATGTGCACTCCACACGTACTCCGCTACCCTCGTAGCCGCTTCCGGCGTGTAGTGCACGCCTGACCTATTCAGGGGGACCCTACATTTCTCCACCCGATAGCGGAGGTCGAGAAATTTGCACCCCAGCTCTCCGCAGAATCGTCTGAGCCTCTGGTTTAAGCCTTCCACTCGGCTCCAAACCAGAGGACCGCGATCGGTTCTCGGAACGATACTACAAATAGTTAGCTCTGATTCCACCCCGCGAGCGAGGCTTTCCACCTTCACCAACTCCGCCAACCGCCTGTACGAACTGAGGATGACCTCTGAACCCAGACGGCAAGAGTCATTGGTGCCGACATGAGCAACAATTTGCAGTCGGGTGCACCCAGTGCTCTCTATCGCCGCCGGTAGGGCCTCCTCCACATCTCGGATGAGACCCCCCGGCAAGCAGACAGAGTGAACACTGGCCTTCTTCCCCGACCTTTCCGCTATTTCCCTAAGGGGCTCCATCACCCGCCTAACGTTGGAGCTCCCAATAACTAATAAACCCCTCCCCCCACTATGTTGATCTCCCAGTGTTGCTGTCAATGAGCCTACAGCTGGAAATGTCAGGGAGCTTCAAATGGTTCAAATGGCTCTGAGCACTATGGGACTTAACTTCTGAGGTCACCAGTCCCATAGAACGTAGAACTACTTAAACCTAACTAACCTAAGGACATCCCACACATCCATGCCCGAGGCAGGATTCGAAGCTGCGACCATAGCGGTCACACGATTCCAGACTGCAGCACCTAGAACCGTTCGGCCACACCAGCCGGCCACAGGGAGCAGGTGGTAGTGTCCAATGAAGTCTACTATGATAATGAGGTCAATAACATTGACGACAGTGAAGGTCCAGGACAGGTTCTGTTGCAGGCTGCGATTAAGGACGTGATGATGTACTCCGTATATAGTGATGATGGAATTATTCGCTACTATCAGGAGAATGGCTGAGCTGGCCCCAGCATTCTGTATGATTCATCTGTAAGAAGATAGAAAACTCAGAACTGGTGTCTATGAGGAACGGTGTGTTGGAACAGATGTCCCATATGAATAGGTGTTGGGAGATCAAGTAGCAGCCGGGCATGTGTAATGCCAGTGGCCATTCGCATTTGGGTGCCAAGAGCAGGGTTCTCTGCAGTTCATGGTCTGGGCCAAAGTGTTTGGAATTCCAGCAGAGATTGGCATGGCAGTTGGAGCTGTGGCATTGGTAGCAGTCATTGCACTGGTGACTGAGCCTGCAGGGGCTGTGGCAGTTAGAGTGGAGTTGGGCTGCAGTCTCTTGCAGTGTTGCCATGTCAGCACTGAGGTAGGTGACTATGTCATATACTCCCACCTGTGCTGTGGGATGGCAGGAGCAGTGACATCATTAGTGGCATGTAGAGTGGTGAGGGTGAGCATGTGGTCGAGTCACTGGGCAGGTGACAGCCAACTGGCTGTGCTGTGTCAGGTTGAGTTTGACACATGGTGGCAGTGGTCATTGGCAGGGACCCCAGTGTCCCATGCACCAACTTGGCAAGGCTAGCAGCACTGGTGAGGAATAGGTTAGTGTGTGATACCACTGCTGTCTGTATTGGGGCTGGGAGGTGAGCCTGCCAGATCCTATAAAGAAAACTGTCAGAGATCATGTGGCTCCATCACACTTCAGAGTTTGTGCAGGGATTGGGATGGTTGTTGGTTTCCACTCTGCATTTTGGAAAAGGTGAGTTGCATCACAAGGCAGCACTGGAGTGTCCCATAGTAGTTGGTGACTAGGGCAATCAGATGACACCACAGATATACATTGTGCATGTAGGCTCAAGCTGGCTTATCATCATGGTGAACTTTGTGGCATGTCCTGACAGAGTGGTGGCACCACGCAGTAGATTGGACAGTGGGACTTTGAGGCTGAGAAGATTAGCAGCAGCAGAGACCATGTCCAGTGAATGCAGTGGTGTGGAGTCCAGCATTGGGGGTTGGACCACCAGCAGTCACACTGCCAAGAGTTTCATATGAATGTCAGTGTTTTAGCATTACAGTTCCATGAGGCACATGGTCAGCTCTGTGATAATGTAATGTGGTATTGGCATGGCAACTGCATGCAGTGGGGTATTGGTTGTGCCAGTGGCAGTAGCCATTGGTCACTAAGGTGCACAACAGGTGGCAAAACACATTTAAAGGAATGAGTTCATGGAGCAAAGCACACCAGTGTCTGTAGCATGAGAACAGAAGTTGCTGGGTGTGCACGTATTGGAGTTGGAGAGTGTGCCTAATGGGCCAAGGTGGCAATTAATGTGCCAAAACAGAATGTTAAGTTGACTGAGTTCATTGTTGGCTCACTTGTGTAGCAATGTTCTTTACCTTATTGAACTAAGTAACATGGAAAGTTACAAACCTAAAAAGGACATGTCCGCATGTGGCTGGAGTAACACAGGCAGCCTCAGGTTCAAAAATGTAAATCAGTCAATCACATCAGATGCAAATGTACTAGTCAGGTGTGGCATGGTAGAAATGGCAGTGTCAGAGAAATTGTTGCCTCATCCCAGTGTGCACTGTATGATATCCTCACTTATGATACCCACACTAAGACATGTGAAGGGAAATTTATAGTCTACACAAGAGTGTGACGTGAAAACAAATATACTCAGTGATTGCATGCCAGGCATAAGGGTAGCATGGCATGGCCATCTTGCAGTGTCACAAAAGCACCAGTGTCAGGTGCATCACTATGTGGCCAGTTCCTCATGGCACTGACATGGAGCAGCAACCAAATTGGAAGCTACAAGGAATGGACAAAGACTGTTGAAACTCAGCTGGTGGAAGCCTCACCAGTAGAAGCTATTGTTCTGCAATGGTAGTTAGCAACTACAGTGTTGAAATGTCCTGTCGTATGGTGAGATTGACAGCCCTGAACAGCAGTACTGCATGAACTGCCTTAGCAGACAGACGTAGTGAATTGTGAGCATGCAGAACAGTTAGGACAGCTGTGCAGCAAAAAAGACAACACACTTCCCTGAAATTTAGGTTTTCACAGGTTGGATAAAAATAATGAAGATCTTGATTACTGTCTAAGAACAGTTAATTAAACATGCTTATGTAAAGAATATGAGCTCTGCTTGCTTACCTAAGATATCCCACAGAAAATACAGTGCTAGTCCAATCTGTAAAGGAGCAGACCAAATCATATTCAGATAGTTGATAAGATTCATAAGTTTTTGGACATCCACTGACATCAAATTAACAATTTCTCCAACTGTTGATTCCTTTCTAGCTGGGCTTGACATACGAAGTGCCTATAAACATGACAAGAGATCAGCAAATGAGACTTTCAGGTATAGTAAGTACACAGAAGAGGAATACCACAAATGTATAAGTGATCAGCTTGCTCAACAATAAGTGACTTTTTCTTCAACAGCATCAGATATAAAAATGGGTAAGTCCAAATGTTCATTTGTGTCTCATCTTCTGCTTCTCCAATACCACTTCCCCTTCAGCAATATCATTTCTCTTTTATTTTGGAATATAGATTTTATATAATTACATGTTAAGTCACATTTCCTAAGCCATCATCAGGCTTTCATTCTTCAACGGTACTCAATATGACTGAATTAGAATTCATTTACATCTTGAGGGAGAACTCTGTTAAGAGGCCACATTTGCATGGCAGTCTGGATGAAATGGGACATTGTTGTGGCAGGACCCTCAGGTGGATGAGTCTGATAATTGATATAGACCCTAGACATGGCAATGGTATCCATCATGACATTGGTGGAGGACTGCAACCATAGCAAGATAAGCAAAGTCATTAATTCTCTCACCAGATTTATGAGTGAATTCATCTAAGGATAGTGAGTTAAGTTTGTGGGTAATTAATTTTTTAATGGAACTGAGGAGTGGATAGAATATAGTACAAGAATGTGTAACATTGTCAGAAGAATGAGGAGAAAATAAAACTACATCCCATAGCCTCCCCCCCCCCCCCCCCATTCTCCTCCACCATGCCCCTCCCCCAACACAACTGAATCATACACTCCACAAGGGCTCCATGGGACTTATGTTGTCCCCCCCCCCCCCCACCCCCTTCGGGGGAAGGCTTTCATCTTCACAAACAACTGTTAGAGTACTTTGTTGTCTCATCAACTGCTCAAGTTAATTTTGGTAGTCTTTCACAGTTCATGTCCTTCACAGCATTAACAACCAAAGAACCTGGTTGTCAGAAAAATTAAGATACTGTAATCATTTTGCAAAGTACAACAATAAATACATCAGCTTTTCTCTGAACCCTCACAACATTTGTAATTCCAGCCAAAACATACACAGTTACTGCGGTTTTACTGTTCATTAACTACAAAAACTTTTATGTTCAACCCCAGATCTTAAACAAGATGAACATCTTAAATGAGATGGAACCCACTCACTTAGACTTACTGAATCAAGATGCAGTAACTTTCACAACCTGTGCTTACATACTTTTTAAAATAGTTAGGTCTCATTTCACGTTCATTTATTTTAGTAAATTACTATCCTTCATCATAAATTTACTCACTTTCTCAGGGGTAATATGTAAGCATACATAAAAGTTAATGATATGTACGATGTTTTTGTTCTGCCCATGATATGTTTCACGTGGCAAATATCCTCAGCTTACACAACCAGCTCTTGTAGCTGTTTTCATGTTTCCATTTCACATTATCAGAACAAGGATGAATAAAACTGCAATATTTACAATAAAATTAATGTGAAAAATAAAATTTGCTAGTTAAAATTTTAAATTTTTACTTTGATTCATTTCTACTTTAACTGCTGTAAGTCTACATCACAGTTATAGTTAACCTCTTATCTCCATTATCCATTCACTTTTTCAGTGCAAACATACTCTCTCAAAATAAAGTACTGACATATGAAATATAAAAAAGAAAATTCTGTCTTCTTACTTTTCTGTAAATTGCTGCTGTCATTGCAGTTCTCACACGGAGACCAACAATGGACATACGATGAAAGTACTGTGCCAGCACCAATGTTTGCACCACTGTGGTTCCAAACATAAGACCTGCATAGGTGTACCCCTTCCACATAGACTCATTTCCTTCCACAAAGGAGATGAGCAACCTGTAAAAACATCAAGCAAAATTGGAGAGAAAATTTAAGTCAATAAATATTTAACCATAGCATTGCATTTCAAATTGCAAAACACTGCTATGAAAACTTACACAAGAATGCAGTCTATTTGTTGTGAGGTTGTAACAAACAGAGAATCACTCAGAGTTTAAAAAAATAACAACTTTAGGAAAAAATAGATTGCTATTCACCACAGAGAGAGGGCATTGTGTAGCAGATGGTTGCAACCAGCCATGTGTATGTAAGTTGTGCCTGTGTGATATGTGTGTGTGTGTGTGTGTGTGTTGTTTCTATTTCAGATCAATTAAAGTTTTGTCCAAAAGTTTAATCATTTGGCAGTATTTTCATTATAGCTGTCTGAGACCCAACACCACCTATTTGAGGTGACTAGCAACCTATCCTTCTGATAATATGGTTGTCATGCCATCTTGGACTTTCCAAAGTTTAAAAACATGAATGTTAGGACAGTGTTAGCACAGTTCTCTAGGTCTGATTAAAATTACTTGGTAAGTGACTCTTAACACATTTGAGCTCCATTTCTCAACTTGGAGGCCCCTTTTTCATACGTGAACTTTATGCTGTTGCCATTTCACCACAACAAAGTTGCAACTTACAAGTGAACTTTGAGACTTATTTATTCACCATTAGCCATTTTACATGAAACTGTTATGAATTGTGGTTTATTCATCACAAGCCATACATTTGCAGTTCATATGGTTTGGTACAGGAGACACATCCAGCATTTGCATTACAGTTATGATGGTTTTCACAGTAACATATAAGGATGTAATTACAACAAAATTTTGGAGCCAGTGGCTGCTTCTACTGGCAGAAGAACTTAGGGATAAGGAAGAGAGGTGAAGGAAAAGGACTAGAGAGGTTTAGAGAAAAGGGTTCAGTTTACAAAAATCACCCACCGGATCAGAGGAGACTTACCGGATGGCCTGAGAAGGAAAGACTGATTGTTGGAGACTGCACAGGGCGAGATTTGAAAACCTGAGACCTTATAGGTGGAAGACAGAGTAATACGAAAGACAGGGATCACTACTAAAAAATCATGCATGAGTTAATAAGAGTGAAAAGCTAAATACATTGTATGTAACAGATGTTTGAGAGGGAACTTCAAAAAATATACAGATTAGAAAATGAAAGATGTAGAAAACAGAAAAGGAGTGAAGAAAGGTATAATTACTGTAAATAAATTCTGAGATGGATGGGATTAACGTAAATCAAGATCAGATGGATGGCAAGAACCTAGAACATATTGTAGTGCTAGTTCCCACCTGTGCAGTTCTGAGGAAACTGGTGTAAGGGAAGAATCCAGATGACGCATGTGCTGAAACAGACACTGAGGTCATGTCTGTCATGCTGTACAACATGCTCTGCAACAGGATATTGTGTGTTGAGTGTATACCCCATTTGTCTATGCCCATTCAATGTAAAAGACTGAACAATGTTTACACAACAGCAGATATATGACATGTGTCATTTCACAGGTGGTTCTCCCTTTGATAGTATATGTTTTGCCAGGTACAGGACTGCAATTGTGGTGGTAGGAGGGTGCATAGGGCAAGTCTTTCACCAGGGATGGTCACAGGGATAGGACCCATAGGGCAGGGAGGTGGGTGCAAAAGGAGCATAAGGTATGAGAAGGAGATTGTGGAGACTGGGAGGACGATGAAGAGCTATTCTAGATGTGGTGGGCAAAATCTCAGACAGAATGGATCTCATTTCAGGGCATGATTTTAGGGAATGATAAAATGCCCACAACACCTAGAATAGCTCTCCATTGCCCTCCCAGTCTCATAATATCTTTGCCGTACCCTATTCTCCTGCACCCATCTCTCTATCCTACGGCTCCTACCCCTGTGACTGTTACTGATGCAAGACTTGTCCTATGCATCCTCCTATCACCATCTATTTCAGCTCTGTAACTGGCAAAACATATACTATCAAACGCAGTGAAACAGTACATGTCATATACCAGCTGTTATGTGAACACTGTTCAGCCTTTTACATCAGCATGGCTACCACCCAGATACCTGTCAGGATGAATGGGCACAGGCGGAGGATGTATACAGGCAACACACAATATCCTGTTGCAGAGCATGTTGTACGACATGACAGTCATGACCTCAGTGTCTGTTTCAGCACACGTGCCATCTGGATTCTTCCACCAGATACCAGTTTCCTCATAACTTTGCAGGTGGAACTAGCACTCCAACATGCCCTAGGTCCTCGTCATCCATCTGATCTTAATTTACATTAATTCCCTCCATCTCAGCATTTATTTACAGTAGTTATACCTTCCATCACTCCTTTTCAGTTTTCTACATCTTTCATTTTCTAATCTCTATATTTTTTGAAGTTCCCTCTCAAACATCTATTACATACAATGCATTTAGATTTTCACTCTTATTCATTCATGCATGATGCGTTAGTAGTAATCTCTGTCTTGCATATTACTCTGTCTTCCACATTTAAGGTCTCAGGTTTTCAAACTTTTCCAGTGGAGTCCCCAGCGATCACTCATTCCTTCTCATGCCATCCGGTAAGTCTCCCCTGATCTGTTGGGTGACTTTTGTAAACTGTACCCCTTTCCTTAAACCTCTCCAGTCATTTTCCGTCAACCCTCTTCCTTCCCCTTCAATTCTTCTTCCAGAAGAAGGAGTCACTGACTCCTAAAGCTTTTGAAAGTTAAATGCTTTTGTATGTGTGTTCACTTGTTGCCATTTGGTGAGTAGATTTTATTATCTGTCCATTTACATTATATAATTAATGCGATATGTAACAAGTTGTATGCAACACAAATAATCAATTTCTTCTCCATAAATTGATCCACTGAGTAACAGCATTTCAGCATCAGTGCCTTGTAAAGCAATCTTTCCTGTGGACCTAAATCCATCTGCATTAATGTGTTCCGATTCAATTTATCATAGATTTTCATTGCCATATATGCACTATGTGATCAAAAGTATCCAAACAACCCCAAAAAATATGTTTTTCATATTAGATGCATTTTCCTGCCACCTACTGCCAGGTATTCCATATCAGCAACCTCAGCATTCATTAGACATTGTGAGAGAGCAGAATGGGGCACTCCGGAGAACTCAACTGACTTCAAACATGGCAGGTGATTGGGTGTCACTTGTGTTATATACATGTATGTGAGATTTCAACACTCCTAAACATCCCTAGGTCCTCTGTTTCTGATGTGATACTGAAGTGGAAACATGAAGGGATGCATACTGCACAAAAGCGTACAGGCTGACCTCGTCTGCTGACTGACAGAGATAGCTGACAGTTGAAGAGGGTGTAATGTGTAATAGGCAGACATCTATTGAGGCCATCACACAGGAATTCCAAACTGCATCAGGATCTACTTCAAGTACTATGGCAGTTAAGTACGAGGTGAGAAAACTTGGATTTCATGGTCGAGCGGCTGCTCATAAGCTACAGATCATGGCAGTAAATGCCAAACAATGCCTCGATTGGTGTAAGCAGCATAAATATTGGATGACTGAACAGTAGAAAAACTGTGTGGACTTACAAATCATGGTACACAATGTGGTTATCCAATAGCAGGGTGTGGGTATGACAAATGACCAGTGAACATCATCTGCCAGTGTATGTAGTGCCAACAGTAAAATTTGGAGATGGTGGTATTATGGCGTGGTCATGTTTTTTATTTAGGGGGCTTGTAACCCTTGTTGTTTTGCATGGCACTACCACAGCACAGGCCTACATTGATGTTTTAGGCACCTTCTTGCTTTCCACTGTCAAAGAGCAATTCAGGGATGGTGACTGCATTTTTCAACATGATTGAGATCCTGTTCATAATGCACAGCCTGTGGTGGAGGGGTTACATGGCAATAATGTCCCTGTAATGGACTGGCCTGCACAGAGTCCTGTCCTGAATTCTATAGAACACCTTTGGGATGTTTTGGAATGCCAACTTTGTGCCAGGCCTTACCAACTGACATTGATACCTCTCCTCAGTACAGCATTCCATGAAGAAGGGATGCTATTCCCCAAGAAACCTTCCAGCATCTGATAGAACATACACCTGTGAGAGTGGAAGCTATCATCAAGGCTAAGGGTGGGCCAATACCATACTAAATTCCAGCATTAGCAATGGACGGCACAATGAACTTGTAAGTCATTTTCATCTACGTGTCCAGATGATTTTGATCACATAGTGTACATGGATGTACAGTTTGAGGCAGTGGCTGAGAAGCATAAAGTTTTCTTTGCTTCTTTTACCATGTGTGATCAAAATGGTTTCCACCAAATAATTCTGGTTTGGTGCATAAACAAATAATAATCTCATAAATAGGTAGAGATGGGAGAGTTAATATTTGAAGTTTTCTAAATAATGGGCACCATGGTTCTTATGATTTAGGGTGGACATATTGTGAATGATTTTTTTTTGTCCACACTATGGTAGCCAAGTTTCTCCAAAAAAGAATCCCACATCTAATAATAAATTAAAAGTAACTTGTATAGCCTACTGCCAGCTTAATTTTTAATCCTAATAACTTGATTAATTTGATTTCTTTTATGTTCTGGTTTCTGTGATTAACCTTAATCTTCTCACATTTTGACTCATATAAGATTCAGGAATTTTTTCTGAATTCTGATTTTCAACTAACACGAAACTATTGCCTGCAAACAGAACTGATGGGAGTTGATATTTAATGGTATATCGTTAACGTAGGACAAAAATGGCCGTGGCCTTGTATAGAGCCTTTTAGAACACCTGAGATATTATTTGCCAGTCAGAATAATAAATTGCACCATTTAAAATAATGTTAACTCATTTCTTTGTGTTTGATAAATAGGATTTAAGCCATTGTAGGGCAATGCTCCTAATGCAGTGCTTGTCAAGTTTGTATGAGAATGTAAAAAAAAGTACTGAAAAGTAATGTCTCCAAATTTATCACATGAGAGCTCTAAAAACTTTTTAAGTAAAACAAATGTTATTAACAGTTTTCATATTTATTCTTCATATCCAAATACTTATTTCCCAACATAGGCACCATGTCTATGAACACATATCTCCCAAGGAGAAGCTAGTATGTTGAGTCTGTTGCTGTAGAATGTTTTATTTGTTGACAGAGCCATAATATCTCTTCTGCTTGCACAATTTCATCACTTTTAAAGTGAATTCATCAAAGGTGTTCTTTAAGTTCTGGAAACAGATGAAATTGAATAGGGCCAAGCCAGGACTGTATGGAGGAAAATGACAGTAAATCCAAGGCATTAGTGTGTTGCTAATGTTGAGTTGCTTGTGTGTGACCTGGAATTATCATGCTGAAGGACAGGATGTTTAATGTGTGGATGCAATCTTCAAATTTGAAACTCACCTACAGCACAGTTTCTCAGGCACACCATCTTGTCGTATGCTACAATCCAGAATCCTATAGTGGCAGAGGGCTTCAAATGTAAAGATGTGAAGAATAATTGTGTTTTATTTAAAAAGTGTAAAGAACATTCACATAAAAAATTCAATGGCATTACTTTTCAACATGCCTTCATAAATAAGCAAAGCAAGGTTTACAGAGTCCGATGCCTTTGTGAGGTCACAGAAGATTCTTGCCACCTTACTGCTCTTCTCTAATGATGTGCATATTTTCTCAACAAAACTGTGTATCATATCTATGGTGTTTTTCACTTGTTGAAAACCAAATTGATTGTTTAGAACAGTGGAATATTTTACAATGAAGTACTGGATTTGGGAAACAGCAACTTCTGCAAACATTTTAGATATGATTGAAAGAACTGAGGTAGGATAATAATTTTCCATGACCTCTCTTGATGCCTTTTTGAAAAGTGGTTTAACTTCGGCATATTTTGGTACCTCTGGGAAGCAATCCTCATCATACCATTGATTTATTAATTGAGCTAATGGGTTTGATATTATGTCATGTGGGATTCATTATGAATAGAAAGATAGGGCAAAGAGTGTGTTAGTGTGAACAGTTCACTGATATGGTTGTTCTGGTTAGAATTGACAGCAAACCAACACTGACAACAATAGCTCATGCCACCATTAAAAGTTAAAGATGAAGAAAGAGAAAAGTATATGAGGATATTGAACAGGTAATGCAGTACATAACGGGAGATAAAAATCTAATAGTTATGGGGGATTGGAATGTAGCTGTAGGGGAAGGAGTAGAAGAAATGGTTACCAGAGAATATGGGCTTTGTAAAAAATGAAATGATTGTGTGGCATTAATGGCTGGGAGGCCCGGTCCGGTAGTTCGACAGCTGGGTGTAAGTCTTACTGTGGCTGACATCACATTGGATATCTTGGGGTTCAGTGATGATGAGATGATGATGACAATGAGGACAACACAACACACAGTCCATGGGCAGAAAAAAATCTCCAACCTGGCTGGGAATTGAATCCAGGCCTGCTATATGATAGGCAAGCAAGTTACTACTCAGGTAAGCAGCAGGCCGGCATGGGCTTGTTACTAGGAATAAGAAAGGAAAAAGACTAATTGAGTCCTGTAATAAATTTCAGCTAGTAATAGTAAAGATTCTGTTCAATAATCACAAGAGGAAGAGGTATACTTGGAAAAGGCTTGGAGATATGGAAAGATTTTGTTTGATTACATCATGGTCAGACAGAGATTCTGAAATCATTGTCATGTCATATGACAAAGGCCTCCCATTGGGGAGACCATTCTATGGGTGCAGGTCTTTTCATTTGATGTCACTTCAACAATTTACGCATTGATGGGGATGAAATGATGATGATTAGGACAACACAACATCCAGTCCCTGAGAGGAGAAAATCTCTTACACAGCCAGGAATCGAACCCAGGTCCTTAGAATTGACATTCTGTCATGCTGACCACTCAGCTACCAGGGGCAAACATTCTGAAATCAGATACTGGATTGCAAAGCTTGTCCAGGAGCAGATACAGGTTCAGAGCACAATGTAGTAGTGATGAAGTGTAGGCTGAAGTTTAAGAGACTAGTCAGGAAAAATCAATATGTAAACAAGTGGGAAGCAGAAGTGCTAAGGAATGAAGACATACACTTGATGTTCACTAAGGCAATAGATATTGCAATAAAGACTATCACGGTAGGCAGTATAGTTGGAGAGGAACTGACATCTCTAAAAAGGTCTGTCACAGAAGTTGGAAAAAAAAGTATTGGGAACAAAAAGGGTAACTGTGAAGACACCATGGGTAACAGAAGAAATACTTCAGTTGATTGATGAAAGAAGGAAGTACAAAAATGATCAGGAAGATTCAGGAATACAGAAATAAAAGTCACTGAGGAATGAAATAAATGGAAAGCACAGGGAAGCTAAGATGAAATGGCTAGATGAAAAATGTGAAGAAATTTAAATAGAAATGGTTCTTGGAAGGTCTGTCTCAGCATATAGGATAGTCAAAACAACCTTTTGTGAAATTAAAATCAAGGATTATAACTTTTAAGAGTGCAATGGCAATTCCATCATTAAATGCAGAGGAGTGTGTGGATAGGTCAAAAGAGTATACTGAGGGTCTCTATGAGGGGAAGACTTGTCTGATGGGCTAGAAGAAAAAACAGGAGTTTATTTAGAAGAGATAGGGTATTCAGTATTAGAAGCAGAATTTAAAATAGCTTCAGAAAACTTAAGGTCAAATAAGGCAGAAGGGATAGATAACATTCAATCAGAATTTATAAATTCATTGGGGGAAGTGGCAACAAAATGACTAGGGATATACCATTTGGCATTTTGAAAAATATCATCCACACAATTCCAAAGACTGCAAGAACTCACAAGTCCAAGGATTATTGCACAATCATCTTTATAGCTTATGGATCCAAGTTGCCATCAAGAACTATATGCAGAAGATTTGAAAAGAAAATTCAAGATGTGTAATCATAATGAGTTTGGATTTAGGAAAAAAGGCATTCAACAATGTTGAATGGTACAAGATGTTTGAAATTCAGATGAAAATAGGGTTAAGCTATAGGGAGAGCCAGATAATATTCAACACTTACAAGAGCCAAAAGGAAGGGGAAGACCAAGAATGAAGTGCTTGGTTTAAAAAGGATGGAAGACTGGGATGTAATCTTTTGTGCCTACATTGCATCAAAGAAGCAATGATGAAAATAAAAGAAAGGTTCAGGAGTGGAATTAAAATTCAAGTTGAAAGGATATGAATGAAACAGTAGAGTTCCGTAGCACATGTTGATAGACGTTTGTTCATTTGTTTTGAAAGCTAGTGCCACAAATTGGCATTAGTCAGCCACTCAAGTAGCAGCAGCTGGCTGAGACACGGGTAGCAATAAGGAAGTAACTGATTGCATGTCATTTTCTTTGAGTTTGTAACCAGGAATAAATTTTATAGTTTCATCTATTTGCTTTGGTAGTTAAATTTCTTGAATTTCCGCATGTTAATTTAATATTTAGTAGACACAGTTGTCAAAAACGCATTTGTGTCAGAAAGCAAACTGATTTTGTGACTTATTACAAGTTCCTAATCAGGAGCAAATTATTTAGTCTCACCTGAATGCTTTTGTAGTTTAGTTTTTGAGTCTCTGTATGTTAATCTAACTTATTAGAAACAGTTCTTACGTTTTCATCAGTGTCTACAGTAAAGTTCACTAGCATGTATTGATAGCCATTTGTTTGTCTGTGTATTGTAGTCTTCCATGTTCTAAAGTATGGGTAGGGACTGTGAGTGCTATGTGCACATGCAAAGCAAGTTGGTGACACTTTGTTCTCAGCTCCAGGCTGTGATGGCTTTGTTTACACAGCTTGAAGCTGGAGTGGATGGGCATCACTCTTGTAGGCCAGCCATGGGCATCCAACTGAATCCATCACATTTGAGTCTGCCAAACAGTCCACACCGGTGGCCAGCCCAGTTATTGTTCACACTGTGGTTGACTCGTCACTTGTGGTTGACTGGGAGGTCACCTCAGGTGCGGCAGGTGGTGAAAGACATCCCACAAGGTAGAACATAAGGCCTCACTTGTTAGTCAGCCAAACTGGTTCCAGGTGCTGTCTGTGGCTTATGCTGTCCCTCAGCCTCACACAATTGCTTTTCTTGTTTCAGAGGAAACTTCTGAGCCTGCAAGCTCTGGGCAATCACAGAGGATGGGATTATTGGTAGTTGGGTCATGGCTGGCAAGGATAGGAAGATAGTCAGTGTGCAATCCGCGTGTGTATCAGATGGAGTCATTTATACAGGAAATGGGTCCTTCCAGAGGCCATGAAGAGCACAGCTTGCAGTCAGCTGCAGGTGGTGGCTCATGTTTGTACCAATGGATTGTGTTGCTTTGGATCAGAGAGAGTCTCTCTAGTTTCAAGCTGCAATCAAAAATTGTAAAGATTACCCAACTTCTTTGTGAGATGAAAGTACAGCTCACCATTTTCAGCATAGTTGGCAGGGCTGATTGTGGATCTCTGGTTCAAGTGGAGACAGATCCAAGTGGAGGGTCTGAATCAGAGGCTCAGACTGTTCTATGACAGTGTATGCTGCAGATTCCTTGATGTGGTTGGGTTTTGGGTTGCACTAAGTAGTTCAGGGATCCACTACGTGCAGGAGGTGGCTACATGGGTAGCAGAGGCTATGCAGCATGGACTGGGCAGTTTTTTAAGTTAGAGGGTCTTGGGGAAAAACAAAAATGGCTTCAGGCTCAAAGGGTGCAGGTCAAACACTGGGAGAAAATAGATCCAGGAACCACTGGTATAACACTTGTAAACTGTCATAGCTGTGTTGGGAAGTACCAGAGCTCCAAAAACTATGGGAAAGCACTGACGCTCAAACTGTTACATGCACTGAAAGATGGTTAAAGTAGGAGTGCAGCTGACATTTTTGTGAAGGACCTAACAGTGTTGAGAAAAAAATATGCTAAGTACAGTAGGTGACGGGATGCTTTCTGCTGTTGGAAGTAGTTTACCTTGCAGCAAATTTGAAGCAGATAGGCAGAATCACCTGTGAATGCAACCATATCATAAACCAATGGCGCTGCAATCACTGCAAAGCTTTTCATATCAGTATTACAACCAACCAGCTGTCCATCAGAATGACTGGCCACTATCAAATTCTGGTTGAGAATGAAGTTGACCACCAGGTGGCATAACATGCAGCTGGGCACAACATCCTCTATTTCAATGGCTGCCCCAAAAACTGGGCCATCTGGATCCTTCCACCAGCTTTTCTAAACCATGCAGGTGGGAGTTATCCTTGTAACACAACCTTTGCTCTCATAACTTTCCTGGCCCCAATCTCTGTTAACTCAATGTTTCCAACCAACAGTTTTTCCTACCTCCGTCCTATCTCCTGCCATAAATTCACATCTCTACACCACCTTCATCATGCACTACCTCCCTTCCAGTTCTGACACCAGTGCATGACATGCCTAGACTGTGCACCTGCCACCTCTCACTGCCATATTACTAGCCAGCAAACCAGCTTCCTCCATGCTAGCTGCCAGCCCCACCCACAATCCTAGTCCACCTGCCAAACAGCAATCCTGGCACAATGTGTCCAGCTGATGACATGTAGGGGCAGAGGTGTGTGCGCATGCCTGTGTGTGTGTGTGTGTGTGTGTGTGTGTGTGTGTGTGAGTGTGAGTGTTTCCTAATAATAGATGTAGTTTTAGTTAGAGTGTAGTATAGCTCCACATTATTTGAAGTTGTGTTTACAGTTTAATTAACATTTTTAATACAGGCATAGAAGTTTTATGAAAATGGCAAATAACATTTTCTGATAACTAATATTGAGTTATATTATCTCTAAGGCTTCAAAGCAAAGTTCATTGAACCATTACATGTTGTACATAAACATCTAAACAACTGAAAAGCAGACTCACTTTAATATCTGGGGATTCACAAACATGAGTATATCTTGTACAAGCTTGAGGCAAGCACCAAAAATAAATGTTGGTCCAAATGCCTTGAAAATAGCTGGTAGGATAGTAGAAGCCTGGTGTTTCCTTTTATATTGTGTTCCCACAAAGTCAACATTAGCAGAATTCTTGTCAAATGATGCTTTTGGAGCATGGGCACTGAAAAAAATTTAAAAAAAGAAAAATCTTTTTATACACAACAAACAACAATGCACACATGCATAGCCACACACAAACTCATAAGCTAATTCACTTCCTCAGCTGCGTAAGATAAGAAATGAGTACTTTTAGAAGGTAAAGTCTGATTTCAGAATATTCATTTGCTACAAAAATTTAGAACAAAGAGGTCTTCTTGTTTTTACATATCCCTACACAGTAATAATAGCCTAATCATAGTAGCATAGCTGGTACTAGACAAAGATATTATACATGAAATGAGCCATTTTTACATGAAAGAATTTGTGAATGATGTGAAAACAGAAAAATATTCAGGTGTGTCACGGCTACCAGAGGTAGCATGTACCATCTCTCCACCTGCCAAAAGACCAGCTCAGCACTTATACTGCACATCCATAAATAGTATTTGTGTAATCAGATTAGAGTATTGTTAATTTCCAGTGAACTTCACATCTTACTGTCAAACTGAATTCCAAAAATAGTGTGAGACTCGAAGAAGGCTACTGAAACAACCAATTCAAAGCCCTGTGAAGGTAGATATAATGCTGGATAGTAAATCAAATGGGCAGGTGGTCTTTACTATATTTTTATAGTAAGCTTTCTTGCATGCAAGATAGTGTAAGTGTTTAATATGTCAGACAATCATTAATTTGTAACAATGATTCACGTAATATTGGAAAAACCTAGATGGAATATAAAAATGATATGAGGAAATGGTCATTCATTACATAGAAGATATGCTCAGCAGCTGACAGACACACAAGCAAGATTTTGAGAAATATGCCACAGCTTTTGAAACACTGAAAAGCTACTGCAGGAAGTGTAGTACTGTTAGGTGTGTATATGGAATAATATACACCAGTACTAAGTAGACAGTTCCATACTTCTTTTGCAGAGTAGATAATACACCATGGCACTGAAATCAGAGTGAGCTGATATCAGAGTCAAAGATGTTACTGTTGCCTGCTGCTCAGAGCAGCAATATCAATATTTATAGTGAGAGATGATAGACAGTCCATATGTTGCCACATTACCATTCTTATCACCCTGTTAATGTGTGTATCACCTGCCCACCATCATGGAAAGTAGTTGTCATTCCTCACAATGAGTAAAATGGTGCCACAGATAAAAGATAGGAATTTTATTCCGGATGATCAGGCTGCAGTTTTCCACCCAGCCATCCTGACTTACATTGCAATGATGTTTCAGTGTAATCTATGTTAGATTCTGCTTTTTGCTTTAGAGAAGATCAAAATTTTCCTTGCTTTTGCCACAACACAGGGTTCTACACACACGTTAATGTACCACTAACACCAACAGTACCACTGCCACCACCACCAGCAGCACCACCACCACCACTAACACCACCACCACCAACAACAACAAGAACAAAGTCAACAAGTATTTTGTAACAAACATATTACCATGCCAATAAAGTGAAAAATTGGCCAATGCTATAATAAGCTGAAAGTTAAGAGATGGTTGTATGTCTACATCTAGATCCATAATCTGCAAGCCACTGTGAAATATATAGCACAATGTACATCTACATCTACATATATACTCCGATAGCCACCAAGCAGTATGTGGCGGGGGGCACAATTTGTGCCAAAGTCATATTTCCCTCCCTCTGTTTCATGTGCGGATTGCACGAGGGAAAAACGACTGTCTGAACGCCTCAGTACAAGCTCTTATTTCCCTTATCTTTGAATGATGATCATTACGCAATTTGAAAGTTGATGGTAATAATATATGCTCTACATCCTCAGTAAAGATTGGATTTCAGAATTTAGTGAGCAGTCCCTTCTGTTTAGCATGTCGTCTATCTGCAAGTGTGTCCCACTTCAAACTTTCTATGAGATTTGTAATGCTCTCACAATGGCTAAATGTACCAATCACGAATCTTGCCACTCTTCTGTGGACCTTCTCAATTTCTTGAAGGACTGCACTGCTTCAGGATTCTACCATTAAACCACAATCTAGAGTTCGCCTTACCTGTTACTTGTGTAATCTGATTGTTCCATTTGAGATCATTTTGAATAGTCACACCCAGATACTTGACTGAGAGATAACTGCCAGTCTTTACACCATGCATTTATTTTCTGCAAATCCTCATTGATTTATTCACAACTTTCATGTGGTACTACTTTCCTTTAGACTACAGCATCATTGGCAAACAGTCTAAGGCTGCTGTCAATACCATCAACCAGATCATTTATCTAAATCTAAAAAGCAGAGGACCTATTATGCTGTCCTGGGGCACACCTGAAGTTATTCTTGTTTTTGTTGAAGTTACCCCATTCAGGATGACATACTGCTCCCTGTCTGTTAGAAAACATTCTATACAACCACATATGTCATTTGATAGACCATAAGCGTGCACTTTTTGTAGCAAGCGACAGTGTGCACAGCTTTCGAAAGTCAAGAAATATTGCATCAACCTGGGAGCCGGTATCTAGAGCCTGTGGTATATAATGGAAAAAGAGGGCCAGTTGTGTCTCTCATGACTGCTGTTTCCTAAAACCGTTATGGTTTCTGCAGATGAGCTTCTCTGAGTCTAGAAAGGTCATTATGTCTGAACACAAAATATGTTCCATGATTCTACAACAAATCGATGTCAGTGAAATTGGCTGGTCATTATGTGCATCTGATTTTCTACCCTTTTTTTAGATTGCTATGACCTGGGCCTTCTTCTAGTCCCATGGAACTTTCCATCATTCCAATGATCTCTCATAGATGATGGATAAGAATGGTGCTATATTTGTAGATTAGTCAACATAAAATCTTACAGGGATACCATCTGGGCCAGATGCCTTTCTGGCATCTGAGGACCTTAACTGTTTTACAGTCCCAGGTGCACTAAACACTATGTCAGCCATCCTTTCATTTGTTCAATAATTGAAAGGGGGAGTAGTGCTGCAGTCCTATAGCGTAAATGTTTTTGAAAGCTAGGTTTAGAATTTCGGCCTTCTTTTTATCATCATCAGTTACATTACCCATACTGTCAGCAAGAGAAGGTATTGAAGTATTTCTAGCATTCATAGATTTTACATGTGACCAAAATTTTTTGGGGTTATTTTTAGAATCTGCAGATAAAATATTGCTTTCAAATTAATTAAAAGAGTCTCTCATTGTTCTTCTGACAGCGGCTTTCATTTCAAATAATTTCTGTTTGTCAGTGACTGTGTTTAAAACGACTGTGCAAAATTCTCTGCTTTCTCAGCAACTTCCTAGTAAGTTTGTTGTACCAAGGTGGATCCTTTCCCTCCCCACTTGAGCATCCCTTGGTACCAGTTATTAAGGTTTCTTCCCATTCCATTCACATTTGGTCTGTGAGAAAGGATGATCATATAAATGCTCCTGAGTGTGGTGTAGTTAATCTAATCTTGTCCTCAAGAACCCTATGTGAACAATAATAATGTAGTTGTAGTATATTCCTAGAGTCATTATTTAAAGACAGTTCTTGAAATTTTGTAAGTAGGTTTTGTCAGGGTAGTTTACAACTATCTTAAACAGTATACCAGAATAGTTTGTTGAGCATCTCTGAGACACTATCCTGTGGACCAAACAAACCTGTGACTATTCATGCTCCTCTTCTCTGTATACATTCAATATCCCATATTTCATATGGGTACCACACAATTGAGCAATATTCCAAAATGAGACACATGAGTTATTTGTAAGCATTATCCCAGTATTCTATTAATAAACTGAGTCTACCACCTGCTTCATCCATGACTGAGGCTATGTGATCATTCTATTTCATATCCCTACATAGTTTTACCCCAGGTATCTGTATGGGTTGGCCAGTTACAACTGTGACTCACTGATATTAGAGTCATAGGATACTAGGTTTTTTTTTTTCATTTTATGATGCACCCAATTTTACATTCTTAACATTTAAAGCTTGCTACCAATCTCTGCACTGCTTGGAAATCTTATCAAGATCTGACTGAATATTTATGCAGATTCTTTCTGACAGTACTTCATTATAGATAACTGCTTCATCTTCAAAAAGTCTGACATTAACTGTGGCTGACTGTAACACTCTGGAAGAATTTTTAAATTAAAATGAGTATATTTTCATTGCAGTTTGCTGCTGATATTTTTTATGTAAGTGGCACATGTTGACATCACAATGCTGTTTATAGGATTCCACAGTATTCATTCCACGAGCTCTTGTCATTTAAGTGGGCTTATACACAAACTAATTGGCAAAATTGATGCTCACTAATATTCACCACTATAACAGAGTTACACTTATAGCTTGGTGTGTCAATGTACATCATTTTGTCATCAGGTTTGTAAATAACTTCCTCAAATCAAGCAACATTCCCCTAAGCTTTTGAATGTAATATCTTATGCACAGAAAATAAATCTGGTGAAAAAATGGTTACTTGAAATCTGTCAAGAATTGATCTGTTCCAAAAATGTATTAAAATGAAAGTGAGGTAACATACTTAGTTGTCTTTTGCAGAGTCTTTTCCCAGTGCTTATCAAAATGAGACAGAACTTCACTAGCAGTGTCTTCTGGATTCATATCCCATAAATCTTTCATTTCCAGTGGCTTCCTGAAACCCTTCCAAGCAAAACTATCAAACCACGTATACATAATTCTTGAGAGGAATGACGCACTTCCCTCAGGACACAGTTTCTGTTAGAATGAGATATATGCAAAATTAAATTAGTAATAATGTTTTAGCAACAGACATAAAATACACAACTGAATATCAGTAACAATGTAATAGACATTTCATCTGTAAATCAGGATATAAATGTAGAAAATCAAAAATTAAGAAAAGAATGCACTTAGACACTTAGTTTTTCATAACATGAGTGGGCATGCAGTGTACTTTGTACACATGTAAGGAAAACTAAAATAAACATTCATTACAACACTCTTTAGCCACATACAAATGTTACCCCATAATAATAACCCACTAAAAGCATTAAACAGCATAGCTGCATCAGATCCAAGCTAACCACTTCTTCAATGGCTCATTGTTTCATAGACTACTGCCTCATTGTTGTATTCTGTTGCTAGCTTGAAATCTGTCATTTTCTTACACAGATAGAAAAATTTTTCTCACCTAGCGTTGTGTTTATTTTCTGCTGCTCACTTGGGCATAGTGACAACAGAACTTGTCACTGTGTTAGCTGAAGCAATAATGAAGGAATAAGTATGGGATCCCAATAGTAAAATGACATTGGAGAGGTACAAGACAGTTTTATTTGTGGTTAGCGCACTTTACACTTAGGCCCATTGAGCATTAAGCACGTTAAATATAGGGGTTGGACAAAAATGTGGAAACACCAAGAGAAATCCATGCTTGAACATACAAAATGCAGATGCTAGCCATGCCTGTACATCGTGCTTTTGAATTTAACCATGAAGAGCACCTGTGCAATGTTCTCAATAGATTGCAAGTGTCAACATGTTTGGAACAATGTTCTGTGCAGTTGTGAGTGCACTGTGCAATGTTCTCAATACATTGCAAATGTCAATCATGTTTGGAACAATATTCTGTGTAGTTGTGAGTGCATGAGGTCTATAATTGAAAAATGCCAAATAATCATAGACCTATATCAATAGTTCCCAATATATCAAAAGTAATAGACAACTGCATACATATCCAAATTTACATTTATTTTGAAAGTAATAAATTATTGAGTAAGAACCAGTTTGTCTTTCGATCCGAATATCGAGAACCAAAGATCTGAAGTGCATGTTCATAATACTCAAAATCATATTAACATAGACCTACCGTACACAAGGCTGACATTAGCACAAAAGAGCCATAAACACCTTAGCTTGAAATTTTATAACAAACTCTCAAAGGCTGTAAGTGAACTACCGATGAATAACTTTAATCAAACAATAGAATCTGGCTCAAATGTATGCCATATTACTCACTTGATGAATTTCTAAACAGTGACACAAAAGAGATATGCTACACAAAACAAAAAACTGCCGTATGAAGTATACCTATATGTTTGAGACAGTAATGTACCAACAAAGACTTTTTACATGGACACATAAGATATACCATAAATATATATTGATACTATTGTATATTTAACTGTTATGATGTATTATTATTATTATTATTGCTATTATGAACAAATAATTGTTGTATTATCAATATTACTTTAGCATGTGTAATTTAAAAAAAAATGTATTGAACAGACTGATGATGCCAATTGTACGGAAAACATACTGAAAGGCAAATAAAGATACTATTCTATTCTAAAATAAGCAAATTCAAAAGTGGACAAATTGCTGGTGCTTGTATGGTTGGTGATTCCATACCCAAGAAAGCAGAACTATTTGGTGTTACAAGACACACCGTATTCAAGATTTATACTCGACACTGCAAATACAGAAAAACGTCTTCCATTATGTCACAATGCAGATGAAAGTGTGTGTTGAGTGATCATGACAGATAGTCACTAAAGAGAATTCTGACAAAAAATAAGGGGATGACAGCTGCATAATGCACCACAGAACTGAAAGTCATGCTTGCGGACCCCATCAACACCAAAGCAATAGAAAGGTTGCTCCATAAGCAGGAACTACATAGTCAGGTGGCATTTCAAAATGACCTGTCAGTGATACAAATGTGCATAGTAAGATAACATGGTGCTGAGGCCATAAAACCAGAACTATAGATTAATGGAAGAAAGTAATTTTCTTGCATTTTTCCCAACTTCCAGCTGAGGTTACACCCCAAATTTGTAACATGGAGGGGTTTTGGCAATGATTTTGGCAGCCATATCATGGTACTTCATAGGGCCCATAGGTACTCTGCAATGTTACATTACTGCCAAAGATCACATGACCATTTTGGCTGATCAGGTCCATCCCATGGTACAACATTTGTTCCCCAGTGGTGATGCTCTGTTCTCAGATGCCAGAATTCTTGTTCACACAGCACCCATCATCCAGGACTGGTTTTGTGAGCAGAAAGATGAATTATTGCATCTCCCCTGGCCAACACAAGATCTCAGTATTATGGAGCTTTTGTGGTCTACTTTGGAGAGAAGGGAGTGTGATTGCTATTCACCTTCATCACCATTCCCTGAACTTGCTTCTATTTTGCAGAAACAGTGGTATACGATGCCCTTGAAAACCATATAGGATCTACATTTATCCATTATGGGATGACTGGAAGCTGTTTCGAAACTGATGGGTTCCCTGCACAATATTAGGCATAGTAATGTGTTGTGTTTTTGGTGTTTTCACATTTTTGTCCACGGTTCACTCAGTGAACAAGTCAATTGATATAGGAATGCTGAAGGAAGGAGAGAACTAAGTAGGCAGATCTTAAATGACGTTTCCAAGGCTGAAGCAGAGAAATGTGTGACAATTCCTTACTGGAAAATCAACAACTGCACCATCTAAATAGGCATCCTGTGCATTGTATTCAAGGGTAGGTTCCATTACTGCTGTACCAGCAGTGGAAGAATTATTGGCAAGTAATGTAACAACGTACTAAAATTCAGCAACAAGTGTCCATGGCATACAGTGCACTGAACACACCAGACAGTCAGAATTACTGGAATCTCCAGCAGTGTCCACCAGAGTAAAGCATCTATGAAGAAAGAAGACTGCCACATTCCAGAAGGATTTTGAGTACACTTCACTGCAGAGGAGAGAATATAGCAATAGATCAGAAGCCTAAACCACTGATATGTCCTCAGCCAAATTATCCTGATACCTAATGAGTGCAAATTTAAACAAGTCTAAATCTCTGGCAATTTTCTGCCAGAATGTAAGGGGACTTAGAAATAAAAAAGACCTGCTAGTTATGACTCTGAATGACACTGAATGTGAAATGCAACCTATCCTGGCAACCTGCGGAACACCAAGTCACAAGTGGAATCATCGCGCTGTGCACTGATAGCTTTAGTTTAGCATCTCATTATTCTACAACTGTTATGGTAAAGGTGGAGTAGTAATTTAAGTTAGAAATAATATAATATTTTGAGCCCTAGACTAGAGCAGTTTTTGTACAGAGTAACACTTTGAAGCATTTGGCATTGAAGTGTCAGCAAATGGCACGTCAGTTGTCATATTATCAATTTGCATGGAACCTGTAAGGAATTGGGAATCTTCCTTAAGCTGAGTGAATCAGTATTGTTTCTTTCTTTTTTAAAAAAGAAACATTCCATCATTTTACTAAGTGACTTCATCATAAATTTCTTGACTGTAGATAACAAAAGTGTACACCTGGAGCAATTGATGATCTCTTATATACAATCCAGTCACATTAATCTGATCACCACCTAATTTTGATGTCAACATGCAATAACTACTCACAAATTGGAGTTAGAGGTACTATCAGAGGAGGGTATATAGAAGACAGGCACAATGAACAAAACACACAAACACACACACAGAATTACTAGCTTTCGCAACCAATGGTTGCTTCTTCAGGAAGGAGAGGGAAAGACGAAAGGATGTGGGTTTTAAGGGAGAGGGTAAGGAGTCATTCCAATCCCGGGAGCGGAAAGACTTCCCTTAGGGGGAAAAAAAGGACAGGTGTACACTCGCGCACACACACACACACACACACACACACACACACACACACACACACACACACACACATATCCATCCGCACATACACAGACACAAGCAGATATTGTTGTTCTTAATTAGTGTATAGCTTTCCAGGGGTATTTGACCAACTGAAATAGTATCAGTTTGCCTTTCACAAAGTATCACCTTCTTCTGAGTGTTAAGCCCACCTTGCTACTTGCGAGATTGTTGTCTGTAGCAATCTTTTATGCTGAACAATGAGCTAATTGTCTACTGTTTTATTTCTTATTTTTCATAATATGCTGAAATTCCAGTAGACTACAGTGTACCATCTTACTGTTCACAGCATAAAGCATGATGATAACAGCTGCAGTTAAGTTCCTTGACTAGTGTTCATGTTCTGTGAAATAATTGGCTCATCCTTCTCTCTACACCTACAATTACTCATAATGGATCAGATAGAGAAGCTATGAGATGTTAATAAGCTGCCAAAAAGCCAAACAGTTTGTGTGGCATTATCATGCAGATTACAGCACCCTCTTACACAAAAACTTCACATAAATTCAGCAAACTCATGTATTGGGGTTCTCTGCATAAGCAAGAATCTGTTTGTTATGAAAGCACACTTGCAGTTGCAGAAAATAGTCTGAAGGTTAATCATACTTAACTGAAGTAGCTTCATGTGATACAAGTAGCAGTAACTATTCACATTGCCAATGATAGTAACTATTGAATGATCACTAGCAGTATGAATAATTACTAGGAGAGATCATTTCTCACTGAAAAGAAGATGTGTCAAGCCAGGCATGTAGCATTTTGCTGTGTGCCATCTACTGCTCAGTCGCTCTTTTGTTCAGTAACAGTAATGTGTTCTTACATTAATTTATTTTGAGTTCCCGAGATCCATATGTGAAAAGATCACTGGATCCAATTTTTTGTTTAGTACATGAGTACATTGAACTTATGATGTTCAACATATATACTACCATATATTACTCCACTTAGAAATATACAGGAATACACAAAATTAATTTTATGATCTGCTATACATGAGCAATAAGTGATGGATCCTCCCTATGGGCCACAAAAATAAGTTTAAGTATACTAAGGAGCTAAAATATACTTAAAATTATTAAGTGAATTTATCAAACAATGGAAACTCCAGATAGGCACATCAACAATGTAGGAAATGATAGATTGCTTCTGGAATGTACCAACAAGGATATGGAGCCATGCTGGCTTCAGTGCTATGAATAAATGAGGTGGCATAGTATTGAACACACTGGACTTACATTCAGGAGGACACTGGATCAAATCCACATCCCACCATCCAAATTTAGGTTTTTCCCAATTTTCCTAAATCGCTCCAGGCAAATGCCAGTATGGTTCCTTGGAAAGGTTATGGCGAATTTCCTTCCCAATCCTTGAAATATTCTAAGTGTGTACTCCACCTCTTACGAACTCAATATCAATGGGATATTAAATCTAAAACTCCCTCCCTACTCCGGTGCCATGGCCAACTGTGCTAGGCTTCTCAGTTGAGGATCCATCCTGGCAACTACCCAGTTGAGGTGGTTACACAGATTCTCAATTGGGTTTAAATTCAGGGAATCTGGTGGTCAGAAGAGTACTGCAAACTTATACTGGTGCTCTTTGAAGCATGCACAAACACTACAAGCTATATGACACATTGCATTGTCCTGCTGGTAGATGCCACCATGTTGAGGAAAAACAAACAGCAATTAGGAATGGGAATGGTCCCTGAGGATAGATGCATACTTGTGTTGATACACTGTGCCTTCCAGAATGATGAGATAACTCAGGGAATATTCTCCAGTGTGGATCTTACTGATGATTGTTGCACGGTGTTTGCATTCAGATGTTTGACATCCTACATGCCAACAGCCATCTGCGTAATGAAGCATAAAATGTGATTCATCTGAAAAGGCCACATGTTGCCATTCAGTGGAAATCCAGTTGAAGTATTGGTGTGCAAATTATTCCCTTCATCCCACATGAACAGCAGTCCATATGGGTGCATGAACCAGACACCTATTGCAAAGGCCCATATGCAACAAAGTTCACTGAATGGTTGTTGAGGAACACTATTGGTAGCCCCTCGTTTCTTCTTGGAGGTCAGTTGCTGAACAGTTACACTTCTGTTCGCCCATACACACCTCTGCAGCTGTCATTCACTTCATCCCTATCAGCTATAGCTCACGGTGCACTGCAACTTCACTCAGGCTTGTACACAACCTTTTATCATGACTCGTCTGCAAAAGTGGTTCATTTCTGCACAGTTGCATTCGTGCCCTATATAGAGTAAAGGCCTTTAAATATGTCTGCTTGTGTCTGTGTATGTGCGGATGGATATGTGTGTGTGTGTGTGTGTGTGTGTGTGTGTGTGCGAGTGTACACCTGTCCTTTTTTTCCCCTAAGGGAAGTCTTTCTGCTCCCGGGATTGGAATGACTCCTTACCCTCTCCCTTAAAACCCACATCCTTTCATTTTTCCCTCTCCTTCCCTCTTTCCTGACGAAGCAACTGCCAGTTGCGAAAGCTCGTAATTCTGTGTGTGTGTTTGTGTGTTTTGTTCATGTGCCTGTCTGCCGGCGCTTTCCCGCTTGGTAAGTCTTGGAATCTTTGTTTTTAATATATAGGCTGATAAAAAAATAGTAAAATTGTACCCAAAACTGCATGCTGCAAGTGGTGGCAAATTTTCTATTATGTTATCAACTTAAAATCACCAGTTTCAGCATGTGTCCTTAGGTGTAATTTTATCCCTTTTTAATCATTATGTAGAAGCAACCTGAGAAAGGTGTAATGCTTCTTTATCTCCTTTTAACTATTGGCAGTTCAAATATGACTTATATCTGGTCAAAACTGGTTATGGCATTGTGGAATGCTCATGTGACAATGTTTTAAAAATATAAAAATAAACAAATTAAAAATAAAACACTATTAATGTAGCCTCTGTCAGTAAAAGCAGGATAAAGCAAGGGAAGTAAAAAGAGCATTCCCTACTAATCACTTTGTATAATCATATTTATTACACTTTCATATTTAGTTTCATGCCTGTCAGCATTGTATAAGTAAGATGTTATTCAGGGAGTAGTTGTAGAAACTGAGAAGCAGCAAATACTTTCTAAAAATGAATCAGCTGTTAATGACAGTAACATGGAGGGATTCACCAATAAAATAATTAGATGAGAAATCAACTGTTATTAAACTCCAAACATGTTGCCTAAGTTTTGGGTCTTAGGCAGTCCCCAAGTTTGACCAGATGTGAAACACAATCATATATTCCTCCTGTTTGGTTATGTTACAAATGACTAAGATTCTGGTGTATGAATAACCAGTGCCATAGTCGAAAGCAGTGTAACAAATGCAGCAGAGGTCAACAAGCTGTGCTGCTTCTCTTTTAAAGTGCTTTCATTGTATAGAAAGCCACCTCATTATCCTCTACAATGTGTCATTCAAAAAGGCCATGATCATACCTAGGGAAA
Source organism: Schistocerca gregaria (assembly GCF_023897955.1). Lineage (NCBI taxonomy): Eukaryota > Metazoa > Arthropoda > Insecta > Orthoptera > Acrididae > Schistocerca > Schistocerca gregaria. The sequence continues at coordinate 306,941,312 of NC_064925.1, read as the reverse complement.
ATAGTTATGCTGGTATGGCAGCAGTAGCTCAGATTGACAATTACTGAGGATATGGATACAGCCTCCATGCTAAGGATGACACATTCGATACATGGAATTACACATAATTCCCTCATTTTCATTATTTGTTTGTAAACAGAAATCTTCCTTCTCTTCTTACACTGATACTTCAAGAGCTCTCCACCCTACAGCAACTGGTACACTGAGTGCCTTCCAGTCCAATCATATCCTGGAAGTCAGTAACAGCAACGATAACAAATAGCAATCTGTTTATAGGTGACAACAGTCTTCAGCCTCATATTCAGAAACTATTCATTCAGTAGACAGTTTATCAGATGTAAACATTTCCAGCCTCAGGAAATTTGAAAGCTGTTCTTTCAACTGAGAGGAATGGGGCAGAAGTCTTATGGATATAAAATCCTATCACCATTCCTTCTCTGTACACCTACGAAATTTTTATTTTCATCTATAAAAATCAAAACTCACTTGACAATTTTCATTTCAACCACAATTACAGTACTTATCACAGAGACAGTTTCAAACTTCCCTCTCATAATTTAGAACTTTATGCTCAAACACCATTGTACATGGGATTAAAAATTTGCAAATAAATTAAATAACACAAATCTGTTAAATATGGAGTTTGACCCACTAAAACAACTGATATTTAATACACTAGAGGAAAAATGTTATTATGCAATTGGTAATTCATGCAGGACAGTTTGGTAATTTGAAACAAAAAGAAACAATACAGATTATGTATTGTATAATAAATTGTTAATATATTGTATAAATTTTACTGCAAGCTGCAAAATGACCATAAGCATTATATAAATTCTTGTTAAATACTTCATGTGTAAAAATGTAGAAATGCCTGATGAAATATGTTAATTTTTATAACATTTTCTTAAGGAATTTGATGTGTCTCCAGTACAAAAATCTTTGATCTATAAATGTATGTTAAGAAATGAATAAACTACATTCTACATTCACCCTCCAGAATATTCCTGTGATATTTTAACAAATGATACCAACTTTCAGATACCTGCAGCCAGATATCAACTATGGGACTGGTCTCTATCAGAGCAGAATTAAAAATAAGAAAAATATTTCTTAGCATTATTTCAAACAATGATCTTCAAGATTCTTCAATGAGATGCTTAGTCAGCCAGATTCAGTACAGGGAACCTGCATCAAAAACATCAAAAGTAAAATATTTCTACAGCTTCCTTTCTTGAAATGAACTTCAAATCAGATAGAGAATGAACTCTTGTTAACACACCTATCTGGAAATATTCACTGAAAACAAGTTAGCTAAAGTAGAATGGAATGCACTGCTGTCCCAGCTATAGCTGCCTCAGGTGCTAGATGGTGATCTCAATCTTTGAGGGGACATTTTGAAATGTTACATGCCATTTAGGCAAACAACGTTTCACACTCCTTGCATAGTACAAGGAAACAATATCATGACAGACTGATATTAAATAGAGAGTAAGTTGTGGAAAGTATAGAGTGTGTGGGTGTTCATTTTCGTATGTGAAGACATTATATGGTAGATGTGGAATATGAGAAAATGGCAAGGTGTGATGACAAATGAATGGTTTCACCTGCTGTGTGTGGGGTCCTTTATATTTTGGCATCACAACTTGGCAGTGGCTTGACTGTTAAAGAGCAACCACATTCTCCAAGAATGAAAACAAATGACAAGATCTGCACATCCATCTTTTGAAGGACAGTTACTGGACTCGGCTGTTTGATACAGGATGTCAAATCAAACACCTTTCAGCCATTTAGTTTCCAAACTTTTTTTTTTTTTTTTTTTTTTTTTCGGCTACCAGTTTTGGCAATTTACTACACCATCTTCAGGCCCCTGACAGACATGTATGAAGATGCCACCTCAGTTTTGGTCAAAACAGGGGCCAGCAATACTGATTGGTAGATTTCTGCTTGCTATAACAATCACTTCAATCATCATGATTTACAAAATAAAAGTAATTTTGTAGGACAAAAGCAAATTGCTGCTTTTCATTTATTATAATGTTGTTGTACCAAGAACCGATGGAAGATTCTGTCAACATGACAAGATGGTTTTGTGACAAATGAAATACTCAAATATGGTAATCTTTAAAGCCATGTTGAGACTTTGAGGCACATGGAGTATGAAAAGTTGTGTTTTGCTCTAATTCAAAAATCACTCTAATGACTTGAACACCTAGCCAAGGAAATATATGTTTGTGAAAGGAAAGTAGGGGACGTGCTTTTCCATTATATGAGTAGAAATAATCTTCCTTTGCTCCAATAAAATCTTAAGAATGTGAAGAAGTCAAGCCTTCCCTCAGCTACTCACGGGATTTCAGACGCACTGATTAACAGGACCTCTGCTTGGAGAGAATCAATTATGATGAATGGATTAAAAGAAAAAGGTAAATACATCAGACATCACGTCAGGTGATAGACCTCATGAAGTGTTCTGTCTCAGCTGCAACTACAAGGAGTGAGCCAGCATCTACATAAAACCCTTAACCAACAAGAAAAACACTTTATCTGGCTCCCAGTGTACAGGATGTGGAGCACTGAAGCGAAAGGAAGAAAATAAAGAATTATAAGCTTGCAAAATCTCCAAATTCAATGAGTGATAAATTACTAAACTCCATTAAGAAGAAAGTGAAAGGAAATATCAGAACAATTCATGAAATCTGAAGGCAAGTGATACTCACATGATTATAGTACAAGTATTACAGAAACTTCAATTAAATTAACATGTCCACTAAACATCAACATGTGAATAAAAGAATGTTTTAAATACGATGGAGTAATTACTCAGTGGGTTGGGAGGAGTAGAATTTTTCAGCAGGTTTGGAGAAGAAGATTTTAAATCCTGACATTGACAGGGAGCAATGTGGCAGGGGTGGCACTGTACAACACAGTGCAGTCCATCTATCACTGTGTCCGAGACATTGGTTGTGCCAATTGCCACATACATTAGTGGCACAATGTTTCAGTGTTACTATGTTTAAGAAAACTGTGCAGTAAAAGAGGGTACATAACAGGAATATTTGCATTGTATGCCAGTCATTACAAAAAAAAATGGCAGCACAAGCTCCAGAATGATTTAAATGTTAATTGCAACAAATGTCTGATGAAATTACTTATGACTTTAAGAAATTATCTGGCAAAGTAGATTCAACAAATAACAAACTATCTGATACTAGGAAGCAATTAACTGACAAAGTAGATACTAATATTAAGGAAGTTTCTAACAAAATAGATTCTAATACTAAGGAACTATCTGACAAAGAAGAATATAATAGAATAGAATATGTTTTATTCACCTTTCAGTATTTTTCATACAATTGGTCTCATCAAAGTTTACAAAGGAGCACAGTTAAGCACAATAAACACTTCCATGCATAGAATTATTTAGCTTATTTAAGAATTGAAAAAATTTCCTTATCTCTTATTAAAAGCTTATATTATAATGAGTATTTCCTAGGAATTCTTCAGTTGTATAGAATTCACTGCATTTTAACCAATTTTGCAAGACACTCTTGAATTTATTAAACGGGGCTGTACGAGATGAGTATGGTAACTTATTGAAAAATTTTATGCCCAAATGTTTATAGTTATTATGGACAACAGCTAGAAAGGAAAATCCAACAAGCTACTATTTCTGGTATTGTGTGTGTGTACATCACATCTCATGCTCTGTTTATAGAGTCTGAAAGTAATGAACTATCTGTGAAGGTAGAATATATGAAAGAACAACTAAAGTTAGAGATAACAGAAAGTGTCAAATACGAAACAGAAGCTATACTAACTAACATTGTGGTTGCTTTGACCCAGTTGCCCCTGAAGTTGAAGGATGAAATAGTAAACAACATGACTTAGTTTTCAAGAAAGTAAAAGAACTAATCTCAGAGGTGGGTGAGTGTGTTAATGTTTTAGAACAATGTAAAGAATATAGAGAAATAGTTAGCACATCTGAAATGCTATCTAATTTGGAGGAACTATTACACAAATTTGTAAATTCTACCACACAAGAGAAATCAAAATCACTTAATACTAACACTTTTTCCAAAGAAAGTGCTGAAGAACAGTAATGTTTGTCAATTTATGTTAAACTGTATCTAATAAAACAAGCAAATACCACTACAGTAATGCATTGTTTGCAAGTGTATTTTCAGATGTGAGTAAATTATAACCTCTATTAACAAATAATGACCCACAATTTATTAACAATAATTTTAAGAAATTCTTGGTTTGGGAAGGAGTAAGACATGTAACTACATCCAAGTACAGTCCTTAAACTAATCTTTGTGAATGTGTTATGAACGAATTAAGACAACAGTGTAAAACATACTGTTCTATAAGGCACACTACATGGGCACAACTAGAGCCGAATTTCAAGTAATTCTTAATGATTTAATCCATATGTCAACAGCTCCTGCAGAAATTATGAATAAAACCTTCATAGGAGAGCCCCTGTTAAAATTATTTACAAGGCCAAATTTACTGGCGACTAATTTAGAAAAGTTGTAAGAAAAAGTACAAGAGAATCTGATTACACAGGCACAAAAAAGAGTCAGAATTTTTAATGGCAAGGCTATTTTACAAAACTTTCAAATAAATTATTTGGTATCAGTGTGTTAGTATCATCTTAGATCGAATTTAAAGAAGGAAACAAGCAATTTTTTTCAGTTTTGCAGTGGACCCTTTAAAGTTCAGAATATACTCCATCCAAAAGCACTATATATCTAATAGACCCTGATCTGAGGCAAGATAAGAAACTACACAATATACATATGATTAAAAGATTTAAGGACCCAGGAGAGTTTGTGCCCTTTGCAAAATTGGCGGATTGACAACCACTGGAAGTCTGCAGTTTAATTTAAATTTTTTCTGCATATCTATCTTAGTTTTCTCAGGGACAATTTCTATCTTCTTTGACTCTTCTATTATCTTTTATTACTATTATACCTTCTACTACCACTTCTTCCAGAAATAGAACTAAAAAAATAAAATAAAATAAAAAAATACTGCCCCAACACCTCTATGTGCAGTGTCTAGTGTTTATTCAATAATAATTGCATTAGTACATTTACAGAGATAGGCATGGGCTTAGTTAATAAACTAAGCTATAAATTAACATTTCAAGGAAAATTTTGAAGATATAAGGTGTATATGTACTACAGTAAAAGCCAAGAATAAGAACGATTTTAGCTCTATTATCATGTGATAGTAATAGAAAGTAGAGGAAATTGTAGCACTATGACACTTTCTGAGAAATGCTTTAACTCATATGATCTTTTCATAAAGGTATGAATATATGAAGCTAAATATTGTGGAATTTAGAATAAGAAGTTACTGATTTTGTTAATTTTTAAACATAAAGAAAGAAGAATAGGGTGGTTGGGTTTGTATTTAAATTTTATTAGGGTAGGTTATCATGGGTACCGATATCACCTCCATTGAGTAATGACCACCAAACAGACCAACTGCAGGCAATGACTTACATGAATGTACTTGCTATCCCATTGTATTTTGTAGGGGTTTGTCAGGATCAATTTTCTGGGTGTCTGTAATGATGGAGCAATGGAAAGTCCATTATATAGGGAATGCTGAACAACTTCTCGCTCCAGCACCACAGTAAAGTACCTAAGCAGATGGGGTCCATGTGTGGCAGTTTGTAAGGGAATCCATCTACAAGGTCTGTTCAAAAATTTCTGGAACTTTATCGACAAAAATTTGCTACACTTAGCTTTTTCTTATTTTCCATGGTCTCCCTTGAAATACTCTCCTCCACAGTTAACCGTTTAACTGTCTCTGGATGTGTTAATGTGTGCACCTTTGTACCTGTCCTTGTGTGCTCTGAATGTGTTTTGCTTGCCACTAATCCTTCTACCTGGTACTCTGAATGTGTGTATGCAGAGACACATTCAGAGTACCAGGTAGAAGGACTGGTGGCATGGGTAAACGCGTTCAAGAGCACACAGGGACATGTAGAAAGGCACACGTGTTAACACGTCCAGAGCAGTTGAAGTGTTAATACACTGCTCCCAATGCTGTTTCCACTTCTGGAAGCAGTCTCGATATGCCTGGATTGCGTGAAGCAATTTTCTCTTATCTTGTCTATGGTTGCAAATCTTCATCTTTTCAACGGGGTTTTCCACTTTGTAAATAAAAAGAAGTCCACAGAAGCCAGGTCTGGAGAGTAAAGAGAGTGGATGAGGCGGCAAGTGAATTCCTTTGTTTGGGTAGTAGGCACACATTAACAGGGATAAATGTGCAGTCATATGTTATGATGATGCACGAACCATGAATTGCCTCATCACATTTCAGGCCGCTTCCTTCTCACATTCTCTTGCAGGCATCAGAACACATCCCGATAGTACCATTGATTAACAGTTTGTCCCTGTGGCATGAATTCATGATGAACTAATCCTTCAAAGTCAGTTAAATCTATTACCATGGCTTTGACATTTGATCTGACCTGATGAGCTTCTTTTTGGCATTGGAGAACCTTCATGGCTCATTGTGAAAATTGAACCTTGGTCTCAACATCATAACCATAGACCCACATTTCATCACCAGTTACAATTCTCTTAAGCAACATCTAGTTCTCATTTGTATGATCCAAAAGCACTTCACAGATTGTGAGGCAGAGATCTTTCTGGCCTTCACTCATGAGATGTAGGACGAACTTGGTGACAACATGATGCATTCCAAGATGGTGTGTCAGGATTTCATGACATGATCCAACTGAAATGTTACATTCTTTTGCAATCTCTTGGGCAGTCAGTCTTCAATTGGCATGCACAATTTTATTGATGTTGCTGACATGAGTGTTGTCGGTAGATGACAAAGGGTGTCCTGAACAAGGGTCATGTTTAACTTCCATACAGATATTTTTAAACCATGTGAATCATTCATAACACTGAGTATGGCTTAAGCACTCTTCACCATAGGCCTCCTGCATCATTTGGTGCGTGTCTGGAAAGGTTTTCTTGAGTTCCACAAAAATTTAATGCAGACTTGTTGCTCCTCTAGCACTGCCATGTTGAAATTCACAAACTGTGCAACACAACATACTGCTCAATACAGCACTGAACAATAACTAACAGACATATAACAATGAAACTTCTGGCAGATACACATTAAACATATATGTGTGCATGGATGTCAACTGCATTTCAGTCCAACACATCACTGGCAGGGAATTACGAATGTTGCAGAATTTTAAACACACCTCATATGGTATACTGTATTCTTTTCTTCTTCAATCCTAACTTACTTGCCTCTCTACTTCTCCATTCAGATTCCTTAAATTCAGATTCTTTAAATTCAGATTCTTTATTGCCATTGACCACATAGGCTTTTACAATGATAATAAGGAACAAATATTGATCACATTACATGTAAAAATTAAATATCTTATATACCACTACAATCTTAATTATTAATATCAATATTGTCAATATCATAGAACTCTTTTATATGATAACATGGGTTTTTTGCTAGCCAGTCATATAATTTTGTTTTGAACATTTTAAAAGGCAAGGATCGAGCGACAAGAGGAAATTTGTTAAAAATTTTGAGGGCATTTACTTTATGGGAGTTTCCTGTTATTGCTAGCCTGTGGCTTGGAATGTCAATATTTGCCTTACTTCTAGTATCGTGCTTGTGAATTGTTTCCCTGATGATACATTCTTTAATGTTATTCCTGACAAAGAGTGCAGCCTCATAGATATACAGATTCACCACTGTTAGTAACCTAAGCCTGGTAAAAAGAGGGCGACAGTGTTCTACAGGACCAGCATTACACATTATACGAACAATTTTTTTTTGGACTTTTAAGATGTTGCTGATATGAGGAGAATGTCCCCATATGAGTAGGCCATATGATATATGTGACTGAAAGTGTCCAAAATATGCTACACGGAGATAATTATTATTGACCATTAGGAGTACCAAATCTCTCTTTGCTCCAACCATATGCAAGGTCCCTATTGCAGAGTCTTTTCTTTTTTACAGTCTATATAGTATCACTTACAACCCACAACAGTAGGACTGCACTGGCAGGTATTTCATGTATGACAATGACAATAAAGTAACAGTATTTTTTGCAGGGTTAAATAAATGACACATGTTAGTCGTGCAACATGTTGTAGGGCAGAAGAGTCCAGGTAGGAGATGGAAGGTAAGAAAAACTGATGGCGTGCTAACATGCGTAACTGAATAAAAAGCAAGTTCTTAAGAGTTACTGAGAGAATGAGAAGGTTTGATAACTAGTAATCTGTATCTACATCTACACCCTGAATACCACAGTGAGGTGCATGACAGAGACTATGCCCCATTGTACAAGTTAATAGGGTTTCTTCCTGTTCCATTCACATATGGAGCATGGGAAGAATGATTGTTTGAATGTCTCTGTGCATGCAATAATTATTCTTATCTTATTCTTTAGTATTCACTAAACAGCCCCTAGCAGGAAAATAAGCACCAGATCTCACTTATACCATAAATTTTTATTTTCATTATTGAGTGTCCTTTCTGCCAACTAGAGTGTAGCTGTTAACCTTGTGTGACAGTAGGTTCCCTTAAGTTGTTTATAGTAAATCAGTTATTAGCTAGATGTATAGGGACTGTGTCTGTTGTGTGCAGATAGAGGAGAAGTTAGCCAAAGTCCAAACGCAGCCGAGAGCTTTGTTGGCCACAGTCAACAAGCTCCAGAGTGCCACCTTAAGGTGCAGTGGTGATGGGATGCCTGGGGCAGCCTCTGCTGTAACAGATGAGCACAGGGGGATGTCACAGCTCGCTGTCACTGAGCCCATCTCAGGTGCTACTGACCCGGCTGTCCCACTCTCACCTCAGTGTGGGTGGCAGACTGTGTTGAGGTCTTGAGCCTCAAGATGAAGGCTGCTTGGGGGAAGCAGGCTCCTGCCAAATTCCATGCACTTTTCTAATAGATTCAGTGTGCTATATGCTGCTTGGGGGGGGGGGAGGGGGGGGGGAGGGGGGGGGGAGCCCCTCAGGAACATAGCGGCTAGGGCGGGGAAGAATTCCAATGTTCACTCGGTGTGCTTGCCGGCGGGCCTTGTCCGGGATGTGGAAGAGGCTCTTCCAGCAGCTATTGAGCATGCGGGGTGCAGCCAGCTGCAGATTGTTGCACATGTCACTACCAATGATGCCTGTTGTCAGGGTTCCAAGGAAATCATTGGGTCCTTTCAACGGCTGGCTAAATTGGTGAAGGCAGCCTCCATCTCTCGAGGAGTGGAAGCCAAGCTGACAATCTGCAGCATCGTAACGAGGGTGGACCGGGGTCCTCTGGTTTGGAGGTGAGTGAATAATCTAAACCAGAGGCTATGTCGACTCTGTGACAAAAATGGTTGTAGACTCCTCGAACTATGCTATGGGGTGGAAGGTTGTAGGACGTCCCTCGATAGATCAGAGGTGCACTACACACAGGAAGTAGCTAAATGGGTAGCTCAGTACTTATGATGTGCACATGGTTTTTTTTTTTAGATTAGGTTCCTCCTGATGGGAAACAAACTGATGGTCTGAAAAATACCAGTACATGACACTGATGTGTGTGTACCAACTGTAAAAATTGTTAGTTTGCCTAAACAAGTCATTCCAAAGGATTTAAATATGCTTAATCTCATGTTAGTAAATTGTCAAAGTGTCTGTAGCAAAATCCCTGAGTTAATCTCCGAAATAAACAGTAGCAATGCCAATATTGTATTTGGTAATGAAAGCTGGTTGAAACCAGACATAAAAAGCATTGAAATTTTGAACTCTGATTGGACAATGTTTAGGAAGGATAGGATTGAAGCTATGGGAGGTGGTGGGTTCATCGCAGTTAAAAGCTGTTCATACGCAGTTGAGATCGATAATGCATCGGACTGTGAAATAGTCTGGATGAAGCTGTCAATCAGACAAGGATTGACCATTGTATTAGAATGTTTTTATAGACCACCAGAATCTGAAACAACAGTTGCAGAATGTTTCAGGGAAAGTCTTGAGTACATAGGAAGTAAATATCCAAATTATGCATTAGTTATAGGTGGAGACTTTAATTTAAAATCCATTGACTGGGAAAATTACATGTTTATCACAGGGAGCAGAAGCAAAGATTTGTGTGAAGTTATTCTAGGAGTGCTCTCAACATACAAACTTGAGCAATTGGTTAGAAAATCAACTCAAGATGGGAACATATTAGATATCTTGGTGACAAACAGACCTGATCTTTTTGAGGAATTTAATCTAGAAGAAGGTATTGGCGACCATAATGTCAATGTGGCTTCTATGTCAGTTGAAGTTGCAAAAAAAAAAAAAAAAAAAAAAAAAAAAAAAAAAAAAAAAAAAAAAAAAAGAGAGAGAGAAAAAGGGAAACAGCGTAGAGTTTTCTTGTTTGGGAAAGCAAATAGAAGTGTCATTAATGAATATCTTCATAGTCAGCTCCAAGCATTCACCGCGGGACACCAACATACTGAGCATCTTTGGTTGGAATTTAAAGGTATTTTCCACCATGTGCTAGAGATATGTGTGCCTAGCAAAAGTATAGGGGAGGAAAAGGATCCACCTTGGTACAGCAAATATATTAGGAAGTTGCTGAGAAAACAGAGAATTTTGCAGTCATTTTGAACATAAGCACTGCCTTGCTAACAAACAGAAATTATGCAAAATGAAAGTAGCTGTCAGAAGGAGAATGAGAGACTCTTTTAACTAATTTGAAAGCAATATTTTATCTGCAGATTCTAAAAATAACCCTAAAAAAATTTTGATGATACATTAAATCTATGAATGCTACAAATAATTCAATACCTTCTCTTGCTGACAGTATGGGTAATGTAACTGATGATGATAAACAGAAGGCTGAAATTCTAAAGCTAGCTTTCAAAAACTTGTTTATGATTGAGGACTGCTGCACCATTCCCCCTTTCAATTATCAGACAAATGAAAGGATGGCTGACATAGTGTTTAGTGTATCTGGGACTGTAAAACAGGTAAGATCCTTAGATGCCAGTAAAGCATCTGGCCTGGACGGTATCCCCGTAAGATTTTATGTTCACTATGCTTCAAATATAGCACCATTCTTATCTATCATCTGTCAGAGAACAATGGAATGGCAGAAAGTTCCATGGAACTGGAAGAAGGCCCAGGTCATAGCAATCTATAAAAAGGGTAGAAAATTGGATGCACATAATTACCGGCCAATTTCATTGACATTGATTTATTGTAGAATCATGGAATATATTTTGTGTTCAGACATAATGACTTTCCTAGACTCTGAGTAGCTCATCTGCAGAAACCAGCAGGGATTTAGGAAACAGCATTCATGCTAGACACAACTGGCCCTCTTTGTGCATGATATACAACAGGATCTAGATACCGGCTCCCAGGTTGATGCCATATTTCTCAACTTTCAAAAGGCATTCGAATCAGTTCTGCACTGTCACTTGCTACAAAAAGTGTGCACTTATGGTCTATCCAATGACGTATGCAGTTGGATAGAAAGTTTTCTAACAGACAGGGAACAATATGTCATCCTGAATGGGGTAACTTCAACAGAAACAAAAGTAACTTCAGGTGTGCCCCAGGGCAGCGTAATAGGTCCTCTGCTTTTTACGATTGACATAAACGATCTGGTTGTTGTATTGACAGCAGCCTTAGACTGTTTGCCAATGATGCTGTAGTCTACAGGAAAGTAGTATCACATGAAAGTTGTGAATGAATGAGGATTTGCAGAAAATAAATACATGGTGTAATGACTGGCAGTTATCTCTCTTTATTAGTAAGTGTAACCTGCTGCTTATAATAAGGCAAAAATATGAGTATAAAATAAATGATCAGTCTTTGGAAGTGGTAACATCAGTCAAGTAAATAAATAATGAAAATAAATAATATCTGGGTGTGACTATTCGAAATGATCTCAAATGGAATGATTAGATTACACAAGTAAGGGGTAAGGTGAACCCTAGATTGTGGTTTATTGGTAGCATCCTGAAACAATGTAGTCCTTAAACAAACGTTCAAATGGCTCTGAGCACTATGGGACTTAACATCTGAGGTCATCAGTCAACTAGACTTAGAACTACTTAAACCTAACTAACCTAAGGGCATCACACACATCCATGCCCGAGGCAGGATTCGAACCTGAAGTGCCTAGAACCGCTCGGCCACTGCAACTGGCTTCAACAAAGGAAATAGCTTACAGTATGTTAGTATTGAGTATTGTTCATCTGTATAGGACACTTACCAGTTGGGTCTGATTCAAGAGATTGAGAAGGTCCAAAGATGAGTGGCAAGATTCGTGACTGGTACATTCAGCCATCGCGAGAGCTTTACAAATCTCATAGAACATTTGAAGTGGGACACACTTGCAGATAGACAATGCGCTAAACAGAAAGGGCTGCTCACTAAATTCTGAAATCCAATTTTCACTGAGGATGTAGAGCATATATTATTACCACCAACTTTCAAATCGCATAATGTTCATCATTCAAAGATAAGGGAAATAAGAGCTCATACTTAGGTGTTCAGACAGTCATTTTTCCCTCGCGCGATGCACAAGTGGGACAGAGGGGTAGGGGGGGGGGGGGGGGGGGGGATATGACTTTGTCGAGAATTGTGCCACCGGTTGGTGGCTAGTGGAGTATATATGTAGATGTAGATGTAGATGTTCATAGGAGATTGCAGTATATTCCTAGAGTAATTATTTAAAGCCAGTTCTTGAAATTTTATCAACAGATTCTCTTGGGATAGTTTATAGCTATCTTCAAGAGTCTTCCATTTCAGCTCCTTCAGTATCTCTGTGACACTCACCCATGGATTTAACTAACCTGTGGACATTTGGGCCGCCCTTTTCTGAATACATTCAATATCCCCTGTTACTTCTATCTTATATAGTTTCCACACACTTCAGGAATTCTGTACAACTGGTTTCATGACTGATTTTTAAGCAATCTCCTTTGCAGACTGCTTACACTTCCCCGGAATTCTACCAACAAATCAAAGTTTTCCATCTGCTTTACCCATGACTGAACTTATGTGATCCTTCATATCCCTACTGGGCATTACACTAAGGTATTTCTATGAGTTGGCTGATACCCAACAGTGACTTCAAATGGTTCAAATGGCTCTAAGCACTATGGGACTTAACATCTGAGGTCATCAGTCCCCTAGACTTAGAACTACTTAAACCTAACTAACCTAAGGAATCATACACATCCATGCCTGTGGCAAGATTCAAACCTGCAACCGCAGCAGCAGCGCGGTTCTGGACTGAAGTGCCTAGAACTGCTCAGCCACAGCAGCCGGCCCAACAGTGACTCAATGATATTTTAGTCATAGGGTACTACTTTTTTTCATTTTGTGAAGTGCAAAATTTTACATTTCTGAACATTTAGAGCAAGTTGCCAGTCTCTGTACCACTCTGAAATCTTATCAAGATCTGATTTAATATTTATGCAGCTTCTTTCAGATAGTACTTCACTGTAGATAACAGCATCATCTGCAAAGAGACTTATTTTACTATTAATATTGTCTCAAGGACATTAATATACAATATGAACAGCAAGGATCCCAACAAACTTCCCTAAATCACACCTGAAGGTACTTCTATATCTGACAATGACTCTCCATCCTGTGTCCTCCCCACCAAAAATTCCTCAGTCCAGTCACAAATTTCACCCATATAATCATACTGAGTCAAATGCTTTTTGGAAATCAAGAAATTCTGCATCTACCTGGTTGCCTTAACCTGAAGCTTTCAGTATGTCATGTGAAAAAAGTGTGAATTGGGTTTCATATTATTGATGTTCTCAAAAGCCATGCTGGTTGGCATTGAGGAGGTCATCCTTTTTAAGATATCTCATAATGTTTAAGCTCAGAATATTTTCTAGGATTCTACAATAGATTAATGTCAAGGATACTGGATAGTAATTTTGTAGATCACTTCTACAATCCTCCTTGTAGACAGGTGTGACCTGTGCCTTCTTCCAAAAACTGGTTAAAGTTTTTTGTTTGAGGGATCTACAATAGATTATAGGTAGAAGAGGGTGTAACTCTGCTGCAAATTTAGTATAGAATATGACAGGGATTATATCAGGGTCTGGAGCTTTGTTCAGCTTTAAGGATTTCAGCTGTTCCTTAATGCCACTGTCACTAATACTTATTTCACTCATCTTTCCAGTGGTACAAGGATTCAAGTGGGACAATTCTCCTGAGTTTTCCTTTGTAGAGGAACATTTGAAAATGGAAGTATGAACTTCAGCTTTTGCTTTGCTACCCTCAATTTCAGTTCCTGTCTCATTCAGTAAGGATGGGACACTAATTTGGTGCCACTAAAAGCCTTTACATATGACCAGAATTTCTTTGGGTTCTGTGACATATATTTTGACAACATTCTGCTACAGTAGGCACTGGAGACATCACATATTGCTCTCTTGACAGACAAATATGTTTCATTGAACATTTCTCTATCTTTAGCCCTCTTCTTCATTTTACACCTATTATGCAGCAATCTCTGTTTCCTCAAAATTTTCTTTACAGTGACTGTATCACATGGAGGTTCCCTCCCATCATGAGCTGTTCTACTTGGTACATATCCATCCAACATGTAGTTGACAATTTTTTTAAAAACTTGATTCAGAGTTTCTCTATGTGCTTCTTCCCCGTGCTGAAAATTTGAAGTTCCTCATTGAGATATGACACTTCTGATTTTTTATCTGGTTTCTGAACATATACATCTTTCTCCTTGTTTTAGTTGTCTTTTGTACTTTGGTAATCATTGTTGCCACAACCACAACATGGTCATTGATACCAGTTTTTGATGTGGACATTGTTAGAGGGAAAGAACTGGAAGCGAAGTGTAGCAAAGCTAATGCAGTGAGTGCTCAGCTACGATCTACTCTCTTCTACAAGAGGGAAATCAGTACCATGACTAAGTTATCTGTGCACCGTTCAATCTTTCGAACAACTTTGTTGTATGGGAGGGAAAGCTGGGTGGATTCAGGTTACCCTATCAACAAGGTTGAGGTTACGGATATGAAAGTAGCTAGGATTATTGCAGGTACTAGTAGATGGGAACAATGGCAGGAGGGTGTCCACAATGAGGAAATCAAAGAAAAACTGGGAATGAACTCTTTAGATGTAGCAGTCAGGGCAAACAGGCTTATATGGTGGGGTCATGTTACATGCATGGGAGAAGCAAGGTTACCCAAGAGACTCATGTGTTCAGCAGTAGAGGGTAGGAGGAGTCGGGCAGACCAAGGAGAAGGTACCTGGATTTGGTTAAGAATGATTTTGAAGTAATAGGTTTAACATCAGAAGAGGCACCAATGTTAGCACTGAATAGGGGATCATGGAGGAATTTTATAAGGGGGGCTATACTCCAGACTGAATGCCAAAAGGCATAATCAGTCTTAAATGATGATGATGATGATTGTTAGAGGGTCAGGTCTATTTGTTGCCATTAGGGCCATCCAATACATTTCCATCATGAGTGAGGTTCCTAGCTATACATTCTAGGCAGTTTTCAGAGAAGGCATTTAATAAACTTTCACACTGTATAGTATTAAAGCTTGATAAAAATTTTAATGATGCAGTCCAAGAAATTAGAAGCCTATCTCAAAACCTTTGTACAGTCAGAATCCTTTTTCTGTGATTCTGGTAAACAGTGTTTTGCAACTGCTGACATGTTAGGCTGCTGCAGTCTGATGTGCCATAGGTGATCATCATGGCCTGTGACACAAAATGGAATAAACACAGTGGCCACAACCTATTGAAGTTCCTCTCCTGTTTCTGCTGGTTGCACAATATGAGCAGAAAGTAGGGCCTTCTCAATATGCTGCTCTTCTGGAACATCAAGTTCAGATGTTCAAGTTCTTGGTTGATGGTTTCACTGTCAGAGGGGGTGCAGGTCCTATGTAACAATGGTTTGAGCACCCTGTTACTTTGTGCTAAGTGGTGCAACTGTGTGCATGTAAGTATAGATTGGTGTGTGTCTTCTTATGGTGTATGCTGTTTTCCAAAGTTCAGCCAGCTTTTCATTTTTCCAGGGCATCCAGACTTTGAGGATAAAATGGATGTTTTGATGTATGGAATTGAAATGTATGAGGAAATCATTCAGCTAATATCTCCCATGTGGTTATATGATGAAGGTGTCATCAACACACCAAAGCAAACTGGTCAATTTCCATTGGCTCCCTCCTTGAAATATCTAATATAGATTTTGTTGACAGCTAGTGAAATTAGTCACTCCATGGCTACTCCTTTCATCTGCTCATAGTAACCACCTTTGAAAAAAGTGTACATTGATGTCAAAAGATGCCTAAAAAGTTAAGTTCTCTCTAGGTCAAATCTTTTGCCGATAAGTTCCAAGGGTTCTTCTATATGCCCTCTGGTGGAAAAATGGACAACATCATGGGGATGTCAGAATTCTTAATCTTAAAGCTGTTAAAGAATCCAAAGAAATCCATGAAGCTCTTAACATGAAGTGAACATTTCTCTAGATAATTGCCAGGCATACCCGTCAGGTATTTAGCAAGTGAGCAAATAGGAGCACCAATGCTGGCAACAATGAGGCATAAAGGCACTCAATTTTTGTGAACCTTCAGAAGACTATAATCTCAGTGGAAATGGTGCTCTCTGTCATAGTTTCTTAACAACTTTGACTGGGAAGCTAGATTCTTTGAGAAGTGCCATGGTCTTCCACTCCACCCTGTTTGTGATATCAGAGGCAGTCTTCCAGAATGTACTGACTTCTATCAGGACTCTTGTTAATGTAATCCTGATGAGATAGGAACACAATTGCACTGACTTTATTGGCTGGTAAGACCATGATATCTGGATCTAGTCTTAGTTCCCATATGGTCATTTCCTCATACATTTCAGTTCCATACACCAAAATATCAATGTCACCATGGAAGTAGAAATGGATGGATGTCCTGGTAAAGGGAAGCACAGAAGGGAACAGCATACTCAAAAGTTGATACATTGGACTGACACTAACTCTGCCAATGACAGCCTCAACCAAGGACTTAAACATTTGACAACAATGTAATGTAAGCATGGTTACACAGAGTTGCAATTGTGAAAGCCCTACATCCTACACTGACTATACAGCTGGTAGGAAAAGAAAAGGAATTGCAGGAGGTTGGGGTCACTGCATTTATTTTGTGGTGCAGTATCCAGGAAGATGGCACAAATTCTTTAGACACATCAAGTGGAGACTGTTTTCCACAAACCACTTGAAACATGATACCATGAATAAAGAAAAGTGACCCTGAACAAAGAAAAGTGTGAAGTTATTCACATTAGTAGTAAAAGAAATCCATTACATTTTGATTAAAGGAGAAGTCACACAAATCTTAAGGCTGTAAATTCATCTAAATGCTTAGGGATTACCATTACAAATAACCTAAATTGGAATGATCACATAGATAATGTTGTGTGTAGAGCAAAGCAAAGACTGCAGTTCATTGGCACACTTAGAAGGTGCAACAGATCTACTAAAGAGACACTTTTCTGCCCTATTCTGGAGTGCTGCTGTGCAGTGTAGTACCCCCACGGATGACACCAAATTCATTCAAAGAAGGGCAGCTCATTTTGTACTATTGCGAAATAGGGGAGATAGTGCCACAGACAAGATATGTTAATTTGGGTGACAATCATGAAAACAAAGGAACAAAGGCAACGGGAACTTCTCATGAAATTTCAGTCACCAATTTTCTCCTCCAATTGTGAAAACATTCTGTTGGCACACACCTACATAGGGAGATGATCATCATGGTAAAATAAGAGAAATCAGGGCTTGCATAGAAAAATTTAAGTGCTCGTTTTTCCTGCATGCCCTTCAAGAGTGGAATGATTGAGAGAGACAGCTTGAAGGTGGTTCATTGAACCCTCTGCCAGGCGAGGTATATCAGATACCCTGCCACTGAGGCATGACAGACACAGTTCAGACAGTGCGTACTGTTGAACATCACTGATGTGAACACTAATGGCACACTACCAGGAGGTTAACAGATCGGCAGTCGTGTAATGCTGGCTGTCAGAATTACACACAGAGAATTACAATGGTAGTAAGGTCCTGACATAGATGTTTAACTTCTGAGGTTGTCTCATTAAAAATATATCAAGATATTAGTAAGGAGATGGCTGACCAACCCTGATAGTGGTTACAGCTTTAGTAAGGCCTGGGAACCTGTGCTAAATCTGATTCAGAAGAGGGAGTAAATATTCCACAATGGACTGACTTTGGGAGCAGGCACATGTTCCTTGGCACATACTCCAGGTAGATTGACAAGTTGAAGGAAGGAGGAGATACTAGCCATGTACCTACTCCTGGGTGCAAACTGTGGATAGCCCTCCAATTTGTAGGGAAGGGCTGATAAGATAAAAGCTGATAATACAAAAGCACCATGCCAGCTCCTAGGCTGTCAGTTCACCAGTGCATCCATTAATAGCAACATGATCACTTGTGAAATATTTTGCATATTGGACACTGATTATTCAACCATTCACTCATTACTTATTTTTTCAAGTGAAGAGTTGAAATGGAAAAAGTTACAGGTACCATCTTTTTCAAAAAGATGTTTTCAGTGCTACTGTATTCTCAGTACTCTATTGCATGTCCCTAGACTTGTTACAAGTGTCAAATCATTCAGTCATTACTAGTAGGCACATGGTCTTCATGGCAAACAGTGCTTCCCTCAGAAGTTCTGAATGTCATTCCAGTGCATATAAATTATTTCTTTGATTTTAAAGGTGCTGCTGAAACATTATTGTCAATGCGAGTGTGTATATGGTCTCGAAATGCAGTATGATCAAAATGTCTTATCCTCATCCATGTCAAACAGCTATTAAAACTTCTTACTCTGAAAAGAAGAATGAAAAATGTCATTGTATTCAAAAGAGGAAATAGATGATGGATGTATGTTATGTCACACTTCATCTCAAAGACCAGCTATGTTTATCAGTTGCAAAACAGAAAAACCTGCTGCTGATACCATTTATTTCTCCCAAGCACAGGGAGTTTTACAGCATACTTTACAGTATTTGATCCCAAGAATGCAGTTGTGTAAGGAACAGAGGCCAATGCTAAGAGATTTTGTTCATGAATTTAATTTTGTTATTCTCTTGGAAAAAATGTGAGTGAAATGACAAATGGTTTTTGTTGACTGCAGTTCTACTAGTTAAAATATTTTTTTCTGTATTTCTATACTTGTATTATCACAAATAAAATATAGTACCTCTGAATTAATGGCATTTGGAACAACAACTTTCATATTGATTAGAATCAAACAGTTTCTGATAACCATTGGCTCTCAAGAAGTGTTCAAAACAAACCATTAACATGCACCATGAATACTGAATGAAAAATGGTGTGCCGCAGTGATTACAAAGGCTTGTACTATCAAGATCAAAGGTGAACTCCTTGGCAGTTATAAACCTTGCAGGATGTTCAGCTAGCTATCCCCTCCTAAAGAATGCACATAGAATCATATTAGTGCATGATGTGGATAGTGGAGGTTTGCTAAGAGAGATTAATAAAGCTATGTATGAACTTATTTTATTAATTAAAATAACTGGCTTTCTTTACAACAGCTGACTTTTCACATGCAACAAAAACAATAAAAAGAATACTACTACTGCAAAGAAGACACATATAAACAGCTGTGCTCACTTAAATAAACTCTATGAATTTGGTCAGAATGTGAGGATAAACAAGAACAAGAACTGCAAACACATGCAAATGCAATTATGCAAAACCTCTTCAATACTCCTGCTGTTTAAGTGATTGCATTTATCAATTACTAACATTGAGCTTTGAGTGCAAATATACAAATTTTTCTTTGGTTAATGCTTTGGTCAACAAATCAGCAAGTTGTTCTTTGGTACACACATAAACAACTTCTGTCCCTTTACACTACACTTTTCCATGAAAGATATAATAGGCATACATCTAAATGTTTGGTGCATTAGTGATTTTCAGAATTTTTTGACAACTTGATTGCACTCTGGTTTTCAATTTATAATGAAGTTGGTTCTTTACACTCGATTCGCAAACCACCTAGTAATTTTCTCTGCAGCAGTAGCATCAGCTACATATTCAGATTCAGTTACAGGACCGCCAGCCAAAAGAAAAACAAATCCTGTTGTTGACTTTTGCAATGCAAGATCACCTGCATAGTCAGCATTAGAAAAACCAACCAGTTGTATTTTTCTCCTGCTGTTTAAGTATTCTATACTGTAATCTGGTGTTTCAATTAAGTATATGTAAATTCTTTTCACTGCTTGCCAATACGCATTAGTATGGCTTTTCAAAAATCTGCTTACACTGTTCACTGCAAATGAAATATCTGGTCAAGAGATAACTGACAAAACAATAAGAGATCCTACCAGTACTTTTTCACCACTGAACTTTTCATCATTAAGTAACAGACTCACATGAGGTTCAGCAGGGACACTTAAACCTTTTGCTTCAGACATTCCAAATTTCTCAATTATTCTTCTCATGTACTAGTGCTGACATATTAACATTTTCTTTCCCACATGATCTTGCTCAATTTCCACTCCAACAAAGCAATGACTTTCACCAACAGTGATTTGAAAGACTTCTTTTAGTGATGTAATAACTTTATAAATTGCTTCCATTGACTTTGATGCAGTAAGAGCATCATCTACAAATAATGCTAACAAGATAACATCATGGCTGATTACACAACTGAATAAACATGGGTCAGTGGCAGTTGCTTGAAAACTATAATGTGAAAGAAAGTCTATAAATTTCTTGTTCCAACACTGAGGAGCTTGCTTATGTCTATACAGTGATTTCTCAAGTTTGCAAACTACAGGTTTCTCCATTTTAACTACCACTCCTTCAGGTATATCCATGTAAACTTCTTCTTCAAGGCTTCTATATAGAAATTCTGTGTGAACATCGAACTGTGCCATCTCTAGATCAGAATATGAAACAATTTCCAAGAAAACTCTGAGTGAATCATGTCATAATCACTTGTGAAAAAGTCTCATTGTAGTTAACACCATAGTCCTGTTTGAAACCTGTTGCACACAGCCATGCTTTGTACTAAGTAATCTTGCCATCTGTGCCAAATAAAACCTTGAACACACATTTTGAATCAATAACTCTCTGGCCATTAGTTCGAGGAACTAACTTCCAGATTTTGTTGTCTTCATGAGCTTCACGTTCTTCTAAAATCGCTTTCTTCCAGTGTTTCAAGTCAGGACCAGAAATTGCTTCTTTGGAGGTGAAAGGATTATTATACTGAGCAAAATCAGTTCCATATTTTACTGGCTTGCAGATGAAAGAATGATCTCATAGCTGCATTGATGGCACTTTAGTAGGTTGCTCTGCAGTTTCCAGTTTAGTCGTATTTACATCTCGACCTGTGCTTGTGCTGGTTCACCAGTAGCTTTCTTGTGCCAATCCACAATATTTTGGTCTTCGTCAGTCTTGGACTTTGAGTATATGTCATCAACTTCTTTTTGTGCAGGTGCTGAGCTGTTGCTAACCTCATTGAATGTGACATCCCTTGAGACAAACACTTTGTGACTTGCAGGATCATAAAGTCAATAATTTGTTGCTCCTCCTTGATAACCAACAAGTACAATTTTTCTGGATTTGGCATAAAACTTGCTGTGAAATTGTTTTGGTACATGAGCAAAGGCATCTGACCCAAACACTCAAAGATGTCCAACATATGGTTTTCATGCATTCCACAACTCATATGGAGTTTGCTCCAAATTGCATTTTGTTGTAACTCTATTTAATGTGTATACAGCAGTGTTAACAGACTCTGCTCATAAAAACTTCAGAATGTTTTTGGCTTCCATCATGCATATACTTTCAACAATT